>NW_026909710.1:347979-695959 GCF_023558435.1 Drosophila sulfurigaster albostrigata | reverse complement strand
AAAAACAGACAAAATTTGAACAATAAAAAATTTTTGCTGCCAATTTTGAATTTTGCGAACGTAACCCCTATTTTGTACTAAATCCAGGTTTCGCTTGACACGAAGATTTCTAGGAACGTAACCCCGTGTTAAGCGAGGGCCAGGTGTATACAATACTTACTAATTGGTATAATTTCTCACTATTCTGCTGTACGTCTTTAACAAAGTTGACAATTTCATTTATGTCGGTGAGAGGAAGGCTTCTGAAATCTGGCAAATCATCCGTGTGTTGCTTTCTGGTGCTGTGAAGTTTTATATTTTCCAATTTGACGTTAATCACGTCCACTTCCAATTATGTAATAGAAAGCTTTGGGTCCACAACTTCAGCCTTTAATAATCGGTTTTATTTTTGTATATCAAGTAAAATATCCGTAATTTCGTCAAATCTGGGAATTTTGCACTAAAAATAATATTGTTATTGATAGATATTGTATTTAATTATGCTCTACTTACATGATTTTGAATTGTTCAATTGTGTGTAGTGAAAATTTTCAGATGAATAGTAGTTCTCAGACATTGTGCACAAGTGGTGTACAAAAAAAAGCTGTGGTATATCGTTTACTGAAAACGCAATTTTGTCATCAAATGCTATATCAGCCGCACAATATATTTGAAAATTATTCGACTCAATTGGTCAAAGAAAAGCTTGCGTCAAGTTTACTGTCATTCCAAAAAACTGGCATATTATTACAGTTGTTTATTTCAGTAATCTTAAGAATGTTATTTCCTACCAAACAAAAATTATCGGGTTCTCGGACTGAGAAAATAACACCTTTCACTTTTACATTTAACATTTTTCCCTTTTTAGTTATCAAAACTAGCATGTAATTCATATTCTTCTTTCTCTAAATTATAGCTACTTTCTACATGTCTTTTATAAATTTGTACTGCTTCACAATCTCCTTTCCTAACCTTTCGATTAATTTTATTTAAATGGTTCGCAAATTTAAATGGGTTTATACCTTCTAGAGATCCATAAAGCTTGGCGTTTTCATGAATATGTAATAATGAAAAAATTATAAGTTATGAAGGACAAATCATATAGCCTTGGTAAATCAAACACAAAAAGATTTTCAGCATTTATGTTGTTAAGCTTGCAATCATATACTCATATATCTAAAAGAATTCTTAAGGCTAAAGATAATTTTAAAATGTGAGCATATCTTTCTGTAGTAAGAACTTGTTTTAATATTATATAAGAGGTCCAGAATAAAGAACAAATTGTCTAAGCTCTGTTGCCATCCATGTGACAAGTTCTTTTAAACTTCGAGGTTTTATTTTAAGTTCCCTTGTCATGTTATTTCTATTAAAATGCAACTCTTTTGAAATGGATTCGATTTTCCTCGATGTTAAGCAAAAGTCCGCACCCTTTTTTTTTACCCGTGCATTCAACAATGTCTGCATCACGCCTAAACATATGACGTGCATGTAATCTAAGGAACATTGTGATACAATATCTAGCATTTCTAATGGAGATTGCTTTAAGTGATGTTCTGGCTGAGATCTGTTTCTGAAGGAATAATTAGTTCTAGGTGAATTGGTGGTACACCTGCCACATGAATAGTAATCACTATGTCGCTTAGTTCCCAAAATATAACACTTTGCCGGTCGGTTACGAAACAACGAACAGATATTTGCTACAAATTATTAGAAAACAAAAAACTCTCTTACATAACAATTTTCATCTCAGAAATAAATTCTTGTAAGTAATCGCGCAACTTGGCTTAGAAGTTCCTTCATACACGTCAACAAGAAAACGAAGGTTGTGTCTGCAAAGCTGGCCAATATTGGCCAAACTTGTCTCGAGCTGCTTTTGAATAAAGGAAGGCCATCAATACCGAAGTCCAAAACCAAGTTCGGTAACTTCCAATCTTGTACTGCCAAGAGATCCTTTAGTCCGCATTTTACTCCTTCTTCAACTGTTCTCTGAGTAACAGTGCCAGGAGTCTTTAAAATGGTTCTAGCGTCTTTTGCACTTTCGTAATATTAAGAGCAAGCAAAGCTTACTCCAAATTGGGTAGCCTATTTTGAAATTTCTTCGCACAAACTTATTTTTTCGTTTTCACTTTCGTATTTACTCTCACTATCGTAATCACTCATAGAAGAAAATTTGAGACGCTTGAGTCGTTATAATTTTCATTGTTATTTTCTCCGACAAGTTCTTAATTTGTGTCATCTGTATTATTTTTTTTAATGCAGACAACATTGTCTTTACTTAATAAATGTTTGGCTTGTTTTTTTTTTTGCCAATTTTCTAATATTTTTGGCCGACATATTCTTTACGCTTTACCTAATCTCACTGAGCTCACCAAGTTACTAAAACTGAGTTTAAAAATGCAGAACATTATAGCAACCACCTCAAATTTGGTGAAAAGTACCGTTTGAAAAAGATCAACGAGATATGGCAGACCATGATACTATAACACAAGGTAGTCCCGTCGCGTGCCTTTTCGTTCGGTTTCAGTCCGGTGTCGTTCAGTGCGCTCGCGCTTGTTGAAGTGAAAGGTTGTGTGCGGAAGATTTTTGTGTGAAGATTAACCCTTGTGTAAAATGTCATATTGCACGTGCACGGTGTAAAATTTATGAATGCACCAAAATGTTTCAAGAGGAGGAAAATGTTTGGGTGCGAACTTGATGAAAACTCCAAGCTTTTCGAAACACATTTTGATTCTTCGCAATGGAAGTCGGCACCAAACAAAGGAAATACTTTCAAAAGAAGACGATTAGTTAAAGATGCTGTCCCTCACAAAGAGACGGAGCCCAACTCAAAAATGTTAAAATTAGGCTACTCGGAGTCTGGCACGCAAACAGTAAGTTTACTGTGTCAAAATAAATAAGTATATGCTAAAACTTAATTATTTAAAGTATAGGGACAAAAATATAGATCGTGCACTAGCTTTGGAGAACGAGAACCAGCGAAAATTGATTCGTATATTGGAGAAGGATGTTGATTGTTTGCGCCAGCAACTTGAACAATATAAGAAACTGGAAAAATCTCTTGGCAAAATTTTTACCGAGATACAAATTAACATGTTAAAAATGGAGGAAAGAGGACCTTATTTAAGTCAACAGACATGTCTTCTGCAATTTGTCTTCATGCCGCATGACCTCATGCATACAATCATCTTTATAGAAAAGGATTCCCTTTGCCAAGTCGGACAACATTGCACAGATTAGAGGTGGGCGCGGGACTGTATTTTGAGGCCCGGACGGCACGAAAACAAACTCTTTTTGGAGGCCGACCCGGCCGAACACGAAACTTTTCACCAAGGCCCGAGCCCAGCCGTACCGGCACGAAACTTATTTGCACATATAAAGAAAATTTAAAAGACATGCAATTTATATATATGGACATTTCCCAAAGTCGCGAACGAGATAAATTAAAAAATAAAATCGAAAACAAACGTTTCCTGAAACTTTTTTTTTACTCTTCGATAGCATTTGTTTAGCTCTTTGGTTAGTGTAAATTATGGGGCTTATCGATTTTTAATTTTCATAATATTGTCAAAAAACATGCGGTCGCGAACGTACGCAAAATGGAAGTCGACTTTGGCTTAATACAGTAAAATGCAAAACTCTGCGAATTGAGACGGAATATTTTAAAGAAATAACTTTACTTTTAAAGTAGAATCATGTAGTTTATTATTAAGTCGACTTCCAATAAAATATCTCAATTTATTTATTTTTAACTTAATTAAGTTCCGGTCGCGAACGTACAGTCGCGAACGTACGATTTTTCCATGTGGTTTTTTTTATTAAATTTTTATTTTTACCACAACTTTTTTTTATTAATAATTTCATATTTCATAAAAACAAACGGATTTAACTCAATTTAATATGTCTAATAATATTTAAAGCAAAAAAATAAATTATATTGAATATGAAATATGTACAGAAATTTATTAATTTTAAGAAAAATGAGTAAGAAGTAATAAGTAATAAGAAATAAGTAAAAAGTAATAAGTAATAAGAAATAAGCAATAAGTAATAATAAGAAATAACGTAATGAAACATTTATAATATTATAGTTTTCGAAGAAGAGGCTGTCTGAGCTGTGCTTAATTGAACATTGCTATCAGAATATACCGAATGTATTGTTCTGATACCTGGGATTTTTGGTACACCCTCTCATTTCTTTATTAAAGGTGTTGACATCTCATTAATTTTCTGTGCTCCAATATATAAAAGTTTGATTGCAGCTATGTGTTGTTGGCCACAGTGGTAAACATCTAAAGCGTAATTTAAAACAAGGTTCTTGGTTTTGGTTAGTGACCAAACCTTTCTTTTATTACCGCACCAACTCCATCGACGGCACCTTTCCCATGGGAAGTTGCAGAGTAATTCCACTCAATGGATTCACATCCGAAGTTAGCTCTTAAATCAGCTAAGCTCCAAAAATAAATTTGTTTTAAACTGGCAGCTACTTCCGTCCGAGAATAGCAATAATTTTTCGAAATTGCCATGCTGGTCTTTAATTTGTTCAACAATTGCATTAATGAAAATGTACACATCTATTTTGCTATGGCTTAAGCTATCGCTTATTATTGCAAACGACATAGTTTTTTTAAGCATCCATACGACGCAAGTAAAAATCGACACTTGCTTATAGTTAAAGTGTGCGCTTTGAATTTCGTTTTGACACAAAACGACATAGTTTTTAAGCATCCATACGACGCAAGTAAAAATCGACACTTGCTTATAGTTAAAGTGTGCGCTTTGAATTTCGTTTTGACACAGAAGCCTATAATTTTCTGCGAAATCAATTTGCATGGCAAGTTCACCAGGCTTGATATTTTCTCTAGTGGATTCAAAATAAATTTGTTGAGCTCGCTTTACGAAGAAGTGTGTTTTAAAAAGTGGCAGCTGAACTTCTAATTCATGGAATAAATCTGAAAGCGGAGCAACAGAATACGTCAGCGTTATTCTATCTTCAACTTTCCTCCACTGTTGCCATTTTACGATTTTATCCAATTTTTTCAAATATTGTAATGGAACAATAGATTTTACATCTGTTTCACAATTATCACATGTGTTGGTCATAGAGTTTTCGTTTTTAATATTGGAACAAGTTAATTCCAAAAAACTTTTGAATGTTCTGGGTAGAGTCTTGATAACTGTTGCACAAGCATTCATTAAAAAATTGAAGTTAGCATGATAGACACATACACACATGTTATGCGGCATTTTAGTCGAAAGTTGGACATGTTTTGGTCGATTTTTGAAAAATGTTGTTAAGCTTACGCGTTGTTTGATTAACTCCTTTTGTAGATCTGGTAGGTTTCCGCTACGGTTAGCAACCTAAACGCTTTGCAACTATTACTCCGTCAACAATGATTGTGTCCTTCTTGGCTGGCGACTGAACGCTAATGTCTTCACGTAAGAAAATGTCCCAAATAAATTTCCGCCTTTTTTCACAATCCGAGTTAACTTTTTTGGCATTATTGTTATTCACTTTTTCTGGCTTGACATACTTATTAAACAATGCTTTAATAATCAAAATTTTTTTGTTTGAATCGGTCGGTAATGCTCTTTCAGCCTTTTTTATAGCTTTTCCCATAGTTTGTTTACAAAGGTACGCTGTCAGTTCTTCGTTGTTTTGAACTTCTCTTTTTCTTTTCTCTATAATCTTTCAGCCTTTTACGTTCTTTTTCTTGCATCTGTCTCAAAACAGTGGGATTTACATATGTTGTTTGCCAATGCTGAGCGGCGTTTTCTCATTCTTTCAGCTGCTTTTTCAATTCTTTTAACTTCTGTGGATCATTTTTAACTTTATTTATATATCGGGCACGTTTTCCACTTGTTTTATCCATCTAAGAATTTGTATAAACTAATTAAACATATAAAAAAAAAATAAAAAAAAAAAAAAAAACTTACGGTCGCGAACGTATGATACTTTGCCAATCAATAAAAAGATTGGTTAGAGTAACCTCAACGATTTTTATATTTAATATATTTATCCCAAACTCACTTAACACGCGAAGTTTCATCCACCTGCTTGCGCTTAATGCGAAGCAATTACAATAAAATGATGTTTTCGGTCGCGAACGTACGATTAGAACATAGATAAGAAGCAAAATAGAAATTAACAGTTAATTAAACATTTGTTAGCTCTCTTTGCATTTTTCTCTTCTTATTGGATTGCAATAAAGAGATTTGGTAGAAAAAAGCAAACATATCATATGTTTTCTTTGTGAAATAGTAAAACATAAAATGCATACAAAAGGAGCTAAAAGTGAAAAAATTAAATTTTTTCAGTTTGCAGGCAAATTTTTTATAAAACAACGGAGATATGCTACGGATCCATTGTATTATGAAAATTTGGATATTTCTCTATGACATTATGCCCATATATGGGCAATTCCCAAAAAGGTAAACCACGACCGAAAAAAATCTTCACATTCATCGTATATGTATATATATTCACAGCGTCGTGAATGGCTTGTCGTGACATATTTTATATTTCAAAGATTTATCAATTTTACAATAGGACGCCAATTTTGAATTAGTGGTGTGCAAACAAGTAAAATATTGTACACCGAAATCGATCGTAGTATCGATAAGCAATTAAAAGGCGATAAATGGCAATTCTAATTCGAGAATAAAAAAATAGCGCGATCAAATCAAAATTGTTTTCAGGCCTATGTCGGGCTTTTACGGGCCTTTTCGGGTTTTATGGGCCGGGCCTTTTGTTAAGCCTCGGGCCTGCACGAATATTAATCATGAGGAAATGTCAGAAGTCGATAAGCTATGCGATTTGTCCTTTGATTAAATGAAGGTGGCTGAAGCTTTTGAATATGACAGCACAGCAGATGTTATATATGAGCCCAGCAACTATGTGCAACTGGCCATAGTTCGAGGCCTTAAAAATCGTAGAAACAGCCAGTATTGGCATATCGGAGAGTAAGTTGCTTATAAAAAACAATACAGAAAAGTGTAAATATTGTAAATACTAGATTTAAATATAGCACAAGGTAACATTAAGAATTTATCGATTAAATATCTATCGATAGTTAGAAGCCCGATCGATAGGTGTATCGATCAATTTATCAATTGCGGGCGGCTGCGAGAGTTGTTATGGCATATATGGAGGAAGGAAAAGTGTAGGAGCTACATCTGGAGGAGCGGGAGCTGAGCAACGGCTCGCCTGTAGGAGCGGCATTCTCAAGTCCGGATGACCACGTTGGCGTCGGTGGTGGTGAAATTGCCCCTATTGGGCATGAGAGTGAGAGAGACAGCGATAGTGTTCCGAGAAATGGCGGCAGTTCGGCGGCGTCTGGCGAGGTTCTGGAAGTTTCGAACATTGCGGTCGTTAACATGCAGCATCGTGATCAAGTGGCGGCGAACGTAGAGGCAGAAATTCAACATTTGCAACAAGTCGAGATGCTGTATGCTGCGCGTAAACGTGTCGCTGATTTGGAAAATGCGTTTAACCAGAATAAACCAGCTCGAGGAGAAGACATTGACATGAGTGACTTGAATGCCCTAATCCAACCTTTTCGGGGATACTGGATACCCTGTGACGCGCTGGATCGACGATTTTGTAAAAATAATGGATACATACTGCGTGTCGGAGAAAAACGTTTCATTTTCGCCAAACGTTTGTTGACAGGATCGGCCAGATCATTCATGATTGAGACGGCTGCTCTCACTTGGCCGGTACTGCGAGCGGAGTTGATAGCTGTGTTCGATCTCAGGGTCACCGTGTTCGACGTCTTCAAGCAATTAGAAGCCAGAAAGAAGTCGAAGAATGAGAGCGCCCTACAATATTTTTCGTCATGTGCGGCATTGCGCGACAAGTCGAGGTGGCAACCGAAGATATAATTCGATTCGTCGTTGAAGGCTTAGGAGACAATTCGGGAGCTGCGTCTGCAATGGCTTATTGCGAATCGTTGGATGAGCTGCGCACAAAAATTACGATTTATGACAAAATAAAGAAGGTGCCTGTCCAGCCGTCGAAAGGAGAGGAGAAGCCTAAGATGATGAAGCCTCCAGTTCGTACCAATTATATGCAGGATCTTAAAGCTATTCGCTGCTATAATTGTCGAGGAATGGGCCATTTGGCGAGGGATTGCCGACAACCTAAGAGACCGGATGGAGCCTGTTTCAAGTGTTACAGTGTGGATCACAAGTACCAGCAGTGCCCGAGGCGAAAGATGACGACTATGGTAGCAGCAGTGCAGGACGATGAGGGATCTGGCTCGGAGGAATTGTCAGCGGTCCAAGCTTTGGAAATATGAGGATTGCTAGGTGAAAAGGGAAAATATATACGTATTGTAAGTTTTCTTGATACCGGTAGCCCCGTAAGCTTTATTTATAAGTCTTTGATTCCGAATAATGTTGTTTTAAGTTTGAAAAGATCGAAGTATTATGGACTAGGAGGACATCCCATATCAGTTTGGGGCACATGGAAGTGCTTTGTTAAATTTTGTTCAAAAACCTATTCAATATCTTTAAATATAGTCGATGATAATATTCTGCCATTACCTGTATTATTAGGGCGAGATTCACTTAAGATCATTGAAGTTCAATTAGTTCATAAGAAAAACATTAATGCTGAGTATCATTCACCCTTAAGTTCATTAAAAATCAATACTAATCAGTCAAACTGTGCTTCTCTTTTCACCGTAAATGCAAATGCTACACATAAAATACGTAATAGTAATCATAAGTTGGATAATAATCATTCTAATCATAACATAGGCTTAAATAACATAAATTCTGGAGAATCTTTGGATGTTGACGATACCGCGGACAAATTCTTGGCGTGTATAGAACCATTTAGAGAGGACTCTTTTGAGATAGGAACGGAGTTTGGACTTGAAATAGCGGGAAGGTGTCAAAAACTATTCAAAGTCATTATTCTTACAACCAATACGATTATAATGTTAAACCTAGATATCGTATGTCCATCAGATTAACCGATACCACTCCCTTTTATTGTTCCCCTAGGCGTTTGTCTTACTTTGAGAGAGATAAAGTTGCAGAAATTGTCGATGATTTGCTAAAGAAAATCGTTATACGTCCTAGTGCTTAACCCTATGCGTCACCTTTAGTTCTTGTGAAGAAAAAGTTTGGTTAAACTCGAATGTGCGTTGACTACCGTGGCTTAAACAAACGTATCGTCAAAGATAATTTCCCTTTGCCTCTTATTGAAGACTGCCTTGAGTATTTGGAAGGGAAATGTTGTTTTTCTGTGATTGATTTCAAAAGCGGATTTCATCAAATAGAGGTCGAAGAAAAATCCGTACCGTATACAGCGTTTGTTACCCCTCAAGGACAATACGAGTACCTGAGGATGCCTTTTGGTTTGAAGAATGGTCCTGCAGTGTTTCAACGATTTATCTTGGAAACATTTTCAGACTTTATTCGAGAAAAAAGAGTAGTTATTTATATGGACGATATAGTTATTGCCACTAACACTGTAGATGAACACTTGGAGATGTTGGGAAAACTTTTGGATCGAATTAGCGAAAATAATTTGGAAATAAATAAGAAGTGTGTATTTCTTAAGAAAGAATGCGAGTTCCTAGGGTACAATGTTAGTAAATATGGGATTAAGCCGAGCGAAACACATTTGGTAGCCTTGAGAAATTTTCCTGTGCCACAGAATGTCCATACCCTTCACTCATGTTTAGGATTCGTTTCGTATTTTAGACGTTTTGTCCTGGCGTTTGCGAGAATAGCTAGACCCTTGACTGAGGTATTAAAGAAAGGTGGTCCTTTTCCACTCAATGATGAGCAATTGAGGGCGTTTGAAAATTTGAAAAGTGCATTAGCTAACCCACCCGTTTTAGCGATTTTCAGTCCTGGGAGAGAAACTGAGCTTCATACTGATGCCAGCTCACATGGTTTTGGAGCTATACTATTGCAGCGGCAGGATGATGGAAAAATGCATCCTGTTTCGTTTTATTCCGGTAAAACTTCAGCGGCAGAGTCGAGATACCATAGTTTTGAGTTGGAAACGCTTGCGATAATTAATGCGTTACGCCGTTTTAGAGTATACCTAGAGCATAGGCCGTTTAGAATAATTACGGATTGCAATTCGCTAGTGCAAACTCTTAGTAGGAAAGCTATTAATCCTAGGATAGCTAGGTGGTCCCTTGAGTTGGAAAATTATGATTATTCAATTATGCACAGACCCGGTGTTAATATGGCCCATGTGGATGCTTTAAGCAGACAGGTAGAAGTTGTTAAGAACCTAAAAATAATGAGTTTAGTGGCGACGATGACTTGTTAGAAAACTTTGAGGAAGAACGCATAGAGAACCGTAGAGAGAACAATAGAAAACTTAGTTGAGAACCGTAGAGACAACCTTGTGGGAATCAGTAGTGACAACCTTATAGAAAGCCTTTTAGAAATCCGTAGAGACACACCAGGGGATAGTGCGTTGTTAGATAGCCTTTGTGAAGATCCTTTAGAGAGACTACGAGTTATAATGGAAGAGAACCTTAGTGAAGATTCTTTAGATAACGGTTAAGTTAATTGCGAGGATGTGAATAGGGATTACATGGACGGTGGTAAAAGGGCCTGGGGAGATTATAAAGTTGATAAATATGAGTTTCGTGAGGACGCGTCTTTGAAATCAATACCTTTAGTTGGAGTAGTGGGGGCAACACCTGAGGATGTAGACTTGATTTTACAAACGGAACAAATGAGGGATATGGAAATAGTTCGATTGGGACAGAAACTAGAGAATGGAACCTTGCGTAGCTTTGAGTTGAGAGATGGACTAGTATGCAGAAAGAATGGAAATGATTCTTATTGTTTGTATGTACCCGTTTGCATGGAAGAGTAGATTATTAGGAAATCGCACGAAAAATTAGGACACCTAGCAGCGGACAAGTGCATTAAGGATTTGAGACGGACCTATTGGTTCCCAGATATGAGAACTAAGGTGGAGCGTTTTATAAGAAATTGCCTTTCGTGCATTTTGCATTCAGTGCCGAGATCTATTCATGATAGAACCCTGCACAGTATCCCGAAGCCATGTGTCCCATTTCATACACTCCATATAGACCATTTAGGCCCCCTACCGAGTTTAATTTCAAAGAGAAAGCACCTTTTAGTTGTTATTGACGCCTTTACTAAGTTTGTGAAACTCTTTCCTGTAAATACAACTAGCACTAGACAAGCGAGAGATGCGTTAAGTAAATATTTTGACTTTTATAGCCGACCTCAAAGGATTATATCTGATCGCGGTACTTGTTTTACGTCGTTTGAGTTCACCACCTTTTGCCAAGAACGTGATATAGAACATATAAAGGTGGCCACTGGAGCGCAACAGGCTAACGGCCAAGTAGAGCGGATGAATCGGGTTTTGACACCAATGCTAGGAAAATTAGCAGAACCTTTGAGCCAGTCCGACTGGTATAAATTACTCAATAAAGCTGAATTTGCAATTAATAATGCAGTACACAGTAGCACCCAAGTAGCTCCTAGTATTCTATTGAGTAATACAAAAGGGACCTATAGTTGATAAGATTCTGAATATTTAGATAATAAATTCAATGATGAACCTAGAGATATTGTGAAACTCCGTGAGCAAGCATCTGTCAACATTCAAAATTCCCAGAAAAGAAATGAACAGTTTCATGGTAAGAGACATAGAGCTCCTAGAGCTCGGTGACCATGTAGCCATTCGGAATGTAGATACTACAGCAGGAGTTAATAAAAATTTGCTCCAAAGTACCGGGGCCCTATAAGATAAACCGTGTTTTTGATCATGACAGATACGAAGTAGTTGATATTGATGACTGTTAGTTAACTCAATTGCCCTTTAGAGGCATTTTAGACCCTGCTCGCCTTAAGCCTTGGATCACTGATGTTAATGATACAATTGCCCTTTGTATGTAGATCGTGGTCGATCTGTAGTCAGGTCGGCCGAATGTAAATATTGTAAATACTAGATTTTTACCGAAATTAAAAAATATAAAAACCCGACAATTACAAAAGAAATTCAACTTTTTTGTAGCAAAGACGTGGTTTAGCCATCCAGCTGATAGAAATTTAAAATATTCGTTCTCTCGGATACACCACACCTGCTAAAGTTGGTTCGTAACCATTATGTCGGCTCCGGGCTAGTGGTCAACGGGAAAACATTGACTAAGACGACAGTCCAGCAGACAATTAGCAACTGCTCAAAGTCAGATATATCTATATTATTTAAGATCACTGATAATCACCTTAACGTTGGATCACTCGCGAAACAATAGGTCAAATTCGCCACACAACTATTTTCTAATAGATCCGTCAGCGCTATTATGTTGTTATGCGTTGGGTAAGAATATAGATAACGCATGCGAAACCGCTGATCTTTTCAAACTTCTTGATGACGACGAAATTGTCTACCGCAAATTCAATTGAAACCACTAAACCATATGGACAAGATATCGAGATCCAAAGAGGAATTTTGCTTAGAATGTCTGAGCTCATGCTCACAAATATAATCGACAAAACCCATAAACTGCCTAGACGGCTTGTATGGATATTAATCAGAAAAATACGATATACTTTATAACTCAACAAGTCGTCTAAACTAAGATATCGGGGAGAATTTCTTTGGTGCGATGCGTTCGAAAGGTGGAGAATATGACCACCCGACACCACTCCAGTTTAAGGTATGACCACTTCAACTCTTTTTAATATAATGCACCATTTAAGGGGTAATCAAAAGCACTACTGTCGATTGTTTCGCACTCACTAGTCGGAGTCTTCTCACTCGCACTTACATATGTATGGTATTGTTAACGGGCAGCTTTTGCCGACGGGATTTGCTTGTATTATTGTATCATAAGGCAGACCATGATACAATTACACAAGGTAGTCTCGTCGGCAAAAGCTGGTACCCTGTCTATGTAAGCAATGAGTGCGAGTGAAGAGGCGTGGTAGTGTGAACGAGACGACAATGAACTTGTGCATTAACCCTTAGACGATGCAAGGGGATTAAAATTGCCAGTTATAAAAAAGACTTCGATTTGTTTTATAATTTAATTTTTAATAATTTTGAATTGAAATTAGTCTTTGCTTTTGTTTTTGGACAAATAATCTTTTGTTTAGGTTCTTAATCCTACAATAAATTCTAATTTTAAAATAAAATTCCTTTATGTTTAAATTAATATTTACATTTTTGGATGCTTCTATTAATGTCTCCTTGACATTTTTTGTAAATGAAAATTGTTCATTAACATGACTTAAAAATATATTTTCTAACTCTATTAGTTTTAGAGTAAATTGGGCAGATTTTTTTGAGCCATCAGTGAGAAACTTCATCCACATACGTATCAGTTTCATTTCCGCCCAACTCATCAGAAATATTCAATTTCTTTATTATGTAGCCCGCAATATACTCCATCGCATCCTCCGTGAGCTTGTCTAAGTTTTGATCTTATTTTCGGGTATAAATATCTACAACAAAATCTTCAGGCCATTTTCTTTGTCATCGTCACTTTTTTTTTAAAAATCAATGTTCAGCCAATTTCCATTTCCATTTCAAGACAACAATTAAGTGTTCTTGGCTAATTAAGAAATAAAAATATTAGTAAATAATAATAAAGCAGCCATACAAAAAAAAAAAAACATTTTTGACTACTTTTTTTTATTGTATGGCTGCTTAATAAAGTAAAACATAAAACACAATAGACAAGACAAACCTAAGACAATCACGAGCTAAACTTTGGATTAGTATTTCTTATTATTATTTGTTCTTTTTTTGGTGTCATACATATTATATATTTTCTTAATCTATACTTAAATTGAAGAGCGGTTGGATGGTCAAACTGACCACCTCTTGCTTGCATAGCTCCAAAGAAGTTCTCTAAAATGTCTTGGCTAAGACGACTTGTTAAGATATATTTCAAAACATATTTGTTGGTCAAATATGAAAATAGACCATCCAGCGAAGCATTATTGACCACAATTCCTTTTGAAATGGCAGCATGTGTCCTTTGCCAACAATATCGTTGCACATAATATTGTTAATTTCCGCCAAAACCGCTCTTTGCATCTGGATATGCTTCCTATATGGCTGAGTCGTTTCGATGGTGTTTGATGTAAATGGTTTAGAGTTGAAGATGTCAAACCAATCGTTCATAACTTTAAAGAAATCTGCGGTATCACATGCGTTCTCTACTTCGTAGCCCAACTCGTAGCATCTCCTAATGGAACTCGCTGTCGTGTTGCGAACTTCACTTTTGTTCTTAAATAAGATGGACACATCAGACTTAGAGCTGTAACTAAGTGCCTGTTGAACTGTCCTCTTTGTTATTTGTTTTCCGTTGATGGCCAATCCGGTGTCGATGTATTGGTTACGAACCAACTTTATTAAGTGTGGTGTATCCGAAAATACATGTATTTTCAACTGATTATCAGCTAAACCAGGTTTTTTCTAAAACAAAAATTTTTTGAATTTGCACTTGTGTTAAATATTTATTTCAAACTCACTTTCCGAAAATTCCACAAATTCAAATTCCACTTTCCCAGCCGTCTCCATAACTTTTGGTTTCCAGGTCCCAAATCAGACACAATGGCTACTACTGGATAACCTCTTTTGTGGATATTTCTTATAATGTCATGGCATGGCTCGACTCGGCAAAGGATAACCTTTCTTGTATAAATGGTTATACGCACGAGGCCCCGCTGTATGCAGACAAATCGCAGCAGAAATGTCTGTAGCGTTAAATTGCGATCGCTTTCCTCCGTTTTTAATATTTTCAATTGGGTCTCTGTGAAAATTTTGCTGAGAGACATATCCAACTGCTTGTATTCCTCCAGCTGCTGGCGCAAAGACTGAATTTCCTTCTCCATTTCATGGTTCCTTTGCTTAAGTCTCTTATTTTCTTTGAGCACTGTTGACTCTATTATGTCGTCCTTTTAATAAAAATACATTTTTGTATTACATATATTATATCTAAATGTTTTAACTTAAAACGTTGAACTTACTCCGTTTGAGTGGTCGAATCTGCATAGCCTAATTTTGTTATGCTGAGTTCAGGCTCTTTCTGTGGAACAGCATCGGCGCTTAACCGCCTTTTTAAATGTTGTCCATTTTTTGTGGTCAACTGCCACTGTCCCTCCCTAAAATGCGTTTCGCAAATTTTGGAGTAATCGCCTAGTTTGCACTTCAACAATTCCTCCCACAACTGCGTTTTTTCCAAACACGCTGGTGCGTTTATAAATTTTACACCATTCACGTGTTTACGGCATACATGGCAAAGTCGTTTTGCATAAGATTTAATTGCGCTAAAAATTCATCATGAGGCAGACCATGATACAATAACACAAGGTAGTCTCGTCGTGTGCCTTATCGTTTGGTTTCAGTCCGGTATCGGTATAGTGCGCTTGGCTTGTTGAAGTGAAAGGTTGTGCGCGGACGATTTTTTTGTTAAGATTAACCCTTGTGTAAAAATGACATATTGCAATTTATGCCGAAAGCACGTGCACGGTGTAAAATTTATGAATGCACCAAAATGTTTGAAGAGGAGGACACTGTGGGAGCAAACCTTGGGTGCGAACTTGATGAAAACTCCAAGCTTTGCGAAACACATTTTGATTCTTCGCAATGGAAGTCGGCACCAAACAAAGGAAATATTTTCAAAAGACGATTAATTAATGATGCTGTCCCTCACAAAGAGACAGAGCCCAACCCAAAAATGTTAAAATTAGGCTACTCGGAGTCTGGTTGCAAACAGAGTAAGTTTACTGTGTCAAAATAAATAAGTATATGCTAAAACTTAATTATTTAAAATATAGGGACAAAGATATAGATCGTGCACTAGCTTTGGAGAACGAGAACCAGCGAAAATTGATTCGTATATTGGAGAAGGATGTTGATTGTTTGCGCCAGCAACTTGAACAATATAAGGAACTGGAAAAATCTCTTGGCAAAATTTTTACCGAGACACAAATTAATATGTTGAAGAATGGAGGAAAGAGGACCTTATTTAAGCCAGCAGACATGTCTTCTGCAATTTGTCTTCATGCCTCAGGACCTCGTGCGTACAATCATCTTTATAGAAAAGAATTCCCTTTGCCAAGTCGGGCAACATTGTACAGATAGTTGGCAGAAGTTCAAATTAATGCAGGTCCCCTTGATGTTGTAATAGACCTCATAGAAAATGAGGAAATGTCAGAAGTCGATAAGCTATGGGTTTTGTCCTTTGATGAAATGAAGGTGGCTGAAGCTTTTGAATATGACAGCACAGCAGATGTTATATATGAGCCCAGCAACTATGTGCAATTGGCCATAGTCGAGGCCTTAAAAAATCGTGGAAACAGCCAGAATTTTTCGATTTTAATACTCGAATGGACGTATAGACTTTACATTCAATTGTAACCAAACTCTACAAACGAGGATATCCCGTAGTGGCTATTGTTTGTGATTCTGGATCCGGAAATCAAAGATTGTGGACAGAACTTGGCAATACAGAAGAGAAATTCAACTTTTTTTTTGTAGCAAAGACGTGGTTTAGCCATCCAGCTGATGGAAATTTAAAATATTCGTTTTCTCGGATACACCACACCTGATAAAGTTGTACAGTCCAGTCCAGCAGACAATTAGCCACTGCTCAAAATAAGATGTGTCTATATTATTTAAGATCACTGATAACCACCTTAACGTTGGATCACTAGCGAAACAAAAGGTCAAATTCGCCACACAACTATTTTCCAATACAACCGCCACCGCTATTAGAAGATGTTATGCGTTGGGTAAAGATTTAGATAATGCATGCGAAACCGCTGATCTTTTCAAACTCCTCAATGACTGGTTCGAAATTCGAAATTGTCTACGGCAAATTTAATTGAAATCACTAAACCATATTGACAGGGTATCGATATCCAAAGAGGAATTTTGGCTAGAATGAGAGATCTCATGCGCACAAATATAATCGCAAAATCCATAAACTGCCCTTCCAAAAGGCATTTTATATAATAATGCATCCCTTGACGGCTTGTATGGATATTTGTAAAAAAATATTACTTGTTAAGATAAAAAGTAATCTTAACAAGTTGTCTAAACCAAGATATCAAGGAGAATTTCTTTGGTGCGATGCGTTCGAAAGGTGGACAATATGACCACCCGACACCACTCAATTTAAGTATAGATTAAGAAAATATATAACAGGTATGATAAAATAAAAGAATAAAAAATTAAATTAACTAAATAGTAATAATTTTTAATGCTTAGCTCTAAGTTTCAGCAAAGTTTGAATAATATAAAAATACAAATAAAATAATTCAATAATACTAATCTTTAAATGTTTAGCTCTATATTCCAGCAAAGTTTGTATCGTGATTGTTTGTAGCTCTTATCTATATTCGCTTTTTATTACCTTCACTTCTTATCCTTAGTTTTTTTATTTAATAATCTTTATTTTTATTTAGCCAAAAATACTGAAATGTTGTCATATAATCAAAATGTTGATGAAGACAACACCGATACGTGGTTGAACTTACAGATCCAAATCCAAAATCGCAATCGGATCAATGTGCAGACACAGTGCAGAACGAATTTGAAGATTTTGATAAACGCATACCAGCTGCTATAGATGAGATAGATGAGTTGATAGAGGATGCCATAGAGTATATAGCAGGCTATGTTATTAAAAAATGCGCCTTTCCAATGAGATTACCGAGAAGTCATAATTTACTTATGTAGACGAAGTTTCGCATGGAGGACTTATAAAACCCTCGAAAGAGTTCATTAACAAAATTAAACAACTGGAAATTATTTTCTCCAATATAGTTTCAAATTATTTTAATTAAAAAAATAAATAAAGGAACAATTGTTATTAGCTGCTAGGGATATAAATATTAATTTAGCCATAAAACAATTTTACTTTAAGATCCGTATATATTTTAAAATTAAGTACCTCAACAAAAATAAGTATTCAAAAAACAAAACAACGATTACTATCCAATTCCAAACTATTAAAAATTAAAATATAAAAACATTTCAACTCTTTTTAATATAGTGGAACAATTAAAACCTATGCATCATTTAAGGGTTAATCACAAATCTCTACTGTCGATTCTTGCGCACTCACTAGGCCCAGTCGTTTCACTCGCACTTATGTATGGTATATATGTATACCTTCTATAATTGTATCATGCTAGTTGCCCATAAAACGAATCTTTTTTAATCATTTCAACGACTCGAAGAAAACTCGTCAAGGTGATTAGTGCAAAACGATCTTCCAATTATTATTATTATTTTTTATTATTAGGTGGCACTACAACCCATTTCGGGTTTTGGCCGACCTCAGCGTCTCCCTCCAGGCGCCTCTGCTCTTCGCGCGCCTCCTCCAATTGGAAATTCCCAGCAGATTAAGGTCCTGCTCTACTTGGTCCTTCCAACGAAGATTTGGTCGTCCCCTTCGTCGTCGCCCGTAGTCGACTCTCGCTTCGAATACCTTCTGAGCTGGAGATTCTTCATCCATACGCACAACGTGTCCGAGCCAGCGCAGACGTTGTATCGTGATGCGCCGGACCACGTCCACGTCGTCGTACAACTCGTACAGCTCGTGGTTCATCCGAATGCGAAAGTCGTCCCCAATCCGAACGGGACCGAAGATCTTGCGAAGAATTTTCCTCTCGAACACTCAAGCGCTGCTGCATCTGTCATTGACACTACCCATGCTTCTGCGCCATATAAGAGCACGGGTAGTATGAGTGTCTTGTAGAGTGCTAATTTTGTTCGGCGAGAGAGGTCCCTATTGCACATTTGCCCACTCAGACCAAAGTAGCACCTATTGGCAAGTGTGATTCTTCGCTTGATCTCCAGGCTGACGTCATTTTTGGTGTTGATGGCAGTGCCAAGGTATGTGAACTCCTTGACCACTTCGAACATATAGTTGTCTGCTACCACCTGGGAGTCTAGTCGCCGCGCCTCCCTGCTTGTCGACAGCATATACTTCGTCTTGCCCTCGTTTACCGCCAAACCCACTTTTGCTGGCTCTTTTCGATAGCGGAAAATGCAGCAGTGACATCACGCTTGCTGCGGCCAATGATGTCAATATCATCCGCGTAAGCAGGAGCTGGACACTTTTATAAAATATAGTGCCAGCACGATGCACACCGGCTTTCCGCAAGACCCCTTCCATCACAAAGTTGAAGAGGTTGCACGACAGGGGGTCGCCTTGTCTGAAACCTCGAACGGTATTGAAAGGTTCGGAGAGGTTCGTTCCTACCTTGACAGAGCTGATGGTGCTGCTCAATGTCATCCTGCAAAGACGTATCAGCTTTGCAGGAATACCGAACTCAGACATGGTGGCATATAGGCGTTCTCGTGTCGGACTATCGAATGCAGCTTTGTAATCGACAAAGAGATGATGTGTGTCAATTCCATTTTCGTGGGTTTTCTCAGGATTTGGCGCAATGTGAAGATCTGGTCTATGGTGGATTTGCCAGGTCTGAAGCCGCACTGATAAGGTCCGATCAGTGTGCTGGTATACGGCTTCAGTCGTTCACATATTACGCTCGATAGGACCTTATATGAGATGGCAATCAGGCTAATTCCCCGGTAGTTGGTGCATATCGTCGGGTCGCCTTTCTTCAGCACAGGACAAAGGACGCTGAGATTCCAATCGTTGGGCATGCTTTCCTCTAGCCATATTCTGCAGAAGAGCTGATGCATGCACCTTATCAGCTCTTCGCCGCCGGCCTTAAACAACTCTGCAGGCAGTCCATCAGCACCGGCTGCTTTGTTGTTTTGAGTCGCATAATAGCAACTCGGACCTCGTCATGGCTAGGTAGTGGTATATCCACATTGTCGTTGATTGGTGGTATCGGGTTGCTTCCTCCAATGGCGGGATTGGTGCCGTCATCGCCTGCTAGCAGCTTGGAGAAATGCGCCCTCCATAACCTCAGCGTGCACTGCGTATCTGTAACCAGAATCCCGTTTTCATCTCGACAGTTAGATGCTCCGGTCTTGAAACCATGTGTCAGACGGTTGACTTGTTGGTAAAATTTTCGAGCATCATTTCTGTCCTGCAACACCTCGAGTTCCTCGCACTCTCGCTTTTCTTTCTCCCGTTTTTCCGTCTAAAAGCCGCCTCTCTTCCTTCCTTTTCTCCTGTAACGTTCACACGTAGCTCGCGTTGCGCCAGACTGCAGCGTTCTTCTGTAGGCGGCGTTTTTTGCCGCAGCTGCGACGCGACACTCCTCGTCATACCATTGGTTCCGTGTGGGTGGGCGCTTGAACCCAATGGCTGTTTCAGCGGCAGCTCGCATGGAGTGGGATATGTGCGCCCAGAGTCCGCCGGCGTCAACAGGAAGAGGGGTTGGTTGGTGGAGCAGTTCCGAGAGGTGAGTGGAGTAGGCTGTTGCTGTCCGTTGTGATCGCAGCCTAGTGACGTCAAGCTTTCGTTGCGTGATGGGGCGTACGTTTTTCGCTCGGCTTAGCCGCATGCGTATCTTGGCTGCGACAAGATAGTGGTCCGAGTCTATGTTGACTCCACGGAACGTACGCACGTCCATCACGCTTGAGGCATGCCTTCCGTCTATCACAACATGATCAATCTGGTTGCGCGTTTTCTGATCAGGGGACAGCCATGTGGCCTTGTGGATGTCGAGGTGCCGAAATCTGGTGCTACTCACTACCATGTTTCGCGCCGCGGCGAAGTCAATCAGCCTGAAACCGTTGTTCGAGGTGGTCTCGTGGAGGCTGAATTTACCGACGGTGCGGTCAAAGATGCGTTCGCGCCCAACCTTGCGTTGAAGTCCCCGAGGATGATCTTCACGTCGTGGTTTGGGCAGCGGTCGTATGTGTCCTCGAGTCTCGCGTAGAATGCATCCTTAGCAGCATCATCCTTCTCCTCCGTCGGGGCGTGCGCGCAAATTATGCTAAGATTAAAAAATCTAGCTTTGACGCGGATTGTAGCCAGCCGTTCACTCACTGGGGTGAAATTGGAGACGTGGTGGCGAAGTCTCCGGCTTACTACAAATCCGCATCCAAATTCGCGCCTCCCGCATGGCAGCTGTAATAAATATCACAGTTTGCTCGCTTGGAACAACCTTGTCCTGTCCATCTCATTTCCTGGATGGCGGTAATGTCAGCCTTAAATTTCTCGAGGGCATCCGCCAGTTGGATAGAGGCACCTTCCCAATTAAGGGTTCGGACATTCCAGGTGCATATCCTTAAATCGTAGTCCTTTTCATTTTGCGGTGGTCGTCAACATAAGGGGGATCCTTTCCGAGGCTTTCGCTTTGGTTTTCCTTGGGCTTCTTTTTCTGAGGCGGGTTCCAAACCCTGCGCTCAACCATTTACCGTCCGGATGACTCGCTGCACACATTAGCTCGCTATCTAGCGGATGCTAAGATAGCTACCCAGGAGGTGCCACGAGGAAGCTGTGTGTCAACTTGCAATCATTCGTAGACAGAGATCGCACTGGCGGCCACCAAGTTGACCGCAATCAGAAACTTTACTCTGTACGAATGAAAGCCATCCCATCCCAATCTTCCAATTACTGGATGGGATTGCCCTTAAAAGCAGAAATGCATGTTTGTTTTGGTCTTCACTAGCACGTCATAGCAATCAGCTTTTAATCATGCGCAATAGCTCAATTATTATTATTCCCCACAGCTTAACCACATACAGTTACTAACACACAGAAAGATCTTTCTGCTTAGGAGTCTGTGTCACTCTTATTAACTGATAATATATGAGCTAGAGAGCTATAGAGCTATAGAGCTATATGAGCTAGAGCTTCACACTTGCTTATGGTCCATCTGACCATTGACCATCGTGGCTGGGTAGAAGGGTATTATACCTTTGTGCCGGCAGGAAATGTATGCAACATGTAGAAGGAGGCATCTCCGACCCTATAAAGTATATATATTCTTGATCAGGATCAACAGCCGAGTCGATCTAGCCATGTCCGTCTGTCCGTCTGTTTGTCTGTCCGTATGAAAAATTGGATCTCAGAGACTATAAGAGATAGAGCTATAATTTTTGTACGACAGCATTTGTTATACTTGCACGCAAGACAAGTTTGTTTCAAAGCAAATCAAAAAATGGAATAACAAGCGTAATTTTAAAACTAGAGCTGGAATATACAATAATAAGAATAGTAGTTAGTATTCCTGAAAATTTGGTTGCGATAAGATAAACATTGTGAAAGTTATTAAAGAAATACTTTTGTATGGGCAAAAACGTCTACTTAGTAGGGCTCTTAGTTGCCGTCTATGGTATATTTTGAATGGTGTACTATATCGATATACCAAACATACCACTTGGTATATTTTTAGCATTTTCGGTATATTTTGAAAATAATACCGCAATATTTCGCTTTTATTAAAAATTGATGCTGGGTATTTCACAGTCGAGCACACGCGACTGTAACTTTCGTACTTGTTTTTTTTTTGTGAGCTACTTCGTTTACCATGGTGTTAGGATTCGAGTTATTTATATTATACAGTAATAAATTAAATATGTTCACTTAATTTTCTATTTTTATTTGGATCCGTGCATCACCAAGCAGGAGTAGGTTACCTGATCCACTTTCTTTAGGGATCCTGCCAACATTTATTCTTTTTTATCATTTCGAATGCAGGATGACGGTAGGGTGGGCGTCTGCATACTACAACATCAGTGCTGCAGAAGAGGCTCCATATTATTTGTTAACCTACCTTCCTCTCCTTCCCTTTCGCTTTCGCTAGAAGAGCGCTGGGTAGGATTGGTTACATCGCAGATGTGAAAAAAACAAACCAGTTTTATCCGAGAAAAATGTTAAGGCGCGACTAAAATTCTCAAAGGCACACAGAAACTGGACAGTTGAAGACTGGAAACGTGTTATCTGGTCGGACGAATCAAGCTCAACCGTTTTCAATCGGATGGAAAACAGTACTGTTGGCGTAGACCCGGTGACAAGCTTCAAAGGCATCACGTGCAGCAAACAGTAAAACATAGAGGACACAACATAATGGCTTGGGGGTGCTTCACGTTTTGAAACGTTGGACCGTTGCACAAAGTTGACGGGATTATGCGTAACGAAGATTATTTAAGTATTTTGCAAGCCAAGCTTTCCAATTTCATTTACCAGTGTGCGTATCCAGAGCATGAAATCACTTTTCAGCAAGATGGGGATCCTAAGCACATTGCTAAAATTGTAAAAGCTGGCTGGGAAACCAAAATTTTAAGATGATGGAGTGGCCAGCGCAGATGATGGAGTGGCCCGACCTCAATCCAATTGAAAACCTATGGTCGATCAATCAGCCCCATCCAACCTAAATAATATTTGAAGGCGTGTTGAACTGGAGTTGAATAATATTCCGAAAGGAATTGTTCAAAATCTAGTTGCGAGCTTGCCAGAACGTATAAAAAATATCATAGAAAATAAGGGTCTATGGACAAATTATTATTAATAATGCATTTCGTTTATTTTTCACGGAGAGTGCAACACTGAGTACAATTCTCCTGTAATTCTCCAACGCAAATCCGAGCTTTGTAAAGGGCTCGGCGCTAGCGAAAATGCGGGCAATTAGTTTCGATCTCCTACTCGATACAAGCGGTCCAACCTACCTCCAATCTCTGTGCAAATTTTCTGCTAATAAACCGAAATTATATATGGGTAATTCTCTGACGGATGTCGCATACGACCATCTTTTCAGTGAACAAAAAAATCATAACCTGAAACAATTTTAAAAATAAGAAAAGGTTACTCTTATAGCTCTAGATTAGTACTTTAATTAGAGCTAAGAATGGTTTTGGAATTTTTCTTTCTGTTTTGTTTTCTGTTCTGATAATTGCAAAAATTGACAAATTCGTACGCAAAACCAAAAATGAACGAATTTATATATTTTATCGTAAAACAGAACAAGTTTATAAAATCAATCTTAGCTCTAAAAATAGTGCAAATCCAAAGCTTTAAGAATAACCTTCACTTATTTTTAAAAGTGTTTTAGTTTGTTTTTTAACTGTAAAGGTGGTCGCACGCGACATTTACCAGAGAATTACCCATATCTAAAAATAAAACAAGCGTGATTTAAATTCATTAATTGTGAAAGGAGACATCTTCTTTGCTATGTCAGTTTTTCGCTAATGTTTATATGATACATATTGGGGAGTACGCGTTTGGAACAATTCAGAATTCAATGAAAATCGCTTTGAAAAATACGAAGTATAGTAAGTTGTAATGATGTACGTTATGATACCTTAAATCATTTTTCAATGATGTACGTTATGATACCTTAAATCATTGAAAAATGATACGTTATGTACGTTATGATACCTTAAATCATTTTTCAATGATTTAAGGTATCATAACGTACACGCGCTAACAAAAAACTTGCAAGCTTCCTGGTTATACTTCGGAAACTCAATTTGTCTGCAGCAAGTGTAATAGAAAACTATGCGTTTTATACGATTTTCATTACAAATAAGAAAATGAACTGTAATCGCAAATATTTAATGCTTTGTACTACATTTCAGTAACTATAGTTTTAAATGTTATTTTATTTGTATATGGTGCATTTCTTTGTATTTCTTTAAATTGATTATGTAATATTTTGATGGCTTACCTTCCCAAAGCCGCCCTTTACGCGATCGAAGCATATAGTCCTATAAAACTCGATGCGTGCAAAAATAAAAAGTTTTTCTAGGACAAATATTCACTTCTGACACATACGGAATCAAAAAATAATTTTATTCTTTGAAAAGAAAATTTGGGCACTAGGGGGTTAAATGATATAAAAACATGTAAGAAAGCTACAGAGGAGTGTGACTGTGAGATACTAGCTACCCATTTTGGATAAAAGCAAAATATTGCTTCGTGTTATCTGTAACGTGCAACGATACACGCCGCAAGGACGGACGGACGATCTGTGGGTGCGGGGCACGCTTTAGTATCCGGCTCTACCTCGTCGGCTTTGGGGGTGGTGGTCTTGCTTCCACAAATCTATCCTTTTCGCTGCGCACTATTATTAAAAAGATTAGAATTGAGCGTGCTGCGACATAAAGAAAAGCTAGAACACTAACCGGAAGAGAAATAAAAAACTAAAGCTGCTATCGTTTGCCTCTGCAGAGGGTGAAAGAGAACAAAAACAAGTAAGAAAGCTACAGTCGAGTGTACTCGACTGTGAGATACCCGCTACCCATTTTGAATAAAAGAAATGTATTTTGCGGTATTTTTCTCAAAATATACCGAATATACTGCAAAATACTAAAAATATACCAAATGGTATATTTGGTATATCGATATAGTACCGCGTTTTTGCCCATACAAAAGCATTTCTTTAATAACTTCGACAATTTTTATCTGATCGCAACCAAATTTTCAGGAATCATAACTACTATAGTTATTATTATTATACCAAAACTCGTAACTCTAGCTTTAAAATGACGCTTGTTATTCGATTTTTTGAATTGCAGGGGCGGAAGGGGCGTGTCAAAATTTGAAACAAACTTGATCTGCGTGCAAACATAACAAATGCTGTCGAAAAAAATTTTAGCTCTATCTCTTATAGTCTCTGAGATCTAGGTGTTCATACGGACAGACGGACAGACACACAGACGGACAGACACACAGACGGACAGACGGACATGGCTATATCGTCTCAGCTGTTGACGCTGATCAAGAATATATATACTTTATAGGGTCGGAGATGCCTCGTTCTACCTGTTACATACATTTCCTGCCGGCACAAAGTTATAATACCCTTCTACCCTATGGGTAGCGGGTATAAAAAACGAGAGAGAGGAGAGAGAGAGAAGAAGATAGAGTACGAGATTCAAGCTAACATCTTGTCACTGGTGTTGCGTGACAAGGATCCCCACCCAACCTAAGATCACTGCCTCAGAGCATGGCTCTGGTGATCCCTTATGTGCCCTACGACGGTGGAGCCTACGGCCCGGTTTGGCTAAACAAAAGAGTAATTATTTCATGATTAAATTGTTTTAATTAAGGAAACGAATATAAAAGAGATAAAACATTCAAGTATAAAGCAATGTTGACAATAATAATAATAATATAATAATGTAATATAATAATTTAATATAAATTCTAAATCTAATTATTTTTATATATTTTTGTTTGTATTAAAAAAAATGTTCTTTAAATATTTGTGCCGTATTTTTTTCTTCTTATTTGTTTTTGCATAATAATTTTTTTGTAAAGATAATAATTGCATAACTTATTTATTTTTGAATTTTGTTTTGTTTGCAACGGCTATAATTCATTCTTTCGTTTTCATTATTTTTTTTTTTTTCTCTTATTTATTACGAATTAATTTTCTGAGCAACTTTTATCAAATCTTCATTTATTCTATATAACATTTCTTTGGGTTCATTTAGTTGCGTTAATCTTCACGTGCGAAATGTGCGAGAACATAGATATTTATACCATGCGTACATTTTTATTATTGTTTATCAAACTTACCCCCAGAACTCCTGCGGCGGTGATCGATCTCCGGCGAAGTGCTGGTACGGCTAAACGACGATGGGTTTTTATAATAGAATATTTTTCTCTACACATTAAGCACATTCGCACATTTTTAATTAAATGTTACTAATTCTTTTCATAACCAATTATAAATTAATTCAAACAAATTTTATTTTTTAATATGTGTTCATTTTTACACATGACTTTTAAATTTTTTTTTTTTAATTTACGATTCGCTTTGAACCACTGAACACTTCATTTCATTGTTTTTCTTTTACAATTTATTAGTACTTTTGTTTTTATATTTTCTTTTTGTGAGATCATTTCTCTCTAAAGGCACTCTCACAATTTGACTTAATTTATAATAATTGTGATCGTATGTGTAATTTGTTTCATACATAGGTGTTAACGCTTTGCTTTAAGTTGTTCTAATTGAACTACACTTTGATTTTAGTGGCTATTGTTATAATTTGTGTTCGGATGCTAGATACAATTTTACAATTTTGGTTTTGTAGCGCACTTTTATTATTTGTGTTCAATAGAACAGCACTTTGGTTTTCATTTTTTTTCGTTTTGTTTTATTTGAAATCTATCTTTCTTTTCAAGCGCTACACTTTTTCGATCATTTTCTTTATAACATGTGAATTAGATTTTGTTTGTTTCGAATTGTAAGAGTGACATGATTTAATTTAAATCATTGTCTGGTTTTCACAGCACTTTGAAATGATTACAGTTTGAAATTGGAATCTTTAGAGATTCATATAATAGTTCACTATGTCGTTGCTCGCTGTTGATTGTTACAGATGGCGCCTAAAGGCGCTCCGTTAGCCAGGCGGTAACCAGTAGAGGCATTCAGCTGACCACGAAGTGACCCGAAGGGGTGCTCCGCTGGCCGAGTTGGCCGGTGAGGGTGCTCCGCTGGCCGAAAGGGCCAGTGCAGGGGTGCTCCGCTGGCCGAGAATGCCGGCGCGGGTGCTTCTCTGGGCGAAAAGGCCTGCACGGGTGCTCCGCTGGCCGAAAGGGCCGGTGAGGGTGCTCCGCTGGCCGAGTTAGCCTGTGAGGGTGCTCCGCTGGCCGAAAGGGCCAGTGCAGGGGTGCTCCGCTGGCCGAGAATGCCGGCGCGGGTGCTTCTCTGGGCGAAAAGGCCTGCACGGGTGCTCCGCTGGCCGAAAGGGCCGGTGAGGGTGCTCCGCTGGCCGAGAATGCCGCCGCGGGTGCTCCGCTGGGCGAAAATGGCCTACTCGGCGCTCTGCTGGCAAACGAAGCCTGCTGGACGCTCCGCTGGGCAAAAGGAGGCTGCAAGGGCGCTCCACTGGACAATTAGCGGCAGGCGAAAGCACTTCGTTGAAGCAGTCTGCTTCAAAAAGGAGCAAGAAGAAGAAAACGAGCCTGCGAACACAACTACTTTTAAACATAAATCCATATACGACATGATAAAACTTTTCCCTTACCAATTATCAAAATTTGAGGTGGAACAAATATCCACAATAGCTGGATGCCTTCAGATCAAAATCCGTAGAACTATGCGTCTGTGTACGCAGCCGGTCACCCAAAAATGATAGAACCGGAACTGGCTTAAGATAAGTTGGCCGCGCTCAAGTTGGTGCAGCAGGCGCAAACGTCAAAGCTGAGCTTTCCAGTGCAACCGATGCACAACTTCAAGCTCAGCTTATCAGCGGTTTTACAACACTACCTTAAGCTTAGTTTTACAGAGCTACTTTAAGCTCAGCTTTACAGCAGCTTAAGCTAATTTGTTAGACTGAAAGTGCATACTTTTAGGAGCAGAATATAACCTATTATATAACATATTATGGCTTAAAGGTAGCATGCTTTTAAGCCCTGCGTAAAACAAAACATAAGGTGGCACAAAACTTGCATACTTTTAGGTGCTACCTGAAACAATATTAAACTTGGCTTAGACCTAGCAAACTTTTAGGCCGAATTCAATGCCTGTTGCTGTAGGCGCCGTTACAAAACCCCTGCTACAATCAGACTAGGGTATTTCCAATAGATACCCTAGACTGATACCGCCGGAAGCAACATCACTGTCGAATGTCCTTGACATGATAATTGCCTAGCAAACGGCCTTGCAAATCCTCGAGCTCGTAATTTGAGTTGCCGAGTTTTCTACGAACTCACGACTTTACAAATGCAGGACCAAACTTTGCATTATAGCCAGTCTGGAAGCAACTTTGCTTGAAATTTCGACGGAACACTTCTTGTCCTGGCGCGAAAGTTATAATTCTTGACCGCAAATTGTAACGTTTCTCGTTCACATCATGCTTCAGTTGCATCAGCTTACATGCATTCTTACGGATCAAATCAAAAGAATCCTGTCGATTAAATACTAATGATCGATCATCCAGCATGTTTAGCTTTCTAAGTAATGCATATGTTGACCCAGACGTAATCATGTGCTGGCCGAAAGCCATGTAATATGGAGAAGTACCGATGCTTGAATGCACGGACGATCTCAAAGCACAACATATTTTGCTTAAGCTTTCGTCCCAATCCTTCTGATCTGGACGCAAGTAAGCTCTTATTCCCGAAATTACCGAGCGATTAACTCGTTCGGATGCATTCGCTTGAGGGAATGAACAGGGGTGAATATTTGATTTACTCCATACTGTTTCAAGAGCTTTTGAAACGCCTCAGAGCGAAACTGCGATCCATTGTCAGAGACAATAGTTTCTGGAACGCCGAAAATCATGAATAGTTCTCCTTCTAGATATTTAATTACAAGAGCCGCGTTTATATTTTTTACTGGCTTAAGGAAAACATATTTTGAGAAATGGTCGAGTACTATAAATATTCCAATATTTCCACTCCTTGATCGGGGATACGGTCCAAGAAAGTCTATAAAAGGCGTTGGAAAAACCGCTGACTTTCAGGAGCATGATTTGGTGCTTTCGTAGTTTTACAAACTTCACAAGCGTTGATGTAAGCTTTAACATCAGAAACGAGACCAGGCCAGAAATAATATCTCCTCACTCTTTCGATGGTTTTGTGGATACCACCATGTGAGCCCAAAGGACTGTCATGCGACTGGAAAAGAATTTCAGGGACCAATTCTTTTGGTATCCAGAGTTTCCAGGCATACTCGTCGTGTATCTGCTCTCCTGTCAAATGCTCAGCCTTACGATACACGTAGCCACTATCAACTTTTAAATCCGGAAAATTTGTACTATTAGCTTTTACGCTATCGAGCAACTCCAAGTACTCTTGAGACTTGAAATGTGGCGAGTCTAAATCCACAATTAAACCCTGTCGTAAGTCTATGGCAGCCACGCCATCTTCATTCACTCTCGACAGAGAATCTGGTATCACATTCATAGAGCCTTTCCGATGTTCTATTTTAAAACGATACCTTTGTAACGATAATGCCCAACGAGCTAGACGTGAATTTAAATCATGGTTGGACATCAGCCATTTTAATGAAGCATGATCAGTCACAATGGTGAACTCATGACCTTCCACGTAAGCACGAAAATTCTTCAGTGCTACAATCGCTGCTAAACATTCTTGCTCGGTGACAGTGTAATTGCGTTGAGCTTTGTTGAGTTTTTTCGAAATGAAAGCCACTGGACGTTCATCTCCGTTCTCATTCAATTGAACTAATACTGCCCCAACGCCAGATTTACTAGCGTCGCAATGTATTGCGAATGCCTTAGTAAAATCAGGGCTGCATAGCACGGGAGCTTCACTAAGGCGTGATTTCAACACGTCGAATGCTGTGCAAGCTTCCGGTGTCATACTAAATCTTCGTTTAGTGGTCATTAAATCGGTTAAAGGTGAAGCTAACGAGGCAAAATTCGGAACGAATTTGCGATACCAACCGCACAAACCCATGAAACTACGCAAACCTCGTAATGTTTTCGGAAGTGGAAAATCTTTTATTGCTCTGACTTTCTCTGGGTCAGTCTTAATTCCACCGTCTCCGATTATGTGGCCCAAATAGCGCACACGCCGCATGCAGAAATGACTTTTGCCAATGTTGATTGTCAGACCTGCACGCTCAATGTGGAGAGCTATCTCTCTCAACACCTCCAAATGGCCATTGAAGCTAGATGAGACTATAAGCAAATCGTCTAAATATACAAATACTTCATTTCTAAGATGGGCCGGTACTACCTTGTCCATCAATCTCGACATAGTGCTAGTCGCGTTACACAATCCAAAAGGCATAACTTTAAATTGATATAACGGCCCACCAGGGACAGTGAAAGCCGTTTTATCTCGGGCTTGAACATCGAGAGGCACTTGCCAATACGCATCTTTTAAATCTAAGCTGGTGATGAACTCAGCTTTAGGAGTCTACTCAAAATGCCGTTAATCTGAGGAAGTGGATACGCATCCTTCTCCGTGAAGCTGTTAACTTTACGGCAATCTAAACAGATTCGCACTTTGCCTGGTTTTGTTACCATAACGATTGGAGAAGACCAGGCGCTTTCTGACTCTTCTATCACTCCCAGTTCCAGCATCCTGTCTATTTCCGCATACATCGCCTTTTCTACAGCAGGCGAGACTGGGAAATGTCGCTGCTTAATAGGCTTAGCGCCGCCCACTTCTATAGAATGCGAAATTAAATTCGTCTTCCCTAATCCCTTTCGAGCAAATGACGGAAAACACTCTATCACAAGAGCTAGCTTGGCCCTGTCACTGCTCGATAATTCATGTTGGTCCTCATCTTCGACTTTGGTGTTAAAATCTTCGACACTGTCTACTTCTAGATTTTTCGGAAGAAGATCGTAAAGCTTCCAGAAATCAATACCCAAATACAGGTCTTGTTTCAGGGATGGAACAATATAAACTTCTAAGAGTTTTTCAAGGTTAGCGTACTCTACCTTAACTTTCATCCGCCCTACAACTTGCTGAAGACTTCCATCGGCAGTGGTTGCGCTTTTCTTAATTTCTTTAAATGCGATTTTATTCTCAATAATTTCTTTTGCTAGCTCTCCTCCGCAACAACTTATTGAAGCCCCTGAATCCAGCAGACCGTACACAGTGCGATTGAGAATTCGAACGGACAAAAATGGTCGAGGATCACTAGATCCAGGTGAGAGTGTGCCTATGTGTTCCAACCCAAGCACACACTTTTTGACCTGCTGCCAAAACGATTTAATGCGCTTTGTGCTTCGAGTTTTGGATTTCGTAAAATCAGGTGAAAAATCATTTGTAAGAACGGTTTTCTCTTTCAATATTGGTATTTTCTGATGTAGTAATAAACTGACATCGTTCTGTAAGTCCGGTAAAATTTTCACATTTGGTAAAGTGTATGGTGGAAGTTGTGGGACTTCCGACACTCGTCTGTCATTGTCGCTTGGCTTCGTGAGGCACTCGAAGTCTTCGGTTCGTACGCTGACTTCGATGTGCCGGGCTTGGAGTTTTTTGAGCACTTGCCACAACTCGGCTTGTACGTGTTAGCTGCTCCACAGCCATAACAAAAGACTCTTCGGTCTGATACGCTATCCTGGTATCGGTGTCCTTCCTTACGGCAATTCCAACATACCAAGGATAGAACTTCTATGTCTAACTCGCTTTCGCATTCTGACTCAATACTCTGAGTTTGACAATCTACAAACTCTGCGACTTCACGTCTAAATGGTGTCCTTTTTACGTAGCCGTGAGACTTTTGGACATCGTCCAAAAAGGTTTCGCGTCGACGGCATATCTCCCTCAGATCTGACACAGTTTTTACGTCTACATTTAACAGCTCATGCCGTATTTCAGGCCTTAAATTGTTTTTAAGGACGCGAACGACCTTCAGAGTAGACCACGGCACTTCTAACTGATCTATTAACACAGATAAGCCTTCGTAAAAACTGTCAAACGATTCATTCGGTTTCTGTTTTCTGTTTCTAATAAGCTCCTCTATGTCACAATCGTCTCGTGCGATTTTGAACTGTGATCGCAAGGCTGCGCACAATTCTTCCCAATTCACATCATAGACGCTTTTGTGGTAACGCCAATAGAATTCGAGGGCCTTGCCTTCGAAGAGTACGCTAGCATGCTTACATAGAACAACAAAATTCCCGCCTAAGGTCTGATGTGTGAGTGCCTCTGCTCTATATATAAAATTGTCAACGGATACTCCTGTTCCAGAGAATTTCATTTTCCAACCATTTAATACTTGCACTACCTTGTCTGGCCTACTTAATAGGTCGGATACCTGCGACATTGGAGTGCCAGAATTGATCCTTGCAGGGTCAGCATTGAAGTCTTGATCTCTGACATATCCAGGCCTACTTTCCATTCTCTGCCCTGTTGGAGGTGTGCTGGATCTAGCATCGCTAATTGCTGGAGTCGCTATCAACCTTTGCACACTATCTACGACCGAACTCTGAATTAGTTCGGCCATCCTCTCGGAGAGTAGTGAGCAATCTGCTCTCCATAGCGAGCAAGGAAAGAGCATTCACGGATTCAGGAATCTCTGAATCACTTACGCGTATGTTCGATCTCCCTTGCGATGTGCTAGCAACGTCATGCGTCACTGAATCGCTACTCCGCTCTTCCGCCTGACGGCTTTTAGACTGTGAGCGAGTTTGCAACCCTTGAGTATTCGATGGCTCAACTGGCCTGAATAGCACTTGACAAACTGGGCATTTGTCCTTCGTTTTAAAATGCAATTCTATGCACTTTTTGTGGAACTCGTGGTTGCATGCGGTTCTATACGCCTCTGCAAGAGACTTAATTTCCTTCTTGCATAAAGGACATGAAGCGATAGGCAAGCCCATTGCTCCCTTGTTCGGCGATCGAGCAACACTCATTTTTCAAAGAGAAAGAAACAAACTATAGAGCTAATAAATGTTCGCAGAGTCGATCTTAATCGAAAATTATCAACAGACGAAAAACCAAAATTTACTAACCAACGAAAGATGTATATAAATAAAAAATTAATAAAATTAAAACCATAAAAAAAAGAATGGTACTATTCAAAGGACCCAAAAATAACGTAGAAATATAAAGAAATCTAATTATTTTTATATATTTTTGTTTGTATTAAAAAAAAATGTTCTTTAAATATTTGTGCCGTATTTGTTCTGCTTATTTGTTTTTGCATAATAATTTTTTTGTAAAGATAATAATTGCATAACTTATTTATTTTTGAATTTTGTTTTGTTTGCAACGGCTATAATTCATTCTTTTCGTTTTCATTATTTTTCTTTTTTTCTCTTATTTATTACGAATTAATTTTCTGAGCAACTTTTATCAAATCTTCATTTATTCTATATAACATTTCTTTGGGTTCATTTAGTTGCGTTAATCTTCACGTGCGAAATGTGCGAGAACATAGATATTTATACCATGCGTACATTTTATTATTGTTTATCAAACTTACCCCAGAACTCCTGCGGCGGTGATCGATCTCCGGCGAAGTGCTGGTACGGCTAAACGACGATGGGTTTTATAATAGAATATTTTTCTCTACACATTAAGCACATTCGCACATTTTTAATTAAATGTTACTAATTCTTTTCATAACCAATTATAAATTAATTCAAACAAATTTTATTTTTTAATATGTGTTCATTTTACACATGACTTTTAAATTTTTTTTTTAATTTACGATTCGCTTTGAACCACTGAACACTTCATTTCATTGTTTTTCTTTTACAATTTATTAGTACTTTTGTTTTTATATTTTTCTTTTGTGAGATCATTTCTCTCTAAAGGCACTCTCACAATTTGACTTAATTTATAATAATTGTGATCGTATGTGTAATTTGTTTCATACATAGGTGTTAACGCTTTGCTTTAAGTTGTTCTAATTGAACTACACTTTGATTTTAGTGGCTATTGTTATAATTTGTGTTCGGATGCTAGATACAATTTTACAATTTTTGGTTTTGTAGCGCACTTTTATTATTTGTGTTCAATAGAACAGCACTTTGGTTTTCATTTTTTTCGTTTTGTTTTATTTGAAATCTATCTTTCTTTTCAAGCGCTACACTTTTTCGATCATTTTCTTTATAACATGTGAATTATATTTTGTTTGTTTCGAATTGTAAGAGTGACATGATTTAATTTAAATCATTGTCTGGTTTTCACAACACTTTGAAATGATTACACTTTGAAATTGGAATCTTTAGAGATTCATATAATAGTTCACTATGTCGTTGCTCGCTGTTGATTGTTACAGATGGCGCCTAAAGGCGCTCCGTTAGCCAGGCGGTAACCAGTAGAGGCATTCAGCTGACCACGAAGTGACCCGAAGGGTGCTCCGCTGGCCGAGTTGGCCGGTGAGGGTGCTCCGCTGGCCGAAAGGGCCAGTGCAGGGGTGCTCCGCTGGCCGAGAATGCCGGCGCGGGTGCTTCTCTGGGCGAAAAGGCCTGCACGGGTGCTCCGCTGGCCGAAAGGGCCGGTGAGGGTGCTCCGCTGGCCGAGAATGCCGCCGCGGGTGCTCCGCTGGGCGAAAATGGCCTACTCGGCGCTCTGCTGGCAAACGAAGCCTGCTGGACGCTCCGCTGGGCAAAAGGAGGCTGCAAGGGCGCTCCACTGGACAATTAGCGGCAGGCGAAAGCACTTCGTTGAAGCAGTCTGCTTCAAAAGGAGCAAGAAGAAGAAAACGAGCCTGCGAACACAACTACTTTTAAACATAAATCCATATACGACATGATAAAACTTTTCCCTTACCAATTATCAAAATTTGAGGTGGAAAAAATATCCACAATAGCTGGATGCCTTCAGATCAAAATCCGTAGAACTATGCGTCTGTGTACGCAGCCGGTCACCGAAAAAATGATAGAACCGGAACTGGCTTAAGATAAGTTGGCCGCGCTCAAGTTGGTGCAGCAGGCGCAAACGTCAAAGCTGAGCTTTCCAGTGCAACCGATGCACAACTTCAAGCTCAGCTTATCAGCGGTTTTACAACACTACCTTAAGCTTAGTTTTACAGAGCTACTTTAAGCTCAGCTTTACAGCAGCTTAAGCTAATTTGTTAGACTGAAAGTGCATACTTTTAGGAGCAGAATATAACCATACATATTATGGCTTAAAGGTAGCATGCTTTAAGCTCTGCGTAAAACAAAACATAAGGTGGCACAAAACTTGCATACTTTTAGGTGCTACCTGAAACAATATTAAACTTGGCTTAGACCTAGCAAACTTTTAGGCCGAATTCAATGCCTGTTGCTGTAGGCGCCGTTACAACACTTCATCTGCCTAACGATTATTTCGCAGATTTAAATTCACCGCCAAGACCAGCTGAGTTTGTCAGTGAATTTCGAACCAGCATGCAAGCGCTAAGGCCCATCTCGGCAGCACACCACAGCAAGCCAAAACTATTCATTCACAAGCATATCCACGAATGTTCCCATGTGTTTGTGAGAACCGATGCCGTGAAGCAACCGTTGCAACCACCATACTCTGGGCCATACCAAGTGATCGACAAGCTTTCAGATCGCGTTTTTGTGATTCGAATGAATGGCAAGGACACATCTATTTCAGTGAACAGACTGAAACCAGCTTACTTAGAGAGCGACGACTCTAACAACGAGACGGAAGATTCCTTGACCACAAAGACTCGGTGCACAAAACTTATGAAAGACGTGTCTAGAGGGGAGTACTGTGGCAACTCTGTCATCCACCTATTGTCTTCCCAATTCACATCATAGACGCTTTTGTGGTAACGCCAATAGAATTCGAGGGCCTTGCCTTCGAAGAGTACGCTAGCATGCTTACATAGAACAACAAAATTCCCGCCTAAGGTCTGATGTGTGAGTGCCTCTGCTCTATATATAAAATTGTCAACGGATACTCCTGTTCCAGAGAATTTCATTTTCCAACCATTTAATACTTGCACTACCTTGTCTGGCCTACTTAATAGGTCGGATACCTGCGACATTGAGTGCCAGAATTGATCCTTGCAGGGTCAGCATTGAAGTCTTGATCTCTGACATATCCAGGCCTACTTTCCATTCTCTGCCCTGTTGGAGGTGTGCTGGATCTAGCATCGCTAATTGCTGGAGTCGCTATCAACCTTTGCACACTATCTACGACCGAACTCTGAATTAGTTCGGCCATCCTCTCGGAGAGAGTAGTGAGCAATCTGCTCTCCATAGCGAGCAAGGAAAGAGCATTCACGGATTCAGGAATCTCTGAATCACTTACGCGTATGTTCGATCTCCCTTGCGATGTGCTAGCAACGTCATGCGTCACTGAATCGCTACTCCGCTCTTCCGCCTGACGGCTTTTAGACTGTGAGCGAGTTTGCAACCCTTGAGTATTCGATGGCTCAACTGGCCTGAATAGCACTTGACAAACTGGGCATTTGTCCTTCGTTTTAAAATGCAATTCTATGCACTTTTTGTGGAACTCGTGGTTGCATGCGGTTCTATACGCCTCTGCAAGAGACTTAATTTCCTTCTTGCATAAAGGACATGAAGCGATAGGCAAGCCCATTGCTCCCTTGTTCGGCGATCGAGCAACACTCATTTTTCAAAGAGAAAGAAACAAACTATAGAGCTAATAAATGTTCGCAGAGTCGATCTTAATCGAAAATTATCAACAGACGAAAAAACCAAAAATTTACTAGCCAACGAAAGATGTATATAAATAAAAAATTAATAAAATTAAAAACATAAAAAAAAAGAATGGTACTATTCAAAGGACCCAAAAATAACGTAGAAATATAAAGAAATAATTCATAAATATTTTTAGCCGAACTCGAAACCAGACATCACACCTGTCGTAGGCTAGTTTAACTTTTAATAACTAAAAATTCTCGTGCAAAGGATAAATAGACAGAGGGATGCGTTTAGAATCTTAGCTGATTTACGGACAACAGAACGATCAGAAATCTTCTTGTTGTGTTCCAATTAAATCTTCCAAGAACTAAAGCTTCTAAAGTTTTGAAGTGAAGTCTGCCAAAGTCATACGGGGTTGTGACACTTTTTAATTAAAATGTCCACATAATCCACCGTTTGAACTTTGTGCAGATTATCCTGTGTCGATAACGTGAGTATCTTATAACAAGGGCCAGAATATCCACCGGAGTTGAATTCTTCTGTTTTTCCTCTCATTAAGTGATACTCCATTATTGACCCATTTGATAGAAGAGGAGATAGAATTCAGACGCCAACTTTAAATAGTGGCCAAATCCGAAAAACAAAATTTTCTGTTTTGTCTTCCAAAGCTATTAGGAAATTAACGACGAATTCTTTTAAAAAGTTTGAAATATAAAAAAAAGAAAAAACAAAAACTCTGAAACAAAAGGCCAACTTTAGAATTTTCATTGCGAGAGTCTTGCTGAGTTATTACTGTACCCAATAAGGCCCTACACGTTGGCGCCACTTTTCTTATTAATAATAATGAATAATCTCTGTAACGTGCAACGATACACGCCGCAAGGACGGACGGACGATCTGTGGGTGCGGGCACGCTTTAGTATCCGGCTCTAGCTCGTCGGCTTTGGGGGTGGTGGTCTTGCTTCCACAAATCTATCCTTTTCGCTGAGCACTATTATTAAAAAAGATTAGAATTGAGCGTGCTGCGACATAAAGAAAAGCTAGAACACTAACCGGAAGAGAAATAAAAAACTAAAGTTGCCTCTGCAGAGAGTGAAAGAGAACAAAAAACGAGAGAGAGAGAGAGAGAGAGAGAAGAAGATAGAGTACGAGATTCAAGCTAACATCTTGTCACTGGTGTTGCGTGACAAGGATCCCCACCCAACCTAAGATCACTGCCTCAGAGCATGGCTCTGGTGATCCCTTATGTGCCCTACGACGGTGGAGCCTACGGACCGGTTTGGCTAATCAAAAGAGTAATTATTTCATGATTAAATTGTTTTAATTAAAGAAACGAATATAAAAGATATAAAACATTATAAGATTCAAGTATAAAGCAATGTTGACAATAATAATAATAATAGGATAATATAATATAATAATTTAAATATAAATTCTAAATCTATTTATTTATTTTTTTTTGTTTGTATTAGAAAAAATTTTCTTTAAATATTTGTGCCGTATTTGTTCTGCTTAATTGTTTTGCATCATAATTTTTTTGTAAAAAATAATAATTGTATAATTTAATTATTTTTAAATTTTTGTTTAATTTTTAACGGCTGTAATTCATTCTCTTGTTTACTTTTTTTTCTTTTTCTTCTATTTATTACGAATTAATTTTCTGAGTAACTTTTATCAAATCTTCATTTATTCTATTTAACATTTCTTTTAGGTTCATTTAGTTGCTTTAAATTTTCTTGTGCGAATTGTGCGAGAACATAGGTATTTGTACCATGCGTACTTTTTTGTTTTTTGTTATTGTTTATCAAACTTACCCCCAGAACTCCTGCGGCGGTGATCGATCTCCGGCGAAGTGCTGGTACGGCTAAACGACGATGGGTTTTATAAAATAATATTTTTCTACACTTTAAACGCATTCGGACATTTTCAATTAACTATTACTAATTCGTTGTATAACAAATTATCAATTAATTCAAACAAATTTTTATTTTTTATACATATGTGTTCATTTTACACATGACTTTTAAATTCTTTTCCTAATTTACGATTCGCTTTGAACCACTGAACACTTTATTTCTTTCTTTTTCTTTTACAATTTATTAGTACTCTTGTTTTTATATTTTTCTTTTTGTGAGATCGTTTCTCTCTAAAGGCACTCTCACAATTTGACTTAATTTATTATAATTGTGATCGTATGTGTAATTTGTTTCGTACATATGTGTTAACGCTTCGCTTTAAGTTGTTCTAATTGAACTACACTTTGATTTTAGTGGCTATTGTTTTAATTTGTGTTCGGATGCTAGATACAATTTTACAATTTTTGGTTTTGTAGCGCACTTTTATTATTTGTGTTCAATAGAACAGCACTTTGGTTTTCATTTTTTTTTTTTTTTTTTTTATTTGAAATCTATCTTTCTTTTCAAGCGCTACACTTTTCGATCATTTTTTTATAACATGTAAATTAGATTTTGTTTGTTTAGAATTGCAAGAGTGGCATGATTTAATTTAAATCTTTGTCTGATTTTCACAACACTTTGAAATGATTACACTTTGAAATTGGAATCTTTAGAGATTCATATAATGGTTCACTATCTTGTTGCTCGCTGTTGATTGTTACAGATGGCGCCTAAAGGCGCTCCGTTGGCCAGGCGGTAACCAGTAGAGGCATTCCGCTGACCACGAAGTGACCTGAAGGGGTGCTCCGCTGGCCGAGTTGGCCGGTGAGGGTGCTCCGCTGGCCGAGTTGGCCGGTGAGGGTGCTCCGCTGGCCGAGTTGGCCGGTGAGGGTGCTCCGCTGGCCGAAAGGGCCGGTAATGGTGCTCCGCTGGCCGAAAGGGCCAGTGCAGGGGTGCTCCGCTGGCCGAGAATGCCGGCGCGGGTGCTTCTCTGGGCGAAAAGGCCTGCACGGGTGCTCCGCTGGCCGAAAGTGCCGGTGAGGGTGCTCCGCTGGCCGAGAATGCCGCCGCGGGTGCTCCGCTGGGCGAAAATGGCCTACTAGGCGCTCTGCTGGCAAACGAAGCCTGCTGGGCGCTCCGCTGGGCAAACGGAGGCTGCAAGGGCGCTCCACTGGACAATTAGCGGCAGGCGAAAGCACTTCGTTGAAGCAGTCTGCTTCAAAAAGGAGCAAGAAGAAGAAAACGAGCCTGCGAACACAACTACTTTTAAACATAAATCCATACACGACATGATAAAACTTTTCCCTTACAAATTATCAAAATTTGAGGTGGAAAAAATATCCACAAAGCGATGCCTTCAGATCAAAATCCGTAGAACTATGCGTCTGTGTACGCAGCCGGTCACCCAAAAAATGATAGAACCGGAACTGGCTTAAGATAAGTTGGCCGCGCTCAAGTTGGTGCAGCAGGCGCAAACGTCAAAGCTGAGCTTTCCAGTGCAACCGATGCACAACTTCAAGCTCAGCTTATCAGCGGTTTTACAACACTACCTTAAGCTTAGTTTTACAGAGCTACTTTAAGCTCACCTTTACAGCAGCTTAAGCTAATTTGTTAGACTGAAAGTGCATACTTTTAGGAGCAGAATATAACCATACATATTATGGCTTAAAGGTAGCATGCTTTTAAGCCCTGCGTAAAACAAAACATAAGGTGGCACAAAACTTGCATACTTTTAGGTGGTACCTGAAACAATATTAAACTTGGCTTAGACCTAGCAAACTTTTAGGCCGAATTCAATGCCTGTTGCTGTAGGCGCCGTTACATATCTATGCGTGAGTTTTCTCTAACAATCCAAGTGAAAGCTACCGTAATGTTGAAAGTTAACTAATTAGAAGTGCACAATATATTATACTGTGTAGTGTGCAAGCATTTCGCTGTGTTTACTTTTTGTCTAATTTGCATACATACTCGTAACTATATGTAACTTTTATCTTTGTGCTTGAAACGTACACACATATATCATATTACACACACTTTGCATTTGGCTTGCGCGCAAGCGCACCGTTTTTGTGGCGCACTTGCTATCAAAAAATACATAAATAAGTGTACTTCTCCTGTTGAAACGTTTGGCGGCGCAGACCATGCATACATACATACATATGTACGTATACATTGCCTTGCATGCTGTACCCGCGTGCATAGGCACTTCTGCAAGGGAAGACATAGATTGGCAGGGCAGCGGTAGTCGCATTCGATATAACCTTTTTATACCCGCTACCCATAGGGTAGAAGGGTATTATAACTTTGTGTCGGCAGGAAATGTATGTAACAGGTAGAAGGAGGCATCTTCGGCATCTTAATCAGCGTCAACAGCCATGACCGTCTGTCCGTATGAACACCTAGATCTCAGAGACTATAAGGGATAGAGCTATATTTTTTTTTCGACAGCATTTGTTATGTTTGCACGCAGATCAAGTTTGTTTCAAACTTTTGCCACGCCCCCTTCCGCCCCTGCAAATCAAAAAAATCGCATAACAAGTGTAATTTTTAAGCTAGAGTTACGAATTTTAGTATATATAATAATAACTATAGTAGTTATGCAAATTTGGTTGCGATCCGATAAAAATTGTCGAAGTTATTAAAGAAATACTTTTGAATGGGCAAAAACGCCAACTTACTAGGGGTCTTAGTTGCTTTGGCTGACAATCTGGTATAGTGTGCCGTCTATGGTATATCTTGAATGCGGTACTATATCCATATACCACATATACCATTTGATAATTTTTTAGTATTTTAGCAGTATATTTGGTATATTTTGAGAATAATATCGCAAAATATATTGCTTTTATTCAAAATGGGTAGCGGGTATCTCATAGTCGAGTACACTAAGAGCGAATCTCAGCTCACATTGTCTGTGTATGGGCTATACTCCAGCCTGTTGCAAACATATACAGAGACAGACACACGTAAGCATACATAAGTACAATCTGAATACATAAATCTCATTGGAAGCGGTACCACAGAAGTTAAAAATACGGAGAAGCCATCAAGAGGCGGTTGATGAGATGGGCGAGTTGATCGATGGTAATAAAAATAATTTTGCACGCATTAAATTTGCACAAACATTGCAGCTCGTATTAAAATGCCGTATGAAGAGACTGGAGGTTGGCAAACCGCAGAGTTACTGGAGGAGGTTCCGAGTTGCGTACGAGTTCGTCGACGCTATGGGGCATTTTCCATTTTAGCTGGCATTTAGGCGTTGTTCCAATTAGAAAAATGTTAATATCAATGCATTAACAGAACATCAAACTATTATGGCTCATACCAAACACATGGATATCTAACAGCTCTTTTGAGCATAACGACTGTAAAGACAGCTGTTGCATCCAAAAGCACGAACGCTAAGTTGGCATATTTTTTTCAGTGAACTTTGTTATTCATTTATTTATGTATGTTGAAAGCTATTAATAAAAAAAAAAGAAGTCATGGATAACAATTTCGCATAATTGTACTATATGTTAAATGAAAATAATTCATCAAATTGTGTGTGTTTATACTAATATTTTCTAATTTTTTAATAGCTTTTTAAGCTGGATTTTGAAGAACAATTTTCAACTTTGGAAAGGATTTTGAAATTGAAGTTACCATAAGTTAGCAATAACTTCAACTGCATGTCGTAGTGTTATCAATTCTTAATCTATCAATAGTTGTCTTTTTCTGCATTTTTCCGCACAATTTGCGCAATTCCTATTTTTCTCAGAGAACCTCACGTTTTCACGTTTGTGCTCTGTAGGAAAAAGTGACAAGGGCCGTCTGAAGCAATGTTTTGTGAATAACTTCCATGTTTTTGATCCGATCGGAACAAAATTTGCAGTGCACATCCGGGCTAGGATTTCTATTACATCTACCAAGAATGGGCTCAATGGGCTGCTCCACGGCTACAAAGTCACAATTTTGTCGTATGGGCAAACAGGATCCGGTAAAACGTTCTCCATGCGCACTGCTTTCGATGGTGTGATGGATGAGAATGTGAGCGTAATACCTTGTGCTGTGCACGACATATTCGAGGAGATGGGCACCTTGGAGGAGGAGTGTCACTTTAAAATCACCTGCTCATTTGTCGAGCTGTATCAGGCAGTGTTGTCATTTTTTCTGAGTAAAACATGCTGGATTAACGAAAAAAAAGCTGAAAAGAGCGGAATACCAAAGAAAAAAGTTAAGAAAAAATCTGATTTTTATAGGGAATGTGCTGTATGTTTTTGATTAATAAACCCTCAGTTCCTCTTAACTTAACATAAAATATATGGGTAATACTCTTTACAGTGAAAAAAACATCAACTGAAAAAATTTTAAAACTAAGTAATATAATGTACAAAAATTAAGATCTATAGTATATTTAAGATGTCGTCAATATTGTCATCATCGGTTGGATAAAATGTATTTTCTTCAATTGTAGATAGGTAGCTGAGTGGTACATTGTAGTTAAAACAGCACTTATTGTGTCGACGCAGCCCATACCTAAAATTTAGGTAAATTAATTTTTAATTTGAAAATAAAAATAAATTAAAATATGTACTTTATAGTTAGTATAGCGTTTAACGTTTCAACGCTCATGCTATTTAAAATTTTGGTTTTTATTAAATTTACTTGGCTGAATACCCGCTCGACATCGGCATTCGACCAAGGCAGGGACTGCATTTGCAGAGCAACTGAAGCCAATTCCTGATTCCCGGTATTTTTGAACTTCAGCCCAGAACTTACATAACTGTATCATCGACATTTTCCCACTCTACCAGGGTTATGTCATTGTACAGTCGTTCAATTTTATCTATGTTTGGAGAGATTTGTTTCTTTTTAATTTTCAAAATATTTTCAACAGAGAATGTGTAGGGAGAAGCAGACAGCGCATGTTAATGCAATGCTCTGCCGGCAGCGCTGTATGCTCTCTGTTAGCGATCGCTTGCAGTTCGATCGGCTAATTGCCTTTTACTCTTCAATCGTAATTTTGTTGTTATCGTGTCGGTGGCGAAGCTTGGTACTACGCAAGTCACAGCCAAACATTCTAAGGTGGTTACATATACGTACATATGTACCATCTCAATAAACAATTGAATTCGAAATTTGCGTGTTTTATTTATAAACAATAGACGTGCAAATAAAGCTACTAAAAAAAGCTTAGTGGCTCAACATTTGGAGGCCCCGGCGAGATTCAATATACTCTCGCTAAGTGTTGTGAATGCAATTGATTTGCCTAAATAATTAGTGAAGTGTTTACTAAACAATAACTATTAGTGAAACATTTAAAGTGCAAGTACGAAGAGATATATATACAGTGGGGAGCAAAATTGAGTACATGTTTGCATATTTCACATTTCGGAGCGAATGATAAAGAAAACAGTAATGCAAATGGAAAAAAAAAGTTTATTTTCTTTATTCAATATATAATTGACTATACATTAACGAGAAAAGATCAACGAAGAGGTGCACAAAGAAGAAAAGAAAACTTGAAAACAAAAACAACTCGTATGTACTCATTTATGCACCTTTGACATTTTAAACATACATGTACATATGCATATATATTTAACAAGCGGTGCATTTCTATTCTTGCATTCCCCGTTGTTTGCGCATGTTCGCCGTTGCTTCGTCGCTTGCGCACCTTCTCCGCTCTCCGTCGCTTGTCTATGCTCTCCGCTACTCCGCTGTCACAGCTGCGTGCATTGCCCTTCAATCTTGTTGCTCTCTCTTATGTTCTCGGTTTATGTGATTTAAATCAGCTAATCAACTGATTAACTTTGAACTGCTGCTGTGCGTAAGCAACTCGCGCGTCACTTTCTGAAGTTAAGCTAGCTGCGTTTAATTCATCTGAATTATCAGTACGGTTGGAGCTATTAGAACGTGCTCAAGCTTCATTTGACTTAGCTCAGAATGCGCTAGAGGAGATCGACTATAATGAGATCGGTAGTGAAACGTGGGACAATTTCGATGAGCGTTTTCTTGAAGTGAAATCGCGTGTTCGAGCGCAATTTGACAGTCGTGAACGCCAATAGATTCGGTCGTCCACATTGCGGCGTGATGAGACTATCGATCCTTCGGCTAATGACCGCGTTAATAGACGTCGTCTTCCCGAGCTCAAACTTCCCACGTTCGGTGGAGGTTTCACGGAATACGCGAGTTTTTGGTCGATGTTCGAGTCTGTCATTGACAAGGATAATGAATTAGATGATGTTGAGGAATTCCAGCATCTACTATCGTGTTTAACTGGTCCAGCGTTAGATGCAGTTAGATCATTGGAGATATCGAGGCTCAATTATCGTGTGGCGCTGGATATCTTGGATAATCGGTTTAACAACAACCGACTTGTGTTCCAGTCGCACATCAAGGATCTTTTGGGTACCAAGAAGGTGGAGACAGGAGCATCCGTGGCCACTAAACTTCGTGAGTTTAGCGATAAGGTAAATGTTCACATGGGGGCATTAAAGACTCTGGGCCGTCCAGAGGAAATTGCGAACAGCATTCTTATTTACGTGCTGCTGCAAAAGCTGGATGTGGAAACTCAGGCGGCGTGGGAGGATAGCAGGGCATTGGACAACCCTGCCGCCGATAAAGTGCCGACAGCTAATGAGTTCTTCAAGTTTCTGGACGAAAGATGTCGGAAGCTGGAAAGTCTGCAGTACGCTATGGTCATTCACACAGCAGGCTCACAGGTGGGAAGGAACTTTAGCCATAACGGCAGCAGGAAGGCATTTGTGGCCCAAACTAGCCCCAACAGGGCAAATGTTTGTGTGTTTTGTGACGCGCCTGGTCACGGCATATATTCCTGCCCCATCTTTGCAAATTTGTCTCCCTTCTTGAGGCAGAAAGAAGTGAAGAAGCTCGCTCTCTGCTTTAACTGTCTAAAGAAAGCACACCACACTGGATCCTGCACATCTCGCGCTTGCCGTAACTGTGGTGGACGGCATCATTCGTTGTTGCATTTCGAGACATCGCAACGAGCCTCGTCAGCTGATTCGTCTGCCGCTCTGCAGCCTCCAGCTTCTACGTCTCTTGCTGCCCAATCTCGTTGTTCTGATGCTGCACTCTTGGGTACTGTTGGTGTTTTGCTTAAGAGTCGTGCTGGGTCGTTCATTCATTGTCGTGCTCTGTTGGATTCTGGTTCGCAAAACCACATGATGACGTCCCATTTAGCAAAACAGCTAGAGTTAAAGCGGACACGATCAGATGCTATGGTTTCTGGGCTCGGGGACACAGAAGTTTCTGTTGAAGGATGCACAGTCAATGTTTGTATGCGTTCTTGCATCTCCGACTATTCTGTCAATCTTCAAGCTGTTGTGACGTCTACAATCACTAACAGCCATCCGAATTTTGCCGTTGACATCGACGGTTGGGCGATTCCATCTAACATTCAGTTAGCTGATCCAGCCTTCAATCGTCCGCAGCGCGTGGACCTGCTGATTGGTGCAAGCCTATTCTACGGCTGGTTATGTGACGGACAGATTGACCTTGGAGATGGATTGCCTATCCTTCAGAATACCCGCCTTGGTTGGATCGTTGCTGGTGGTGGAGACAGCAGACAGCAGACAGCATTGATGGCAACGGAAAAGGTTTCTGATGATAGTGACGAATGCCAACGGATGGGACTCGCCAGTGTTGTGCAGTGCATGTCCAAGCATATGGACGAGCTGTCAGCTTCCCGAGCTTCCCGAGACAAATGCCGTGCTGCAGCAGATGCAGCGCAATTACGAAGAGCTGCAACAGCAGTTGCACGACAGGGATGTGGAATGGACGCAGCGTCAGCAGGAGTTGGAGCATCATTTGCGTCACACGCAGGATCAGCTGAATGCCGCCGAGCAGCAAGTGCTGCAGCTGCAGACACGCATTCGCGATCAGGAAGCGCTGGAGCGGATCAAGGAGCTAGGCAAGGAACTGCAATCGCTGCGCACCAGCACCGAGATGAAGGAGCGTGATCTGCGCGATCGTCTTGTTGCGTTGTTTCAGGATGAGGTCGGCGCGCTGCGCACTTCGGCGCAGCGTCGCAATCCCAGCAACCACAGCAATAGCAATGGTAACCACAGTAAAAGTCTCAACGATAGCAGCGGTGAGCTGTACCGTCTGACCAATGATATGGAGAGTTTGCTCTGTGTGCTGGAGCTGAAACAGGCCGATATCCCGGCGCTGTCCAAGCAGAACGCAGAGCTGCAGCGTGAGAACGACGAGCAGCGCAGTTTGAGCAATCGTGTCACTCTGCTGCTCCATCTGTATCGTTCTGTTGGTCGCTTCGTTCTCAATTACGATGAGCTTCGCACGTTGATTTGCCAAATAGCGGCAATACTTAATAGTCATTCATTGCTATCAGTTTCAGAGAATTCTGACGATTTTGATGTGCTGACTCCCGCTCATCTACTGTTTAATGGTCCTCAAACCGTGAGTCTTGAGCCCGACCTAACTACGCTGGACTATAATCGGTTGGATGGTTGGCAGCGTATCACTCAGCTGCAGCAGGTCTTCTGGACTAGATGGCGGGAGGAGTATCTGACTCTTCTCCAGCAAAGATCCAAGTGGCGCACTCCTGATCGTCGTCTCCAAGTCAACGACATGGTCTTGATGAATTACGAAAATTTGGCTCCTCTTCGGTGGCCGCTAGCCTGCTCACCTGCTCATTTGTCGAGCTGTATCAGGCAGTGTTGTCATTTTTTCTGAGTAAAACATGCTGGATTAACGAAAAAAAAGCTGAAAAGAGCGGAATACCAAAGAAAAAAGTTTAGAAAAAATCTGATTTTTATAGGGAATGTGCTGTATGTTTTTGATTAATAAACCCTCAGTTCCTCTTAACTTAACATAAAATATATGGGTAATACTCTTTACAGTGAAAAAAACATCAACTGAAAAAATTTTAAAACTAAGTAATATAATGTACAAAAATTAAGATCTATAGTATATTTAAGATGTCGTCAATATTGTCTTCATCGGTTGGATAAAATGTATTTTCAATTGTAGATAGGTAGCTGAGTGGTACATTGTAGTTAAAACAGCACTTATTGTGTCGACGCAGCCCATACCTAAAAATTTAGGTAAATTAATTTTTAATTTGAAAATAAAAATAAATTAAAATATGTACTTTATAGTTAGTATAGCGTTTAACGTTTCAACGCTCATGCTATTTAAAATTTTGGTTTTTATTAAATTTACTTGGCTGAATACCCGCTCGACGTCGGCATTCGACCAAGGCAGGGACTGCATTTGCAGAGCAACTGAAGCCAATTCCTGATTCCCGGTATTTTTGAACTTCAGCCCAGAACTTACATAACTGTATCATCGACATTTTCCTACTCTACCAGGGTTATGTCATTGTACAGTCGTTCAATTTTATCTATGTTTGGAGAGATTTGTTTCTTTTTAATTTTCAAAATATTTTCAACAGAGAATGTGTAGGGAGAAGCAGACAGCGCATGTTAATGCAATGCTCTGCCGGCAGCGCTGTATGCTCTCTGTTAGCGATCGCTTGCAGTTCGATCGGCTAATTGCCTTTTACTCTTCAATCGTAATTTTGTTGTTATCGTGTCGGTGGCGAAGCTTGGTACTACGCAAGTCACAGCCAAACATTCTAAGGTGGTTACATATACGTACATATGTACCATCTCAATAAACAATTGAATTCGAAATTTGCGTGTTTTATTTATAAACAATAGACGTGCAAATAAAGCTACTAAAAAAGCTTAGTGGCTCAACATTTGGAGGCCCCGGCGAGATTCAATATACTCTCGCTAAGTGTTGTGAATGCAATTGATTTGCCTAAATAATTAGTGAAGTGTTTACTAAACAATAACTATTAGTGAAACATTTAAAGTGCAAGTGCGAAGAGATATATATACAGTGGGGAGCAAAATTGAGTACATGTTTGCATATTTCACATTTCGGAGCGAATGATAAAGAAAACAGTAATGCAAATGGAAAAAAAGTTTATTCTCTTTATTCAATATATAATTGACTATACATTAACGAGAAAAGATCAACGAAGAGGTGCACAAAGAAGAAAAGAAAACTTGAAAACAAAAACAACTCGTATGTACTCATTTATGCACCTTTGACATTTTAAACATACATGTACATATGCATATATATTTAACAAGCGGTGCATTTCTATTCTTGCATTCCCCGTTGTTTGCGCATGTTCGCCGTTGCTTCGTCGCTTGCGCACCTTCTCCGCTCTCCGTCGCTTGTCTATGCTCTCCGCTACTCCGCTGTCACAGCTGCGTGCATTGCCCTTCAATCTTGCTGCTCTCTCTTATGTTCTCGGTTTATGTGATTTAAATCAGCTAATCAACTGATTAACTTTGAACTGCTGCTGTGCGTAAGCAACTCGCGCGCGTTTGTGATCGCGATTTTGTCGCGTTTTTTCTTGCTTTGAACTGCTGCTGGGCTTAAGCAAACCGCGCGCGTTTGTAATCGCGGTTTGACGCGTTTTTCTTGCTGCGCTGCACAGTAAATTTGGCATACAAAGTGAGCAATTGCCAGTTATCACAAGTGCGGTTAACTGCTGACAATGGAGAACTCGATAAACGAGCAAGCGACTACTATCGAAAATCGCGCGCGGTTTTTCAAGCGGACGGTTTTATCGCTTTATGATAGCCTTGTGAGACTCGATGCGTCACTTTCTGAAGTTAAGCAAGCTGCGTTTAATTCATCTGAATTAGCAGTACGGTTGGAGCTATTAGAACGTGCTCAAGCTTCATTTGACTTAGCTCAGAATGCGCTAGAGGAGATCGACTATAATGAGATCGGTAGTGAAACGCGGGACAATTTCGATGAGCGTTTTCTTGAAGTGAAATCGCGTGTTCGAGCGCAATTTGACAGTCGTGAACGCCAATAGATTCGGTCGTCCACATTGCGGCGTGATGAGACTATCGATCCTTCGGCTAATGGCCGCGTTAATAGACGTCGTCTTCCCGAGCTCAAACTTCCCACGATCGGTGGAGGTTACACGGAATACGCGAGTTTTTGGTCGATGTTCGAGTCTGTCATTGACAAGGATAATGAATTAGATGATGTTGAGGAATTCCAGCATCTACTATCGTGTTTAACTGGTCCAGCGTTAGATGCAGTTAGATCATTAGAGATATCGAGACTCAATTATCGTGTGGCGCTGGATATCTTGGATAATCGGTTTAACAACAACCGACTTGTGTTCCAGTCACACATCAAGGATCTTTTGGGTACCAAGAAGGTGGAGACAGGAGCATCCGTGGCCACTAAACTTCGTGAGTTTAGCGATAAGGTAAATGTTCACATGGGGGCATTAAAGACTCTGGGCCGTCCAGAGGAAATTGCAAACAGCATTCTTATTTACGTGCTGCTGCAAAAGCTGGATGTGGAAACTCAGGCGGCGTGGGAGGATAGCAGGGCATTGGACAACCCTGCCGCCGATAAAGTGCCGACAGCTAATGAGTTCTTCAAGTTTCTGGACGAAAGATGTCGGAAGCTGGAAAGTCTGCAGTACGCTATGGTCATTCACACAGCAGGCTCACAGGTGGGAAGGAACTTTAGCCATAACGGCAGCAGGAAGGCATTTGTGGCCCAAACTAGCCCCAACAGGGCAAATGTTTGTGTGTTTTGTGACGCGCCTGGTCACGGCATATATTCCTGCCCCATCTTTGCAAATTTGTCTCCCTTCTTGAGGCAGAAAGAAGTGAAGAAGCTCGCTCTCTGCTTTAACTGTCTAAAGAAAGCACACCACACTGGATCCTGCACATCTCGCGCTTGCCGTAACTGTGGTGGACGGCATCATTCGTTGTTGCATTTCGAGACATCGCAACGAGCCTCGTCAGCTGATTCGTCTGCCGCTCTGCAGCCTCCAGCTTCTACGTCTCTTGCTGCCCAATCTCGTTGTTCTGATGCTGCACTCTTGGGTACTGTTGGTGTTTTGCTTAAGAGTCGTGCTGGGTCGTTCATTCATTGTCGTGCTCTGTTGGATTCTGGTTCGCAAAACCACATGATGACGTCCCATTTAGCAAAACAGCTAGAGTTAAAGCGGACACGATCAGATGCTATGGTTTCTGGGCTCGGGGACACAGAAGTTTCTGTTGAAGGATGCACAGTCAATGTTTGTATGCGTTCTTGCATCTCCGACTATTCTGTCAATCTTCAAGCTGTTGTGACGTCTACAATCACTAACAGCCATCCGAATTTTGCCGTTGACATCGACGGTTGGGCGATTCCATCTAACATTCAGTTAGCTGATCCAGCCTTCAATCGTCCGCAGCGCGTGGACCTGCTGATTGGTGCAAGCCTATTCTACGGCTTGTTATGTGACGGACAGATTGACCTTGGAGATGGATTGCCTATCCTTCAGAATACCCGCCTTGGTTGGATCGTTGCTGGTGGTGGAGACAGCAGACAGCAGACAGCATTGATGGCAACGGAAAAGGTTTCTGATGATAGTGACGAATGCCAACGGATGGGACTCGCCAGTGTTGTGCAGTGCATGTCCAAGCATATGGACGAGCTGTCAGCTTCCCGAGCTTCCCGAGACAAATGCCGTGCTGCAGCAGATGCAGCGCAATTACGAAGAGCTGCAACAGCAGTTGCACGACAGGGATGTGGAATGGACGCAGCGTCAGCAGGAGTTGGAGCATCATTTGCGTCACACGCAGGATCAGCTGAATGCCGCCGAGCAGCAAGTGCTGCAGCTGCAGACACGCATTCGCGATCAGGAAGCGCTGGAGCGGATCAAGGAGCTAGGCAAGGAACTGCAATCGCTGCGCACCAGCACCGAGATGAAGGAGCGTGATCTGCGCGATCGTCTTGTTGCGTTGTTTCAGGATGAGGTCGGCGCGCTGCGCACTTTGGCGCAGCGTCGCAATCCCAGCAACCACAGCAATAGCAATGGTAACCACAGTAAAAGTCTCAACGATAGCAGCGGTGAGCTGTACCGTCTGACCAATGATATGGAGAGTTTGCTCTGTGTGCTGGAGCTGAAACAGGCCGATATCCCGGCGCTGTCCAAGCAGAACGCAGAGCTGCAGCGTGAGAACGACGAGCAGCGCAGTTTGAGCAATCGTGTCACTCTGCTGCTCCATCTGTATCGTTCTGTCGGTCGCTTCGTTCTCAATTACGATGAGCTTCGCACGTTGATTTGCCAAATAGCGGCAATACTTAATAGTCATTCATTGCTATCAGTTTCAGAGAATTCTGACGATTTTGATGTGCTGACTCCCGCTCATCTACTGTTTAATGGTCCTCAAACCGTGAGTCTTGAGCCCGACCTAACTACGCTGGACTATAATCGGTTGGATGGTTGGCAGCGTATCACTCAGCTGCAGCAGGTCTTCTGGACTAGATGGCGGGAGGAGTATCTGACTCTTCTCCAGCAAAGATCCAAGTGGCGCACTCCTGATCGTCGTCTCCAAGTCAACGACATGGTCTTGATGAATTACGAAAATTTGGCTCCTCTTCGGTGGCCGCTAGCCCGTGTCATGGCGCTCATCCCTGGCAAGGACGGCGAGTGTCGAGTTGCCGAGTTAAAGACGACGTGTGGCAGCACCTGGAGAGCCATAAACAAACTCTGGCTACTGCCCCTGAAGGATGATGTTGAAAGATAGGCTTTCAACGGCGGGAGTATGTCGGGAGCAGCAGACAGCGCATGTTAATGCAATGCTGTGACAGCGTCTGCCAGCAGCGCTGCATCTGCCGGCAGCGCTGTATGCTCTCTGTTAGCGATCGCTTGCAGTTCGATCGGCTAATTGCCTTTTACTCTTCAATCGTAATTTTGTTGTTATCGTGTCGGTGGCGGAGCTTGGTACTACGCAAGTCACAGCCAAACATTCTAAGGTGGTTACATATACGTACATATGTACCATCTCAATAAACAATTGAATTCGAAATTTGCGTGTTTTATTTATAAACAATAGACGTGCAAATAAAGCAACTAAAAAAGCTTAGTGGCTTAGTGGAATGCATTAATCTGTTTTAAAATGTTAAAATTGTCTGGGAGCCTGAAATTTAGAAAAAAAAACAAATTATCTACTACAAAATATAAATAAAAATAAAGATAATTTTTGCGTAGGGGCGCTGAAAAGTTCCAGAGTTTCTTCTTCTCGAAATAAAAACACTCGCGGTTTTTCTTATAATAAATATATATTTATTTGGAAGCTTAGCGGGTTGTTGTACACGCACAATTGGGGGGTAATTAGACCGTAGAGATAGAATCGTTGGTTTGAAGTAGTCTTAGAAAAAATGCCGACGGCATTTCGTCGATCTGTTGCGCTCAGCCGCGCTCAGCGGTGGTGAGTTGTGAGAGAGAGAAGCTGAGAGCACTGGAGCTTGAGTGCATTCTTACGCGTGAGCGCATTGCGGGTGAGTGAAAAGCATCGAGTGCTTTTTGGTCGGCGGAACGGATAGTGTGCCACTCACCTACAATGCGCTCGCATCAACATTCTCCCCCCCTTGCAATATTGGAATTGCAAAGAACATCAGACTTGGGAGGATACCCGGCAGGACAATATCAGGATAGATAGAGTGGGTGTGTCTTGGAGCGCAACGACGCCGTGCAGACTCCTTTAGCGCCCATGCGAGTGATGGAGAGGCCCAAGGCCCCTGGCAACGACTCGCTGATGCGGCTTACTGGACAACACGGATCTAAAAGCACTCGCGCTTCGAAAGCCGCCTTCCCCGTGTCTAGCCTGACCGCCGCGGTGGGGAGTATACACACTCCTTTGCACTGGAAAGTGCCGTCAGTGTTTTGGCGGGGCTAGGCACGGGCCTGGTGCGTGGGTGAGTGGGCCTGTGGATGCCGGCCTGGGAAACGTTGACATGGGACGTCCTCGGTGGTTTTCCTCTGGAGGGTCGCGTCGTGGTCGCGTCGGCTCCTGGGCTGGCGCGAGGTTGTGCCGGGGGGCACGGAAACCCCGCGAGGAGTGACCGGTGCCATCGGTGCAGAGGAAGAATTTGTCTCCGTCCGGGATCGTTCGACGGACCGTCGACCTGAAAGGGGTTCTAAGGGGGGTCCTGTCACAGGATCAATCGTATACGTTCGGTCGACGGACAGTCGAGCCGAAGGTGTTGAAACAGATTTCAAGTTGGGTCCTATTATAGGATCGATCATAGAGGTTCGTTCGACGGAGAGTCGAGCCGAAAGGGGGGACGAAACGGATTTTGAGTGGGGGGCCTAATGAAGGCTTGAGCTTAGAGGTGCGCTCGGACAGTCGATCCGAAGAGGTCGAAATAGACTTTTATTGGGGACCTAACAAAGGATCGAGCTTAGAGGAACACTTGACGGACAGTCGAGCCGAAAAGGGTTTCGAGTGGGGTCCCGTCACAGGACCAATCATAGGGGTTCGTTCGACGGACAGTCGAGCCGAAAAAACTGAAATAGATTTGGAGGGGGGTCCTGTCACAGGACCGATCGTAGGAGTTCGATCGACGGACAGTCGAGTCGAAAAGGACAAGATGGAGTTAGAAGTGGATCCCGACACTGGGCCGGTCAGGATCCAACCGAAAATGGTCTCTTGACCAATAAGGGTCCCACAAACGTTCGGACGAGAGCCGCCGAGAAGAACGGATGGGAGGATATCCGCGCCTAAGAGCACGTCTATCTGCAAACTCTCATAGAACTTGGGGTCGCCAGCGGGAAGCTTGGCAGATTGTCGAGGATGGTTTGTGGGACAGAGCATGAGGGCAGTTTTCCTGCTAATTGAGGAAGGACGAAAACCGACGCCTCAATCTGCAGATCTGGTCGCAACGGGGAGCCAATTAGGAATTGGCAATGCTTTCGGGGCTGGGCTGCTACAACTTGAGTCAGCCCAGAGACGTGGGCTTGAACGGATGTGTATGGCATCCTCAAGCGCTTGAACAATTGTTCAGAAATGAAGGTGGCCTCTGATCCAGAATCTATCTGAGCCCGAGCTGTGTGCCGAACGCAGTGATGACAGATGTGTACAACGGCTGTACTCAGCAGAACACCTTGTGTGTTAACTGCCAGGAAAGATTGCACATTAGCTGACTGGGAAGGAGTGGACTGTATATTAGGAGTGGGATTAGTGACTGTCGGCGTCGGGTTGACTCGATGCAAGAGTGTATGATGACGACCCTTGCACGTAAAACAGCTGTGTAGACTTGTGCACTCGGCCAGGACATGGCCTCGTGCGAAACAATTTAAGCACAGCTTCTGTTGCTTGATATGGTTGACCCTTTCATTGACACCCATCTGGAGAAAGCGAGGGCATAATCGAATCGGATGATTCTCCCGGGAACAGAAATTGCAAGTCTGGGTCTTAATGGTCACCCTACTCTCAAAGGAGTTGACCTGTCTGGAGACGGGGGCCTCCTTACGTGAGGCTCGTGGAACCGTCGGAGCGTTCGTGCTGGATGACACTTCCGCTATCTCTTCTAGGGTGCGATGCCGCTCTAGAAGAAAAGCGTTCATGTCAACCCACGTTGGCATATTGCTCTTCTTTTGGATTGACTGTTCCCAAAGAGAAAGGGTCAACTTGGAGAGCCTCGATGAACACAAGAAAACCAGGATGCAATCCCAATTCTTTGTGTCGATTTTCGAGTGCTCTAAGGCTGTCAGACACCCTTAAATAGTGCTCTGCAGCTCCTGAATAGAGGAACCCGACTCTTGCCCAATGGTGGGCAAATTGAACAAAATTCTCAGCTGACTGTTTACGAGCAACCGTTTGTTCTCGAAACGCTCAGTCAAGCTGGACCAAGCCGACCCTTCCAACCCTTCATTTGTCAAAGGAGACTTTGAAACAATTGCATGGGTTTCACCGCTGGTCTTGGAGTTGAGATAGAAAAGTTTCTCAACTTCCGACAGTCTCGGGTTCTGTATATAGAGAGCCGTGAATAAATCCCGGAAGGTGGGCCAGCGAGTGTAATCGCCTCCGAAAACTTCGGTGTCGCACGGAGGTAATCGACACCCTGTGGGCATGAATTGCACAGCTTGTGGTTGTACGGGTGTACGGGGGGTGAGCGCCTGGGATGCGTTGGCTATTTGCTCACCTAACTGAGTTGCACACTGCTCGTAGACAGCATAGCAGTACTCGTATTTGGCCTGTACAGTAGGGAGCTCTTCTGTGGTCATCTCCTCAGACATGACGCAAGAGCAAGCCTCATACTCATTCTCGACCTTTTCCCATAAGGAACGCATCTGATCCCTTCGGACTTGGCACGTATACAGGGATGGGCTATCAGCCTAAGGATGGTTGACTCTCGCCGCAAAGTGACTGATACGATCAGTCGCGGCGATGAATTTCGTCAACGCTGTGTCTACTTTGTTTTGTGACATTGGTTTTGCTTTGTGGATCAGGACGGAAGGAACCTTGGTCTTAGGATCGGACGAAGGCTGTGTGACCAAGATTTGACTGCAAGCCTGGTGCTAGAAGCGGGCGACACGCTAGCTGACCGTGCGGGGACCTCCCTTTTCGATTGCGAATGAATCGGCGAAGTGCTGGATGCACGAAGAGCCGACTCCTTCTTGGATTTAGGTAAAGGGGGGCTGATAGAGGTTCTAGCGGCGCTAGTAGAGGGCACGGACAGTCGAGCTTTACTTTTATCGGGGTTGCCCGATGACATGCTACGCAAAGAGGATGAAAACTAACTGGGCGCTCTTACAGTCCGACAAGGATACGGACTGTATACTAATTTTTCTCAGTAGCGAAAAATCAAGAAAATATATCAAAAAAATACCAAATAGAAATTGTTTTTTTTTTTGTCTGAAACCGACCCAGCTAGTGAAAAGGATACGGAAAGAGCGTAGCAAACAGACAATAAAAATACTGAGAAAATACCAAAGGCAGTGCTGCGGTATTTTACACCTAGATGGGTACGGAAATAGCGGACACAGACGAAGAACGCAAAAGGACGGGGACTGGGAAATTTCCCGCAACAACAAAAGATGTTCGTCGAAAAAAGAAACAACAACAAAAGAAAACAATCGTACGAAAAAATACCAGAGAACAAGCTGGAAAAAAACAAAAAGTATATATAGGTTGGTATTTTGAAACAAAAACGACAATTGTTTCTTAATTGCTGTTGGATTGGAAAAACCAAAAATAAAAATAAATTATATTAGTTATGTAGTGAAGTATGTAATGTATGTGTGTATATGTGTGTGTCTACATATGTCTGTGTATGTTTGAACACTGGCTGGAGTTAAGCCCATACACAGACAATTGAGCTGAGAGTTGCTCTAATAGTACACACACAGAATATATCACTTGGAAAATATGAAAAGGGTAGGGTATGTCGAGTGCGACTACCGCTGCCCTGCCAATCTATTACTTCACTCGCAGAAGTACTTGCAGTATGTATGTCTGCACTACGCTGGCGAAGTTCACGTATGTTTGTATTCGGAGAGAGATAGAGCAAGCGCTGCTGAAAGCCGGTGCGCTTGCGGACAAGAGAGAGTGCACAAAAGTATGTTTCTATGTATGTATGTCGGCGATTATCGCGACATACAAAACATAAAACGGACAAGAATTAAAAGCAATACGAAATGCTGGTACATACAGCTTGGATTTTAGTTATTATGTATGTTTATATATGTATGGAATATACAATATATAATATTTGCACTTTAGTAGCACTCTTAATAATTTACACTTTTCACATGCATACATACGTACGCGATTGGCGGAACAAAATATAATAATATTTTATTATCAATATAGTAAATATCTTGGAGTAAAGATATTTAAGACAGCAATTGGAAAGTATGGAAAAAGGTCGTCCGGAAAATATGAGTGAATTTCCAAATCTTATATTTGGTCACCATACGAAAAAGAATGTAGAACGTAAAGGCTGGACGACCGTGGGGAAGGAAAGTGTAAAGAAAGGAGAAATGATTTAAAACTTATCTACGATATGCTTGCTGGAGAAGCAAACGATGATGAGCATATCCGGCTCGAAGGACCAATGTTTGAGTAGGGGCGCTGAAAAGTTCCAGAAATTCTTCTTCTCGAAATAAAAACACTCGCGGTTTTTCTTATAAAAAATATATGTTTATTTGGAAACTTAGCGGGTTGTTGTACACGCACAATTGGGGGGTAATTAGACCGTAGAGATAGAATCGTTGGTTTGAACTAGTCTTAGAAAAAATGCCGACGGCATTTCGTCGATTTGTTGCGCCGAGCCGCGCTCAGCGGTGGTGAGTTGTGGGAGAGAGAAGCTGAGAGCACTGGAGCTTGAGTGCATTCTTACGCGTGAGCGCATTGGGGGTGAGCGAAAAGCATCGAGTGCTTTTGGTCGGCGGAACGGATAGTGTGCTACTCACCTACAATGCGCTCGCATCAACAGATAATATTTACCTTAGCTTCAACTGTTTGATCAGCTCTACACAAAACCGGAACATCACTCTCTTATTTCTGTTTCTTCGACGGACTCTATTTTAATTGATTTGACTTCTTTTTCAAAGTCGTAGCCGAGGCCTAAATCGCTTTTGACGTGCTTTTCGAAGTCATTATCGTTAATAATATCAACATCAATATCAGGAGGAATTATTTTCTGTCGTAATGATCTGATAGCGAGTAAAAGATCTCTCAAAAGATCGTCGCATTAGCCGAATTACTTTGGAAGCATAAGTTGATTTTTTTGCATGTCCTGCAATATATGCTTTAAAAATACCAAGTACAAATAGTTTTTTTTTCGCAGAAAGATTTGTTCAGGATCTTAGCTGTTTTGCATTTTTCACTCATAGCAGCAATTCCGAAGTGAGTTTTCAGTTCATGCCATTGGTCTAAAATTCGAGTTACAGCCATTTCAATGGATAACTATTTAGTATCAAAAACCCTTGGAATTTTAAAAGGGGCCTTTAATTAAAAATATGCTAATTAATTTTATTATATTTACATATTTTTGGGACTATCACTTCTACAAGTATTAAACACTTACTATTGTTAAACAATCACGTGGAATTAGTAGAAACTAGACTTTTTTAATGATTTAGAAATATTAATACATAAAAAGATAGATTATACGCATATAAAACAGACATTCATTTCTACTAAAAATACCTTTTTGTTATTAGTAGACTCATATATTTTTTTATATAGTGACTGACGAATTAAGCTTTTTGAAAACCAATTATGAGTTTCATAAATCAAAAATTCCAAATCATATGGAAAAAAAGTGCTTACAAGCTTAGTTTACTGCTAGTTGCACCGAATGACAAACACATTTTATTAGGATATGAGATGGTGCATCCTTCTTTAATTCTGTGTAAACGCTGTTCTTGCTCCCAATCATCACACTTGCGTTATCTGTTTCGATTTCAAATAAATTATTTATATCCAGTTTTAAACGCTTTAACTTCTGTCTGAGACCGTTTGCGATGGACAATGCGTCCCCAGCTTCTAACTGTACTAAGCTTAAAAATGTTGACTCCACTGTTCCTTTTTCTACAGTAAAGTACTTAATGACCACACCTAAACATTAAATTTTAATAATATTAATATATGTATATTGGCTGGCAAAATCCTCTACTGAACCCTCCCGAGGGTGCTGGCTAGGTAGGATCTGTATTACCTCTTTGTCAACGGGTAGCAGATCTCTACTATACGTCGATGTTTCAGGAACTGCAGATCCTAGCTGAGGACTCTGTTCCTTATCTTTCGGGCATCTGTCTGAAGATAAGTAGCTGAATCCATGGTACGAGGTGTCTGGCGGTCAGACTGAAAACGCTATGGGGGGCTCCCATGAATAAAATTAGCAAATATGTCTCAGAATGGAGCATATAACAAACTCAACTCGAGCTGGGATGTCTGCTCAAACGTCGGTGGAAGGCGTGACTGCTACCACCGGCGGGCACGGGGGGGAGAGATCCTCTCTGCGTGTCGCCAGCGGTCACACCTCTGATGCGGTGGGAGCAGGCCGAATCAGTTGCAACAACACTGCTACCAACAAAAACTCGAGGTTGGTGGTCTTAACCGACTCAGACCAAAAGAGCGCTGCGCCAATCTCTACGGTGGAGGGGGAACGTCTTCCTCCTCAGTCACCTCAGCCTATCGCCAGCACCTCCAAGGTTGCGCAGCGGGGCACGGGGGGGCTGAAGGAGAAGGCCAACAAATAAGGCGGCGACCCGTATTCACGCAAGGCTTAGTGGCTTAGCTAACCTGTCCGTCAAGGACCAGGAGAGGCTTGCCTGGGCCAACACGTGGATGCGGGAAAACCAACTTAGCCCCCTTCCAAAAGACACAAAAGTGCAGACCGTTTCCACCGGCCCTGCCAACAACAAGGTGGAGTCCATGGCAAGCAAGCGCCAACGGTCTGCTGAGAGTCCCAAGCAAGGGGCCCCAGTGAGCAAGAGGCTGCGGGCACCTGGCTCCACCAACACGGACTCGAGCAAGACGAGACAGAGAGCAACGGTTGCTGAAACTGCCAGGCGGCATCTCGCCGTTGCTCTCATAGACAGAGGGGACCCTAACGGGAAAATGTCTGCAGAGCGGTGGCGGTTGACCCATAGTAAGCTGGTCAACGCACGGTTTGTCAGGATGGAGAATGTCCCAGACAGTCCAATGCCTACATTCGAAGGCACTGGCTGGATGAATGGTGTCAAGATCCTGACATGCAAGGACGTTCCAACATTGCAGTGGCTGCAAGCGACCGTACCCAAACTGGACGTAGTGGACAGGAATAACATTCCGTCCATGCCGAAGGCGAAAGTCCTTTTCCCCATAGCTGTGCAGGGCGAGCGGGCGCTTCAGCTGCTTAAAAAGCAGAACCCGGCCATACCGACGAGTGATTGGTCCGTGCTGAAGGTTGATGAACCTTTACCCAGTGGTGGGCAGCACGTGATCATTCAGATCAATAAGGAGGCCGAGGATCTGCTATATAAATGCAACGGGAAGATGGCGTGGGGCTTAGGGAGCGTGTACCTTCGCCTCAAAAAACGTCATCCCAACGACAAGGATACACACACGCTGAGGTCAGGGGAGGTTGAGGCAGATCTCGGTCTTGAGAGCGTGACCGACGCCACCCAGCACCTCAGCTTGACTGATGAGACGGTGGGGGAGGAACTGTCCATGCAGACGGGCCCCCCCGCGAGTTTGCTAACCTCTAATGAGTGTGCTGCAACTCAACCTTCATAAATCCAAAACGGCTTCAGCGGAGCTACTCCTTGCCCTGGAGGAAGTGTCCGCCTACGCGGCGTTGGCCCAAGAACCGTGGATAGCGTCGGGCAACACGGTTGCTGGACTGAAGTCGCTTAACTACGATCTGTACGTCCCGACATTGGAAAGTAGATCGAGAACTGCCATCCTTGTAAAAAAAGGGGCTAAAAGCTCATCTACTACCTAATTACAGCAATAACGATCTTACCGTGGTGGTGCTGGAGAACCGTGAGGGATGTTTGCTGGCTGCTACATGGCCCATGACATGCCGGCCCCACCTGACGAGCTGCGGAGGCTGGTGGACATGGTCTGCTCCTCCAGAAAGCATCTTATAATCGGAACGGACGCCAACGCCCACCATAGCGTATGGGGAAGTCCCGACATTAACGACACGGGTGAGTCAGTTCTTGATTTTATCCTTAACTATAAGCTTAGACTAGCCAACAGAGGTGAGGTATCTACCTATGTAGGTCCCACCTCTTGTAATGTGCTGGACTTAACGATTGCAACTGAGTGTACCAATGTAGAAGAGTGGAGGGTTCTGGATAGACCCTCCTTCTCGGATCATAAGTACATTCAGTTTACCATTCCTTTTAATAGGGTACCTGCGGCTCAGCCGTTCAGAAATCCCCGAATACCAACGGCGAAATTCTCTAGCCTTGTTTCCAAGTCTTTTTGGTCCGCCGGGTAACATCAACTCGGTACAGGACCTAGAAACAAATGTCAATGTCCTCTCAGCAGGACTACTTTCCGCGTTTCGCCAATCCTGTAGGCTCTCAAGACCGACGAGAAGATCGAAGCCACCCTGGTGGAACCCAGATCTCACTTCGCTTCGTGGGGAGCTTACTAGCATGTTTCAACTTGCTAAGAAGGCGGACAACGAATATGTCTGGGACGAGTACAGGTCTGTCCTAAAGTCTTACAAGAGGATGATCCGATCATCCAAAAGTTCTTCATGGGGAACCTTTTGCTCAGACCTGGACAACATCAAAGACATCTCCAGACTGAGGAAGCTGCTGTCCAAACAGGCTTCCAGTCCTAGTCTGCTCAAGTCGGGCGATGGAGTGTGGACGGAGAGTAGTGCTGAAACTCTTGAAGCACTCCTCTCAACTCATTTCCCGGGATGTGTTGGAATGGAGAACAGTGTCTGGCAGCTCCTTCCTAGTCTCCCAGTTATGAGACCCCCTGCCAGTCTAATTACAGTTAATAAAATAATTTGGGCTATCGACTCCTTTGCGAAGGTCAGGTCGCCAGGTCCCGATGGACTTTCGCCAGCAATGCTGCAAGCTAGCAAGCTCACGATTGTTCCATGGCTATCGGGCATCTATTCGGTGTGCCTCGCATGGGGTCATATCCCCACTCTTTGGAGGAGCTCGAAAGTCATTTTCCTGCCCAAGGCGGGTAAATGCAGTCATGTGGTTCCTAATGACTTCCGGCCTATCAGCCTAACCTTTTCCTGCTAAAGACATTGGAAAAGCTACTTGATTTGCACATCAGAAGCAACTCAATGCATCTGTTGTCCCCAAATTAGCATGCGTACACAAAAGGCAAGTCCATTGAGACAGCTCTCCATGCTCTAGTAGCCTCCATCGAAAAAGCAGACCACTATAAAGAATATGCCTTGGGTGCATTTCTGACATTTCAGGCGCCTTCAATAACGTCACCACTGACGCTATTATGAAGGGCCTTACCTCAGTTAACACGGCACCAGCGATCCACAGGTGGGTCAACCGCCTTCTTTGCGACAGGCGGGTGGTGGCTACGTGGGGCGATGCGGCCATTACAAAGGTAGTGCGAGGTGGCACTCCCCAGGGTGGGGTTCTCTCGCCTCTCCTTTGGAATTTGGTCGTAAATAGCCTACTTCAAAAATTTACTAGACGGGCCCCCAAGTTAATTGCCTATGCCGACGACATAAGCATTTTGATAACTGGGAAATGCCCAACCACCCTTAGTTCCGTAATGGAACTTACTTTGCGGGAAGTTAAAGCATGGGCCGAATCAGCCGGGCTCAGCATTAACGCGGACAAAACAGACCTTATCCTCTTCACGAAGAGGTATAAGGTACCTGCGTGGTCCCCCCCTAAAATAGGCTGCACCATACTAAAGCCGAGCCTAGCAGTAAAATACCTAGGTGTGGTCCTGGACAGCAAACCGTCATGGAAGCTTAACGTGTTAGAAAGGGTGAAGAAAGCCACCGGAGCCTTGTACATAGCGAAAAAGATGCTTAGTTGCACTTGGGGCCTTTCTCCTAATCTAATGCGGTGGATATACATCTCAGTTGTTCGCCCTATCCTCACCTATGGTGTTATAGTGTGGTGGCAGGCCACGGAAAAAAAGGACGTAGCTATCCATCATGGAAAGGACATAGCGTCAAGCGCTACTGTGTATCACAGGCGCTATCAGGTCGACGCCAACTAAAGCCCTCGAGGTAATAGCTGGCGTCGAACCGTTAAACCTATACGCGCAATCCATAGCCGCAAAATCGTCCCTAAGGATTTCCGCAACAGGCAATCTGGGTCTGTTAGGCTATGGTCACAGCGCCATTGGTAGGGAGACTAGTAGAGACTTGGACTATACTATCCCCCTTACCAGTACCGACCATATTAAAACAATATTCTTGGAACCGGAGTGCTGGCGGGAAGGGTTATGCATTCCCGAAGCCCTCAACCTCTTCGCCGACGGGTCGAAGATGGATGATGGTGTCGAAGCGGCCGTATACTGTCCAGACCCGGTCTCCAAACATTCCTATAAACTCCCAGACCACTGCAGCATCTTCCAGGCGGAAGTTTTTGCCATTGGCAAGGCTGCCGAATTGGCTCGGGGTTTACAGCGTAATCACAGACATTCATTTCTACTAAAAATACCTTTTTGTTATTAGTAGACTCATATATTTTTTTATATAGTGACTGACGAATTAAGCTTTTTGAAAACCAATTATGAGTTTCATAAATCAAAAATTCCAAATCATATGGAAAAAAAGTGCTTACAAGCTTAGTTTACTGCTAGTTGCACCGAATGACAAACACATTTTATTAGGATATGAGATGGTGCATCCTTCTTTAATTCTGTGTAAACGCTGTTCTTGCTCCCAATCATCACACTTGCGTTATCTGTTTCGATTTCAAATAAATTATTTATATCCAGTTTTAAACGCTTTAACTTCTGTCTGAGACCGTTTGCGATGGACAATGCGTCCCCAGCTTCTAACTGTACTAAGCTTAAAAATGTTGACTCCACTGTTCCTTTTTTCTACAGTAAAGTACTTAATGACCACACCTAAACATTAAATTTTAATAATATTAATATATGTATATTGGCTGGCAAAATCCTCTACTGAACCCTCCCGAGGGTGCTGGCTAGGTAGGATCTGTATTACCTCTTTGTCAACGGGTAGCAGATCTCTACTATACGTCGATGTTTCAGGAACTGCAGATCCTAGCTGAGGACTCTGTTCCTTATCTTTCGGGCATCTGTCTGAAGATAAGTAGCTGAATCCATGGTACGAGGTGTCTGGCGGTCAAACTGAAAACGCTATGGGGGGCTCCCATGAATAAAATTAGCAAATATGTCTCAGAATGGAGCATATAACAAACTCAACTCGAGCTGGGATGTCTGCTCAAACGTCGGTGGAAGGCGTGACTGCTACCACCGGCGGGCACGGGGGGGGGGAGAGATCCTCTCTGCGTGTCGCCAGCGGTCACACCTCTGATGCGGTGGGAGCAGGCCGAATCAGTTGCAACAACACTGCTACCAACAAAAACTCGAGGTTGGTGCGCGCGGGTGCTGTGGTCTTAACCGACTCAGACCAAAAGAGCGCTGCGCCAATCTCTACGGTGGAGGGGGAACGTCTTCCTCCTCAGTCACCTCAGCCTATCGCCAGCACCTCCAAGGTTGCGCAGCGGGGCACGGGGGGGCTGAAGGAGAAGGCCAAAAATAAGGCGGCGACCCGTATTCACGCAAGGCTTAGTGGCTTAGCTAACCTGTCCGTCAAGGACCAGGAGAGGCTTGCCTGGGCCAACACGTGGATGCGGGAAAACCAACTTAGCCCCCTTCCAAAAGACACAAAACGGCAGACCGTTTCCACCGGCCCTGCCAACAACAAGGTGGAGTCCATGGCAAGCAAGCGCCAACGGTCTGCTGAGAGTCCCAAGCAAGGGGCCCCAGTGAGCAAGAGGCTGCGGGCACCTGGTTCCACCAACACGGACTCGAGCAAGACGAGACAGAGAGCAACGGTTGCTGAAACTGCCAGGCGGCATCTCGCCGTTGCTCTCATAGACAGAGGGACCCTAACGGGAAAATGTCTGCAGAGCGGTGGCGGTTGACCCATAGTAAGCTGGTCAACGCACGGTTTGTCAGGATGGAGAATGTCCCAGACAGTCCAATGCCTACATTCGAAGGCACTGGCTGGATGAATGGTGTCAAGATCCTGACATGCAAGGACGTTCCAACATTGCAGTGGCTGCAAGCGACCGTACCCAAACTGGACGTAGTGGACAGGAATAACATTCCGTCCATGCCGAAGGCGAAAGTCCTTTTCCCCATAGCTGTGCAGGGCGAGCGGGCGCTTCAGCTGCTTAAAAAGCAGAACCCGGCCATACCGACGAGTGATTGGTCCGTGCTGAAGGTTGATGAACCTTTACCCAGTGGTGGGCAGCACGTGATCATTCAGATCAATAAGGAGGCCGAGGATCTGCTATATAAATGCAACGGGAAGATGGCGTGGGGCTTAGGGAGCGTGTACCTTCGCCTCAAAAAACGTCATCCCAACGACAAGGATACACACACGCTGAGGTCAGGGGAGGTTGAGGCAGATCTCGGTCTTGAGAGCGTGACCGACGCCACCCAGCACCTCAGCTTGACTGATGAGACGGTGGGGGAGGAACTGTCCATGCAGACGGGCCCCCCCGCGAGTTTGCTAACCTCTAATGAGTGTGCTGCAACTCAACCTCCATAAGTCCAAAACGGCTTCGGCGGAGCTACTCCTTGCCCTGGAGGAAGTGTCCGCCTACGCGGCTTTGGTCCAAGAACCGTGGATAGCGTCGGGCAACACGGTTGCTGGGCTGAAGTCGCTTAACTACGATCTGTACGTCCCGACATTGGAAAGTAGATCGAGAACTGCCATCCTTGTAAAAAAGGGGCTAAAAGCTCATCTACTACCTAATTACAGCAATAACGATCTTACCGTGGTGGTGCTGGAGAACCGTGAGGGATGTTTGCTGGCTGCTACATGGCCCATGACATGCCGGCCCCACCTGACGAGCTGCGGAGGCTGGTGGACATGGTCTGCTCCTCCAAAAAGCATCTTATAATCGGAACGGACGCCAACGACCACCATAGCGTATGGGGAAGTCCCGACATTAACGACACGGGTGAGTCAGTTCTTGATTTTATCCTTAACTATAAGCTTAGACTAGCCAACAGAGGTGAGGTATCTACCTATGTAGGTCCCACCTCTTGTAATGTGCTGGACTTAACGATTGCAACTGAGTGTACCAATGTAGAAGAGTGGAGGGTTCTGGATAGACCCTCCTTCTCGGATCATAAGTACATTCAGTTTACCATTCCTTTAATAGGGTACCTGCGGCTCAGCCGTTCAGAAATCCCCGAATACCAACTGGGCGAAATTCTCTAGCCTTGTTTCCAAGTCTTTTGGTCCGCCGGGTAACATCAACTCGGTACAGGACCTAGAAACAAATGTCAATGTCCTCTCAGCAGGACTACTTTCCGCGTTTCGCCAATCCTGTAGGCTCTCAAGACCGACGAGAAGATCGAAGCCACCCTGGTGGAACCCAGATCTCACTTCGCTTCGTGGGGAGCTTACTAGCATGTTTCAACTTGCTAAGAAGGCGGACAACGAATATGTCTGGGACGAGTACAGGTCTGTCCTAAAGTCTTACAAGAGGATGATCCGATCATCCAAAAGTTCTTCATGGGGAACCTTTTGCTCAGACCTGGACAACATCAAAGACATCTCCAGACTGAGGAAGCTGCTGTCCAAACAGGCTTCCAGTCCTAGTCTGCTCAAGTCGGGCGATGGAGTGTGGACGGAGAGTAGTGCTGAAACTCTTGAAGCACTCCTCTCAACTCATTTCCCGGGATGTGTTGGAATGGAGAACAGTGTCTGGCAGCTCCTTCCTAGTCTCCCAGTTATGAGACCCCCTGCCAGTCTAATTACAGTTAATAAAATAATTTGGGCTATCGACTCCTTTGCGAAGGTCAGGTCGCCAGGTCCCGATGGACTTTCGCCAGCAATGCTGCAAGCTAGCAAGCTCACGATTGTTCCGTGGCTATCGGGCATCTATTCGGTGTGCCTCGCATGGGGTCATATCCCCACTCTTTGGAGGAGCTCGAAAGTCATTTTCCTGCCCAAGGCGGGTAAATGCAGTCATGTGGTTCCTAATGACTTCCGGCCTATCAGCCTAACCTTTTTCCTGCTAAAGACATTGGAAAAGCTACTTGATTTGCACATCAGAAGCAACTCAATGCATCTGTTGTCCCCAAATCAGCATGCGTACACAAAAGGCAAGTCCATTGAGACAGCTCTCCATGCTCTAGTAGCCTCCATCGAAAAAGCAGACCACTATAAAGAATATGCCTTGGGTGCATTTCTTGACATTTCAGGCGCCTTCAATAACGTCACCACTGACGCTATTATGAAGGGCCTTACCTCAGTTAACACGGCACCAGCGATCCACAGGTGGGTCAACCGCCTTCTTTGCGACAGGCGGGTGGTGGCTACGTGGGGCGATGCGGCCATTACAAAGGTAGTGCGAGGTGGCACTCCCCAGGGTGGGGTTCTCTCGCCTCTCCTTTGGAATTTGGTCGTAAATAGCCTACTTCAAAAATTTACTAGACGGGCCCCCAAGTTAATTGCCTATGCCGACGACATAAGCATTTTGATAACTGGGAAATGCCCAACCACCCTTAGTTCCGTAATGGAACTTACTTTGCGGGAAGTTAAAGCATGGGCCGAATCAGCCGGGCTCAGCATTAACGCGGACAAAACAGACCTTATCCTCTTCACGAAGAGGTATAAGGTACCTGCGTGGTCCCCCCCTAAAATAGGCTGCACCATACTAAAGCCGAGCCTAGCAGTAAAATACCTAGGTGTGGTCCTGGACAGCAAACCGTCATGGAAGCTTAACGTGTTAGAAAGGGTGAAGAAAGCCACCGGAGCCTTGTACATGGCGAAAAAGATGCTTAGTTGCACTTGGGGCCTTTCTCCTAATCTAATGCGGTGGATATACATCTCAGTTGTTCGCCCTATCCTCACCTATGGTGTTATAGTGTGGTGGCAGGCCACGGAAAAAAGGACGTAGCTATCCATCATGGAAAGGACATAGCGTCAAGCGCTACTGTGTATCACAGGCGCTATCAGGTCGACGCCAACTAAAGCCCTCGAGGTAACAGCTGGCGTCGAACCGTTAAACCTATACGCGCAATCCATAGCCGCAAAATCGTCCCTAAGGATTTCCGCAACAGGCAATCTGGGTCTGTTAGGCTATGGTCACAGCGCCATTGGTAGAGAGACTAGTAGAGACTTGGACTATACTATCCCCTTACCAGTAGACTTCAGAGGGACGCTAGTGGCGCAATGCCAACTCGTGCAAAACTGCAAGGCTGATGTGTGCCTCTACTAACAAAAACTTAACAAATTTCGTCATGCAGCTTTCAAGGAAAGACTGCAGACGAATGCTAGGCATTTTAACTGGCCACTATCTGTCGGCTGTCCATGCTGTAAAGCTGGGTATCACGAACAGTGATCAGTGCAGGAAATGCAACGAGCCCGGTGTTAAGCAAACACTCGAGCATCTTCTCTGTAATGTAACGAACCGTCACAACGCCGAGGTAACTAGCGCTGTCCAGGGGTCGAAATAAGAAAATTTATGTTTGCTGAAACCCTACAAATCGAGTATCACAGCTAACGGGAAGAAATTGGGGGTTCGTGCGAATAGTATGAATAGTAGCACGCGGCGTGGGTGAAATGGTTGTGAGTGTGTAATCACACTAGCCCAATCACACTGTACACGCTGTTCCGGCGTCGACTGTAGTAGTTTGTAGTCACACTACTACGGCTAACGGGAAGAAATTGGGGGTTCGTGCGAATAGTATGAATCGTAGCACGCGGCGTGGGTGGAATGATTGTGAGTGTGTAATCACACTGGCCCAATCACACCGTACACACTGTTCCGGCGTCGACTGTAATAGTTTGTAGTCACACTATTACGGCTAGCGGGAGTTTGGTGTACTTCGCGAAGAATCGTAACCGGAATGTACGGTGTAGGAGAGGCGAGTATTGGTGTGTAATCACACTGACACAGCCGCACTATGCACACTATTCCAGTGTCGACTGTACTACTGGTAGTCTCACTGTTACCGCGAACGGGCACTTTGCTTTGCACAAGCACTACGGAAAAACGAGGCACACAGTATGAGTGAGACAAATGCTGGCGTGTGATCACACTGACACAGTCACACTGTACACACTTTTTCAGCGTCGACTGTAGTAGTCTGTAGTCACACTACTACGGTGAACGGGAAAAAATATGTGCGTTGTGCGAAAAGGAAAACAACGACGAACGAAAGACGCGGCGAAAAGAAACAATATGTAGCGTATATCGTTAGTGTTGTTGTGTTAGTGCGTTGTCGCACTCGAGTGGGGTTATGCAATAACGATGCTACTGGTTATGCGTAATCGCATATGTTAAACGGGGAGCAAAGGGGAATAATCAATGTGTAAGTGGGTATCAAGCATTCAGCTTGAACGTACCTTTAAAGTATTCGTGTGTTGCGTGATGGAACTTCTCGTTGTATATTTTGCACGTGGTTCTAGACTTTTCTTGATGACACTCGCGGGTAAAAATGTTACGCACTGGTAAGTTCTTATCAGAGAGTGAGAGAGCCGCTCCTCCTACTCTCGCCTTTTTATCTAGGTCAAGGTCTTGGCTCCGCCAACTCGCTTTTACTTTTTTTTTCCTAAATTTTATCATGCGCTGTTAACTCACTTTGCGTTGCACTTGCGCTGTTAACTCGCCTGGCTCGTTTTGCGTTGCACATGCGCTGTCAACTTGCTAGGCTTATGTTTGCGCTGCACATGCGCTGTTAACTCTCTTTGCGTTGCACTTGCGCTGTTAACGCAGCACAGGTTAGTGACCATGTATGAGAGAAAAACTCTGGTATATACGTTTTTGGGCTATTGTTTATTTTGTGGCGCAGTATGGTGCGTCACACTCCCCCCTTTCCCACCGGGCGAATGAAAATCCGGATACGTCCGGTTTTGGTTCGGTTCACCTGGTATGTGGTGTGAAGGTACGTATGCGTGAACCTTGTTCTAGTTCCTCGTCCCTCGCTGCCGCGGACCTCATCAACTAGGCCCCGGGGTAGTTTACGTTGGGGCGTTTCCACCAGCTCACTTCCGTGGGCTACCTCGGTCATCAGGTCTTGTTTCTCATCCTCCTCCAACGGCACCAAGTCCTGCCCCAAGACCTCCAATAGGTCGGCTAGAGGGTCGGACTCCTCGTTGGCTGGGGATGTCCTCGCGTACTGCCGGCGGAACCGAGGCCCGTCCGGCTCGTCGTCCGACGACGCGGACTCCCAGCGTGGACCTTCTTGCGGTGGGTCGTAGGAAGACATGGGAAGGGGAAACCCGTCGGGGTCGGATATGTCCATTTCCTCGAGTAGGCGTAGGATGGGTGTCCTAGGGCGTCGAAAGGCTGGCGGGAAGTAGGGTGGTGGAAATGGGCGGTCAGCGATCGCTGGCCCCCGATAGTTCCAGCGCTCCGGCAGCTCGAAATATGAGGTGGGGGTTTCCCCTGGGAGGATAACATCTACCACTGCCCGGTCAATGCGGGTTACTCGCATTCCCCATGGGCGGATGGCCGGCTCGTATGTTACCGTACGGTCTACTTCCTGGACGAAGAATGGCTCGTCCGCGTCACTATCCTCCGTGGGAGGAGGCTGGTAGCGTTGCGCCTCCGTCTCGGTCGGCGATGGGGGTCGACCATACACCCCACGCCCTAGTCGCGGGTCGCGGCGTTGTCCGGGCCTGGGTGACCAAGCGCCTGGTGGGAGCCGAGAAAAGGACTCTTTCGCCTCGCTGCTCTCCTCCTGTTCGGATGCATCGTCCTCCTCGTATGGCCTCTCCTCCTCCGATTCCCCCTCGCTGGCGGGATTGTAAATGGCTCGTAGGCTAGCACGGTACACGGTACCTCGGGCCACGGGGGAGTAATGTGGCTCCATAGGGTGAGGAGTCATCCGGGGTTCATCCTCGGGCCACGGGGAATAGTGTGGCTTCGTGGGGTCAAACGTCATCCGGGGTTCATCCTCGGGCCACGGGGAATAGCGTGGCTTCGTAGGGTCGGGAGTCATCCGGGGTTCATCCTCGCCGGCGTAGTCGCGTGGCGGGGAGGAAAGCGTAAGATCGATCGGTTCCATGTTCTATAATGATTAAGAAAAGTAGTGGGATTATTGGTAGGGCGACTGAGGAAGTTGTGGTCGGAGGGATGGGATCAGGGTTAAATCGCGGCTCCCGACGTTTCGCTCTCGTAATCTTAGGCCTCGGATTTGGGTTTTTGCTCCTGGAAATCCCGGAGATCTGAAATGTTAGCTACTCTTCTTTGATTGGTCGTTGTGTGTTGTAAGCGGACGATGTTTGCTGCAATGAACTTCTTTAACACGTACGGGCCATCGAATTTCTGACATAGTTTTGCTGCGAAACCGTCGGCAGCATTGAGAGATGGTGTTGCCGCAAAAGCACCTTTCCGCCCAAAGTAGGTCGCCATTGCCTCCGGCGTAGATTGTAATGCCGACTCTGGTCATGGCTCGCTTGGTTCAGGTTTCCGCGTACAATTGTGAAGATCTCCTGCAGTCTTTTGCCTTATTGCCGGGGTCTTCTAGTTCGCCGGGGGCTTCTGGTGTCACCTCATCATATAATCCTCCGGGAAGTCGTGGCTCCCTACCCTGTACTAGGAAAGCCGAACTGTAGCCGGTGGACTCGGAGACACTGGAATTGATAGCTAATGTGATCTCTGGAAGTAACTCATCCCATTGGTTCTGCTGTCCGTCGATTAATAGCGAGATCATGGTCTTAATTGTCCGGTTGACTCGTTCCGTTGGGTTTTCATGTGGCGAATAGGGAGCAGTGCGTTGTAGGTCGACCCCGGCGGTTTTAGGAATGCTTTGAAGGACCGGCTAGTGAATTGCGTCCCATTGTCGCACACGAAACGTCGCGGAACCCCGAAATGAGCGAGGATTCGCTCTCGGAACGCCCGCTGAAGGCTCGCAGTAGTGGCACGTCGTAACTAGTTCTACCCATTTGGAAAACAAGTCAAAGAAAACGAGGAGCATAGTGTTACCTTGCTTGGAACGAGGAAGTGGGCCGACGAAATCGGATCCAATGACGGGGAAGGGTTCTTCTGCGGGCCGAGTATGCATGGGTCCGGCAGGCTTCTGCTATGATGTCTTGAATTTTTGGTAACTCAGGCATTGTTGGACGTGCTTCTTGACGTCCCGATGCATACCTGGCCAGTAGTACCGCTGACTGATTCGAAGAATAGTCTTACGTACTCCTAAGTGGCCGGCAGCTGGTTGGTCATGACCCTCGTGGAGAACGCGAGGTCGCATGGTCCGGGGTACGCACAACTTCCATGTAACGTCGTCGAAGTCATCGGACCGATGCACGATGTGCCGGAACAGTTGTCCGTCCCTGATGGTATAGTCCGGGTAGCGTTGTGGTTCCTCACTCACCTGTTGAATGCGCCGGGATAACCAAGAACAAGGTTGGGCCTCCTCCTTTAACATAGCCATCCTGGTGAGAGGTTGTCGGGAAAGGGCGTCGGCGACTACGTTCTGCTTTCCGGGTCGATATCGCACGTCGTATTGGTATTATTGCAGCTCTAAAGCCCAACGTGCCACACGTCCATGTGGTGATTCAAGTGAATTTAACCACTTGCGTGCCAGATGGTCGGTGACGACCTCGAATCGATAACCCTCCAGATAACAACGATGTTTCCTGATGGCCCAGATCACTGCGAGACATTCCTTCTCGGTGGCGGAGTAGTTCTGCTCCGCTTTGTTGAGCCGTCGACTAACGTAGGATATCACACGTTCTTGACCGCCGATTTCTTGGGTCAGGACTGCTCCGATTCCAACGTTGCTAGCGTCAGTTTGTAGCACGAACTGCACGTGGAAGTCCGGGCACGCTAGCACAGGGGCGGTGGTCAAGAGAGTTTTAGTTCGTAGAACGCGGCCTGCTGCTCTTCGCCCCATGTCCACTTTCGCCCCTTTTTGAGGAGTTGTGACATGGGTTGCACCACTGTAGCAAAGTTAGGAACAAATTCTTTCAAGTTCGACGGGGACTTAATTCGCGAACAGCTGCCACCTTGCTGGGATCCGTGTGAATCCCTCCTCACTGATCACATGCCCTAAGTACTTATTTTCCGCTGGAAGAATGCGCATTTTTCGTGGTTTATACGTAGGTTCGCCCGCCGGAGCCTTTTGAACACTTCTCTAAGCTGCTTAGTGTGTTCCTCTAGGGAGTTCCCGACCACCACAATGTCGTCCAAGTATGCGAAGGCGAATGGTTCCATGTCGACTCCGATCACGGAGTCCAAGGTACGCTGGAATGTCGCCGGGGCTGAATGTAGTCCAAATGGCATCACTCGCCATTGATACAGGCCGCGTCCTGGCACTGTGAAAGCGGTGGCCTCTCGACTTCCCGTAGCCATCGGTATCTGCCAGTAGCCGTTCTTAAGGTCCAACGTGGATATGAATTTTGCGTGTCGTAGGCGTTCCAGGATGTAGGTAATCCTCGGAAGGGGGTATGCATCAGGGACTGATCGTTCGTTGAGTTGTCGGTAGTCCACGCACATCCGCCATTGCCCATTCTTCTTCTTTACTAGTACGATTGGGGCACTGTGGGGACTATAGGAAGGCTCGATTAGTCCATCCTCCAGCAATTGGTTGACCTGTACGTCAATGATCCTTCGCATGGCTGGGTTCTTAGGGAAATAACGCTGTTTGATAGGTCGCTCGTCGCGCAGTGTTATGGTGTGCTCCGCGATTGAGGTTACCCCGGTCATCCCGTCAAACTTGGGGAGTTCCTTTGTAGGAATCCTTGAATGCTTGGCGAAATGTCTGTAAGCCATGGGGAAGGTCCGTGTTCGTCTGTGTCGGACCCCATCTCGAGGGCTGGAGAGGACGTTTGAAGTCGGAAGTCCTGGAGATGGGTCGTATCATAGACACTCGGCCCCCTTGTGTTCGGAACGGCAGGAATTACACTGGACAAGGTAGCCGGGAGCGGAATTTGGGCAGCGGGGTCGTGCCTTGTAAGCCGGGGACGGGGTCTAGGAGTCGGTCGGGGCATTGGATCTGCCTCTACGCATCTTCGTTTCCGTGGAGCTGTAGAAGGGGGTGTCGCCAGGATAGGCTCGGAGTGCGAAGCTTGATGGCACAAAGGTGTTTTCATCGATGTGAGCGAGTTATGTAAACGAATCTGGGCTGTACCGCAGCAAATCGTTTTTCTATGGAACAAAGATAATCTAGGCCCAGTATCAAGGGTTCAAGGATATGTGGCAGGACTAGGAAGGCGATGCGAACTTCTCGGTTCTCCAGGCGAACACGCGCTATGAGTGTCTTCGTGACCTCCCGAACGGAGCCGTCAGCGAGACGAATTCGCGAATCCCTAGCCAATGTGTTCTCGGGGTACTAAGTCTTGCGGCCAACTCTTCATTGATGAAACTCGTGGTGGCACCGGTATCCACAGTTCCCTCGGTGGGCATGCCTTCGATCTGGATCCTGGCCACGATTCTCTCACCGGTTAGATATATCGTGGGGTTACTGGCGGGTCGTGGTGTCTATCGTCCTCTGCTCCTCCCGCCGGAGTAGAGGACGATGACCGTTTCCCGTCCCGTTGTTCCGACAGCAATGGATCGTGCGTATGTCTCGTTTGCCGCAGTCCCAACAGAATATCACAGCAGGGTTCTGACATGCTGCCTGTACATGTCCTGGTTCCGCGCATCGTCAGCAAACCCGGGCTACATCCGGCAGTGAAGTTTGTCCTGTGGGAGTGCTCCGAACGGGTGGTTGGCGGGGCCTGTCCTCGGGTGGTCCTCGAAAAGGATTATTCCACGTCGGTGGAGTCGGGGTTGATGGATATGCCTCGCGGCGGGTCGGTGCCGGGGGTGAAATGGCAGTCGCCGTCGCCAGTGAGGTCCGTGGCTGGATACGATCCTGGATGTATTCGAACTCCGTGGCCAACTGGATCAGTTGGTGAAGACTTGTGATCTCGTGTCGACGGGCGTAGTACTGGTATTCGGGGCGGGCGTTGTCGTAGATTCGGTCCAACTCTTGCGTCGTGCTGTAATCAGCATGGTGCATGAGGAACCGAATTCCGTGACATAATCCTTGAAGGATTCGTTTTCTCGTTGTTTCCGATCGCGGATGTTATCTTCTAGCCTTTCGAAATACCGCGTGGGTAAGAAAAATCCGAGAAATTCCTTACGGAACTCTGACCAAGGGACTGCGCTCAGCCCACTGGTTCGGAACCAACGCTCGGCACGATCCACCAAGCCTTCGGCCATACTCTTTGGCAATGCATCGACCGAGATCCCGTATGACTGAGCCCGTTCCTCCAATGCCTCGACAAAAGCCAACGGATCACCCTGACCGTCGAATTGGATTCCCCATTTGCGAATTCGATTCAGGTGAGTGCCGTATTGCCAAGGGCTTGGGTTGGCGGTGATCGGGTTCGGCTGGGATTCGCTGACGAGTGCCGGAGGAATTGGCCTGTGTAGACTTGACGTGGCGGGGGTAGAGGACAGCACCGGGACGTGGGACGTCGTACGTGCTTCCGTCTTGGCAGGATAACCGGCGGGGCGTGGAAAAACTGCTGGCTCAAGCCCGAGGTGGTGGCTTGCGCGTCGGGTTGTGGAGTGGAGAACTTGAATTCTTGCGCCAATGCTTCTAGCTCATCGCGCCGACGGTAGTAGATCCATTTCACGCCAACTCCAGGGTTGGGTATCTCCTGTGAGCATGCGTCGCTGTCGCTCTCGTGATCACTCATTATTTATTTTTTTCTTTGAAGCACTCGCGGAAATTTAACGACTTAAAACTACAAAATCACACCTTGCTAGTGGGTTTTTATGCCACTCGGAAACTGAGTTCCACTTGACTTGTAGGGTCCCTGCTCGGGCGCCACTTGTAACGAACCGTCACAACGCCGAGGTAACTAGCGCTGTCCAGCGGTCGAAATAAGAAAATTTATGTTTGCTGAAACCCTACAAATCGAGTATCACAAGGTGTGAGACAATCTTTGTAGACAAATGGGGATCACGATGTAAAACAAAGACAGGAGTTTTGAATTCTTAATTTGTTTTATTTATTTGTTATTTCTCGGGTACCAGATTAGTCAACAATGATGTAGATATTTCCGCTTCTGGGGTTATCCTCAGGTCCAACGTCGATAGGGATGTTACACGGGGGGTTGTCACGGGAATCAGCGTGAAGCACACTGACTATGTGGCACTGTACACACCTTTTCGGCGTCGACTGTAGTGGTTGTAGTCACACTACTACAGCTAACGGGAAGAGTTGTGGTTCGTGCGAATAATATGAAAGCGGGGCACGCGGCGTGGGTGAAATGGTTGTGAGTGTGTAATCACACTGTACACGCTGTTCCGGCGTCGACTGTAGTGGTTTGTAGTCACACTACTACAGCTAACGGGAAGAAATTGGGGTTCGTGCGAATAGTATGAATCGTAGCACGCGGCGTGGGTGGAATGATTGTGAGTGTGTAATCACACTGGCCCAATCACACCGTACACACTGTTCCGGCGTTGACTGTAATAGTTTGTAGTCACACTATTACGGCTAGCGGGAGTTTGGTGTACTTCGCGAAGAATCGTAACCGGGATGTACGGTATAGGAGAGGCGAGTATTGGTGTGCAATCACACTGACACAGCCGCACTATGCACACTATTCCAGTGTCGACTGTACTACTGGTAGTCTCACTGTTACCGCGAACGGGCACTTTGCTTTGCACAAGCACTACGGAAAAAACGAGGCACACAGTATGAGTGAGACAAATGCTGGCGTGTGATCACACTGACACAGTCACACTGTACACACTTTTTCAGCGTCGACTGTAGTAGTCTGTGGTCACACTACTACGTGAACGGGAAAAATATGTGCGTTATGCGAAAAGGAAAACAACGACGAACGAAAGACGCGGCGAAAAGAAACAATATCTAGCGTATATCGTTAGTGTTGTTGTGTTAGTGCGTTGTCGCACTCGAGTGGGGTTATGCAATAACGATGCTACTGGTTATGCGTAATCGCATATGTTAAACGGGGAGCAAAGGGGAATAATCAATGTGTAAGTGGGTATCAAGCATTCAGCTTGAACGTACCTTTAAAGTATTCGTGTGTTGCGTGATGGAACTTCTCGTTGTATATTTTGCACGTGGTTCTAGACTTTTCTTGATGACACTCGCGGGTAAACATGTTACGCACTGGCAAGTTCTTATCAGAGAGTGAGAGAGCCGCTCCTCCTACTCTCGCCTTTTTATCTAGGTCAAGGTCTTGGCTCTGCCAACTCGCTTTTACTTTTTTTCCTAAATTTTATCATGCGCTGTTAACTCACTTTGCGTTGCACTTGCGCTGTTAACTCGCCTGGCTCGTTTTGCGTTGCACATGCGCTGTCAACTTGCTAGGCTCATGTTTGCGCTGCACATGCGCTGTTAACTCTCTTTGCTTTGCACTTGCGCTGTTAACGCAGCACAGCTGGGTGAGTGACCATGTATGAGAGAAAAACTCTGGTATATACGTTTTTGGGCTATTGTTTATTTTGTGGTGCAGTATGGTGCGTCACAGTAGATGCCCAGCGTTATCCGGACTCCGGTTGAAATACCTTAATTCGCCGTGCCACTACGATCTTCGGGACGTTTCACGGCTACCTCCTAGGATGCTGCTGGCTTTTGCCAAAAATGCATCCATACTGCGCGATTTCTGAGACGTAGATAAGCTACCGGTACAGCTACGGACCTCCACTGGTCTATGCTTTGCCCCGTACAGTAGAGGTGCAGAAACATCGAGTGAAGCATCGATAACATCAATTTTTTCAAAACATCGAAACCATCGATGGTTCGTGACCACCATCGATGTTTTCACTAACAACTCTGCGCTCGGTACGAACAAATTGTAAGTCAATTAGTTTCTTAATTTTTACTAACAACTAACAAAATTTTTGATAATATTTAGGATTTTTAGTTGGTGGTTTGGTGGACGTTGATGGATGACGAAGGCAAGATGGAGAATTACGTGAAAAGTAAGTTATATATCTTCTTTACAACGGCATTTGCAACTACTGTGGAAAACATCTTAAGACAACTGGCAATACATCAAACTTGCTGGACCATCTTAAGCGTTTGCATCCGAGTCGCATGACCGCTGATAAGGAACCAATGCCTAAAACGATGGCAATTTTTTTGAACAAGGAGCCGTTCTATGGCAGTGACTCATATATAAAAAAAAAGACTGGATAAAAAAGTGATGAATATGCTTGCCAAAGACGTGCGTCCGTTTAGTTTCGTTGATGACGAAGGATTTGTCGAGCTCATGCAAGAAGCGGTCCCGCGCTACAAGTTGCCGAGCAGAATGTATTTTCGCGATGTGAAGCTTCCAACGGAATATGAACAGCTAAACCTTAAGTTGCGTGCAGCTTTGGAGACCGTTACGCATGTTGGGCTGACAACCGATCTTTGGACATCTGAAGCTAATGAAGGCTACATCACAATCACTTGTCATTATATAACAGAAAACTTTAAATTAACGTCTGCACTGCTATCGACAGCACCATTGATTACCCCCACAAATCATAACGCCCAAAACATCGCAGACTCAATACGTTTAATGTTGGCTAAGTGGGGTCTTCTGTCGAAGGTTGTCACCGTTACAACGGACAATGATACTACCATGAAAAAAGCGTGCGATATATTAGCATTCAAGCATTTACCCTGTTTGGCACACACAATAAATCTGCTTGCTCAGAACATTTTAAAACTGGCAGCAGTAAATGGTATTATCTCAAAATGAAAACATAGTAATTTACTTCAAGCAAAGCAGAATAGCCACAGCTAAATTAAAAGAAGTCCAGAATACAAATCAGCCGCTTCTCTTAATTCAGGAAGTAAGCATTAGGTGGAACAGTGCATACGCAATGATCAAAAGAATTTTACAAATAAACGAATATGTTGCATTGACATTGTTAAAATTGCGAAATGGCCCTTCACCGATCACAACTGAAGAACTCGAGGATGACCTGTCGGGACAAATTGTATCTGATCGCAGAACAAGACTTAAACCTAAAGTTGTTGATCAACTTCTTTTCCTCAACAAAAATAGACATGATCTCAAATAAACCTCATCGTTATCGTTTGTACTGTTTTGCCTTTTCTTTTTTTTTTTGTTAAACATCGATGTTTCACTCGATGTTTTTTTTTTGAAAACATCGAAAACATCGATGGACACGAACATCGATGTTCTGCCCCTGCGTACAGGGGCAGCCGGTCCTACCTAAACCTAAACCTTACTAAAATAAATTCACAATAATAAAGAAAATAATAAAATTTTAAATCCAAAAAAAAAAAATAATTTAAAGAAAAAGATAAAAAACATTTTCATGCTAAATATATTAATTTATCGTACCGAAATCGAGGTAACGTCCCTCGTACCCAAATAAATACAAAAGAAATAAATATTAAATTTAAATAAAAAAATAGACTAAACACATCTCTCCCTAAAAAAGAACACAAAACAATATTCTTATAAATAAAATTCTTGCATATTCAGCTAAAAAAATTAAAGCAAATCCTCCACTTCTATATTCTACATTAAAGCCAGAAACTAACACAGATTCACCTTCAGCAAAATCGATTTGTTTTAGCTAAAGAAATTGTTAATCATACTAAAGCTATAGGAAATAAAATAATTAAGAATCACATATAAACTTGATAATAATAAAAATATAAAAAATTATATCTTCCAATTAAAAATACAAATGATAATAAAATTAAAGATAATCTAACTTCATAAGAAATAAATTAAATGAATATAATTTTACAAAAAAAGGTATTCAAATTCAAACTACTAAAGATAAAAATAATGATAAAATAGGAGAAATATAATATATTAAGTAATTCGATAATAAAGGATAAGTTTGTTCCTTTGTAAATAACTTAATTGCATCACAAAAAGGTTGGGGAATTTAGGACCCTTACGAATTTGAATATAACCTAAAACTTTACGCTCTAATAAAGTCAAAAAAGCAACTCTTACTAAAACACAAATAATTAATAATAAACTTCCAATTAAATACATAAGTAATTCTATATAAAACAAGTACTATTTGTAAAAATACTTACATAAATAAATTCTAAATTTATTGCACAAATCTCCCAATAGTTTATTAATTAATAATATTCTTTATTAAAATATAATTATTTTAATATTTGGTCCTTTCGTACTAAAATTTTACAATTTATTAAAGATAGAAACCAACCTGGCTTACGCCGGTTTGAACTCAGATCATGTAAGAATTTAAAAGTCGAACAGACTTAAAATTTGAACATCTACACCTAAAATTATATCTTAGTCCAACATCGAGGTCGCAATCTTTTTTATCGATATGAACTCTCCAAAAAAATTACGCTGTTATCCCTAAAGTAATTTAAATTTTTAATCAATATTACTGGATCAACTATTCATAAATTAATGTTTTTAAAAATTAAAAGTTTTTAATTTTTTAAATTTTAATATAACCCCAATAAAATATTTAAATTTATTTATTTATTTCCCACTCCTTTTCTTTAGGGAATTCGTCAGTGGTACTGAGATCTCTGCGAAGTTCTTAATGAATCTCCGATACCAGCCAGCCGTACCCAAGAAGCTACGCAGTTCCTTGACCGTTCTTGGAGCAGGGATGTTATTGATGGCCTCCACTCTGCTCGGGTCCATCCGTAAAGTGTCTCCACCTATGATGAAACCTAAATAGTTGAGGTTCCTAAAGCAGAACTTGGATTTGGCCATGCCAATGGTGAGATTCGCCTTCTTCAAACATTCCGCCACAAATTTTAAATATTTCAGATGTGTGTCGAAATCCGCCGAGATGATTAACAAATCGTCCAAGTACACGAATACATTGGACCTTAGGGACGTCGGGATTACTTTATCCATGGAATTGGTACAGCGGTCATCCCGGAACTGTGAAAGCTGTATTGGCTCTACTGCTATCCTCCAGCTCGATTTGCCAGAAAGCAAACTTCAAATCAAGACTTGAGATGAAGTGCGTCTCGTCGATCCGCGAGAGAATGCCTTCGATGCATGGAAGGGGGTATGCATCTTTCACCGTCACGCTGTTCAGCTTCCGAGCGTCTAAGCAAAATCGATTTTTGCCGGGCTTCATGATGACCGTCGTCCTATTGCTCCATGGACTGTTGCTCTCTTCAATGATGCCCAACTGAAGCATCTTATCAACCTCCCTCCACACGATCTCCTGTTTTGCTGGGGATAGAGGGAAATGTCGGTCCTTCACGGGCTCGGTTCCTTCAATTAGCTGTATCCGATGCTGCAACAGGTGAGTCTTACCCAATCCATGAATTTCAAATTGAAGAAATTCGCTTTTCACGGCTTCCAACTGACTCGTCTGCATCTCTTCCAGGTCCCACATCTCCGGATCAGACTCGACAACATCCTCGCCTCGGTAATAATCCACTTCCACAGTGGCTACTTCCGACACATCTCGAGGTGACTCTCGGTGGTCCAATCTTCCAAACAAATTCGGAGCGATGTTGAACGTTCTCCAGAAATCGATGCCCAAATAAATCTCCTGTTTTAAATCGGGGCACATGAAGAAAGTTATTTGCTCCGACTTGTCGCCGTATGACACCGGCAGATTAACTCGTCCTAGGATCGGTTGGCTGGCTCCTGCAGCAGTGGTGACCATGGACGCGTACGACTGAACATTCCAGTTCATCTTACTGACCAGCTCTCGGCATCCTCGCCCCAGCAGTTTAACGGAGTCCAGAAGGCCTTTTAAAGCTTGTCCACCGATGACAACGTCTACAAAGATTCGGGGATCGGTGTTCTCCACTCTCCGAACTGCTTCTACGACTTGCCTCCTCGCTAACCTTCGCCGACGAAAACGAGCGCGTGCCTTTATGACGCGTTTCGTGGCCAGTGTCATTCCTTCACACTACCGCTCACCAAAAATTCTATTTCGGGCCGACATGTATGCCCGAACACGTTCTTCATACGGTAAGCCTCTTAGTGTACTTCCTCTCACTAATGTGTTCGTTCCTTCTTCATCCACAATATTTCTCCTTAACCTAGTTGTAATACTACTAAACTTATGTTCTCCATTCGCATTCTTATCCTCTACTTGCTCCTCTAGCCACTCCGGCTTCTAGTCGGGTCTCGCCTTCGAACGCGTCTGCCCCGGCTTCATCGCGTTCGCCCAGGTGTTTCCCGGACGGTTGACGCATTGCGGGCTGGAGGTGTCAGGTTTGCCACACCTAAAGCAAAAATGCTCCTCGTCCCGGACATACAGTCCGGAAACTATGACCATGTTGCCGGCAGTTCCAGCAGATCCGCTTACTTGTCTCGCGGGTCTTCGCTGCCACCTCTTCCACTGCCGGGGATGGACTCTCGTCGCGCTGGGGTGGGACTTCAACCTCATAAACTCCGGTTTGACTCCTGCGGATACCTGGTTTGTTGACCTTGTGATGAGCGCCCTCGACGGCTCATGTATCGCTCCACTTCGATACATTCCAGGCGCAACTTGTCCACCGTGAGTATATCCATCGCATACACATATCGTGCCAAGCCTTCCTTTAACCCGCGCTTTATTATCTTCACAAGTTCCCGGTCTCGGAGAGGTTTCTGGAAGCGTGAAGCTAGCCGCCGCATGTGGTGGGTGTAGTCGTCTACACCTTCGCTAGACTGCTGTTCCTCTGCAGTAGCTCCTGCATGAGGTCATGCTCGGTTTGGTAACCCCGAAACCGGTCCAACATTACTTGACGCAACTCCATCCAGCTGTCTACTCTGGAGTGCCTCACGTGCAACCAGTACCATTCCCTGGCTCTGCCCTCCAATAGAACATGGAAGTCGCGTAGCACTTCCCTCCATGAGCATTGGTATTGTCTCTCAAGAACTCGATGCGGAAGACAAAATCCTCCACAGCGTGAGTGGAATCGGCACCATCGAATCGCACGTTCCAGCGTTCCAGCTTCAGGTAAGTGCGGCCCCTCGACGACTCAGCTACCATGTCTAATTCGGTCCTTCCGTCTCCAGCATCTGAACGCATGTTGCCGTGGGGATTCCGCCAGTTCCTAGCATGCGGATCGTACACCTCTTCAGGGCTCGTTAGATAGTCTGGACGCGGCAACGGTCCTCGCACTGCCTGCACTGGCGGCTCCGGCTCACTTTTGTGGACCTTCGGGATTGCTCCTGTCCCTGCCATCGATTTCTGCTGCGCAGCGGCGGGACGACTGTCACCACTGCCGTCACTCTGCGGTCGGGTGGTCTCCCGCATCAGCTTCATCAACTCCAGGAAGCCTGCGCGAATCTCATCGCGTATCGATGCTGCAATACCCTCCTGTAGTGAACTCCTGTAGGTCGCGTGTGCCTGTGTGAGAGCTGCATTCACCGTCGACTTGAGGACTGAGTCCGTCGACTCCGGGGGATATATATGTCGGCCCGTATCCGCCGAGTTGCTGGCAGTTGTGGTTCCCATGCCGGATGCTACTGCCGGTGGTTGAGTTCCCGGTTGCAAAGCCTCTTGCTCCAATCCTACAAGTGCCTCAGCCGATGGAAACTGTATTTCCGGGAATCCACAAAAGTTCATCGGAGTCCTCGCCATACCTCCCACTAAATGCGGCAGGTTCCCCGGTGCTCCATCTGTTTCCCGACCCTCTGACATTTCTAATTTCCTATCAATCTACTGCTAAGTAAGAAAAACGACAGCTACAAAAATAAACTCCTATAATAAATAAGTAAATAACTCAAACAACAACAAATTTTTTCCTTTTATAACATTAACGAACGGAAGGGAGAGAAAAACTTCACACTACGACCTAACCAACGCTTTACTACGCACAATTCAAACAATGGACAAACACTTAAGCACTAATCAGATGCTATATCCATCACTCTCGTGATGGATGGCATCCAAGGAGCGCTACCTGAGGTCTATTTTGAATCCATCTCGCTTTTGAGCACGATTGGTGTCCGCTGTGTGGCAGGTGCGGCGCAGAATCGATCCTGTATCTTTCTGGGTCACCTGTCGCCTATGCTGATACTGGAGCATCAGGCCAGCACACATCCAACGCCACTCAAAATGAGACGGAACAAATAGTGAACATAAACGACGAAGAGAAACTACTGAGAAACTAAGAGACAACAAGGCTAACCTAATATCACAATTTTATCACAGTATTTGTTCGTTGCTGCCACCAGGCTACGATGACACGTTGCAAAGGACATACACTACATCGATGGAACTATCTTTTTTTTATTTTAAATTCAAATTTCAAATTGGGCGCCATATTGTTATGGACTGGTTGTCTTCCCTGGGGCCGTGCCGGCTGGCTCATAGGTACTCAGGTGGAGTTCCATCCCTGGCCCGCAGTCCGCACAATCGATAAGTCCACCGATATTAACAGCTGTTTATAACAGAAGAAACGCATCACTAACAGAAAAACAAAACAGCTGCCGCGCAATTGAAAATTGCGCACAAACAAAAGGGAATCCAAAACAAACTATTGACGACGGCAAGTACAAGGAAAAAAGATAACAAATACACTCACTGATCCATTTACTATTTGAATAGGGCCACAGCTGGACCCCGGCGTACCCACCCTGCCTGAGATGGCCACATCGGCGCCATCTCCCTTGCGTTGGCCACCACATCAGTGGCTGCTCCTCATCCGGCGTAGTGCTGTGGAATTTCCCTTCCCTCCATGCTGAGCAAACGCACACAACCATGTTCATCGGAAGTATTATTATGTTATTCATGGATTTTCCTTACTTACTAACATTAAGTTTATTTACAGGTATGATATTAATATATATGTGGATTTCAATTTAGCAAAGGAATACGACACAAAAAAAAATAACGCAGTAGGACGAGCGAAACCAACATATAGCCGCAACGGCGTAAAGGGCAACTTATCTTACATGTAACGCATCCGGGCGGTTCGTATATATTTATATATCAGTTCATATACGCATGCTTTTGTATACGTATATATATATATATATTTATCTAAGTCGCTTCACTGTCAACCTTAACCTACCTAAGAGCTCTTGGGATTGGTGAAAGGGGCGATATGGGTGATGATTGAGAAAATGTGTGTGTATATATATATAAATTAGTAAGCATGAGCATATAATCCCGCAGCAAGTAGATTTTAAGAATGTATGCTGTATGAAGGTATTTTGTCGCACCTACTCTGTCATTTGCACAAGAAAATAATTGTTTATCTTACTTTAATTTGTACTCTACTTTAATTTATGTTTTATTTAATTGACTTTGGAATTTTAATTTACTTTATAAGATTTACGATTTAATGATTAATAAATGAGCATATCAGCAGAAAAATACAGGCAGCAAATCTCAAGAGAACAAATTGATTGCTGTTTCCGCTTACGTAGCGGGACGACAGTCGCGCGTATTGGGTCGGAAATGGGGATGGCTTGGAACTGACTCACCGTAGGCGGCGTCTTCTGGCGCTCGCTGCCCCACGTCGTCGATGCTGCTCCATCGTCGTTGAAGCGCCGTGTGCCTTCTCGCGGCGACGATCGCCCGCGCTTGTCCAGCGGTGATGCTCTGGTTGTGGCTGTCGTTGTCGTTGTTGTTGCAGTCGTGGTTGTTGTTGTTGCCGTTGCTTGTTGCAGTTGCTTTGGATGTAGCTGCCGTCGCTCTCTGCTGGGGTATTGTTGTTGTTGTTTCTCTGGTTGTTACTGCTGCTTATGTAGTTGTTGCTTTGCTGCTTCTGTTGTTGTCGTTGCGGTTGCAGCTGCTTGTTGTTGCAGTTGATGTTGTTGTTGTTGCAGCTGCTTTTGTTGTTGCAGTTGATGTTGTTGTCGTTGCAGTTGCTCGTTGCAGTTGATCGTTGCAGTTGATATCGTTGCAGTTGATATCGCTGCTGTTATTGTTGTTGTTGTTGCTGCTGTCGTTGCTTTATGATCTTGTAACGAAATATTGCAGCAATTTCTTTTCATATACTATACAAATCCTTATTTTGTGTCACTTCGTATTTAATATTAATTCTCAGATGCAGCACACACGCGGAGTAGTGTCTTTTTTCCTTTTCTGTTGGACCGTCTCCAACCTCGATCGCAAATCAACTTTCCCCAGCCAGCAAAATCCACATGCTCATCTGGTGAAAAAATTGACGTTCCTCTTTCATCTCATATTTTACAGCTGGAGCAATTTTCAAATTTTCTCCCTCCCTGGAGTTGCCATTTCCTATCTCCAATATATCGCTTCGCGATATATCGATAACCCAACATTGCTGGCACAAACGATATCCAAAATGCAACATATATCAAAAATCCAATAAAATATCTTAGTGCATTCTCACTAGCGTAACTGAGAGCTGGTTGTGCATATTCCATTTCGATTTCATTATCCACATCAAATATATAAGTTTCAATGCTTAGCTCTAAATCTTTGCTATCCATCTGATCTTGGTCATTTGCTTTGTCTACCAGTTCTTTTCTTGTTTCTTCTACATATAACATTTAATAACATATCATCATCTGGCTCACAATTTCCAGTTGTTTTCTTGACGTGATGATTTTCATTGACAACATCTTGGAAATTATTGCATTGAATTCAAACAGCATCGGATTATTATTAGTAGCGCCTCTACTTCGTATTAAATAAAATAAATGTTCCAGTGTGTTGATGCCAGATGACTGCAGGTGTAACCACTCAGGCCAGCTGACAGTGTGGTCGCGATCGCAAGTTATCGATAGCGACAAAGCTGGTATACTGTGCGTGTGACCGTGTCATACGCGCAGCCACACTATTCTTGGTTTCCTCTAGAGATGGTCACCCGGCCCTTTTTAGTGCTTTTTGCTATTCCGCCTTTTACTCTATGTTCGAATTTTCTCAAGCACATGCAAAAGTATATTTTCAAGTGTTCCAATAAAAGTTCAAAAAGTACTACAATCTGCTACAAATAAAAGTGAAAGTGGTTTTATTTACTTGGAAGACGCCCCCTACAAACATTTGGTCCTTCGAGCCGGATTTCTGGATAGCTCGACCCTAGCAGCAGCATTGGTTGTTTGTCTCAAGATAAGTAATACACTTTTTTTTTCCATCCATACATTTTGTGCAAGTGTCGTGTTCGCGCCATATTACTTTTCCTTGTACCTTATATATATGTGACACAGCATATATATAAGTACATAAGCGTTCGACCGGCATTTTTCTCAGCCATCTTTTCTACTTTGTGTATACTTGGCACAGTATATATATATATATGTCGGAGCAAGTTCAGTAATTTGAATTGCGCGCCTAAGTCTAGAATTGCACGCCTGAGTCCTGAGGCGAATTGTGTAGTGTTGCAAAGGCGAGAGCCTTTGTACAACACTAGAAAAAGTGAGACGACAGCATATGCGGTTGTCAGTGTGTCTCAGTGTAAGGTTGATAGAATGAGACCACAATAGAACCCGTATGGGTGTGAGTGTGGTAGTGCAGAGAACTGAAATCGTTCAGTTGGATTGTGAAATAGTAAGAGATCAACACACGCTGAGCCTCGCTTTACTATTTTTAGCGATAATAATAAAAATATGGCTGAAATAAACCCACAGACGCAACCAACAAACGATGAAGCAATTGATGCTTCTACATCAGAAGTGGGATGTAACTCCGGATTTACAGTATTTGCGGATCAGTTTCGTGCCTTGATGGAACAGCAAAATCGAAGTTTTATGCTACTAGCAAACACGTTGCATACGGCGTTTCGAGAGCCTCTTCAAAGTAACGGCATCGTTTTGCCGAAATTTAATTCGGACGTCTCTGGAGCAGATGCAATTCAGTGGTGCGCGACTGTGGACATCATTTTGAGCGAAAAACCGTTGGAAGGCAGTGCATTAATAATGGCATTAACGCAGTCTCTTGAAGGAAGCGCTTCAGCGCTGGCTATCGCAGATCTGCTACCCTGGAATCACATGGCAGCAGTTTAGGCAGTTGTTCGAGCAGCGGTATGAAAATACTGAGACACCGGCGGCCGCAATTCTCAACCTGTTGGGTAGCCAACCAAATGCTGGCGAGAGTCTTGCCGTTTATGCGAGCCGAAAAATGACGTCACTTGTCACAAAATGGCGTGATATGGAAAAAGAAGAAATTGCCGCATCTGTGGTACTTGGGCATCTAGCACATCATGACCATAGATTGCAGCGCGTAGCATACACAGCAAGTATTCACACCAGACGCGAGCTGCAGTCTGAGCTGCAAGTGTTTTCATTAGACAAAAAGCGATCCAACTTCTCGCACGAGGAGCCGAGTGCTAAGCGTTTTAAATCATCTGCAGTTAATTGCCACTCCTGTGGTCAGTTTGGTCACAAAAAGGCAGAATGCAGAGTGAGGAAGCAGTCATCTACTGGGGAGAATTATGGAGATAATCGAGGGATGTCACATCGTACCAAGACCACCATAATATGCTACCGTTGCAACGAACCGGGACATATTTCTACTCAATGTCCAAAGAGAACTGCTGGAAAAGAATCTGGATCGCGCACACATAAGCGAGTTGAGATGTGTGTGGTGGAAGAACCAAAAGCATTCATGATGCAACGAGGTGAGAAGTTTCCGATTACTTTTGATTCCGATTACTTATGCACATCGCATAAGTTGACCGGAAAAAATTAATAATGTCGTATCGTTAAGTGGTATAGGTAATGCTAATTTAGTGAGTACTATACAAATTTTAAGTAATGTAATGGTTAATGGAAATTGTATTGAAGTAATGTTTCATGTAGTTAACGACGATTGTATGAAAAATGATATTGTAATCGGGCGTGAAACCTTAGCCCAGGGATATTCAGCAGTAGTATCAAGTCAAGGAGTAGAGTTTGTTAAAGACAAAACAATTAACGTTTGTGCAGTAACTGACAAAGAATTTGACTTTGATAAAGTAGAAACCGATTTGTATGATGCAAAGAAAGACCAATTAATACAGTTATTGAAAAAGTACTCAAAGTCGTTTATTCGGGGAACCCCTCTTACTCGAATAAGTACTGGAGAAATGACTATTCGTCTTAGTGACCCGACCAAGACGGTCCAAAGACGCCCGTACCGATTCAGCCCCAATGAAAGAGAATTATTAAGAGCAAAAGTTCAAGAGTTGATTGAGAATAATGTAATTAGAGTTAGTTGTTCACCTTATGCCAGTCCCGCATTGTTAGTCAAAAAGAAGAATGGATCTGTTAGGCTCTGTGTAGATTATCGTGAATTAAATAGAAACACAATCGCTGATAAGTTTCCATTACCTCTAATATCTGATCAGATAAGTAGATTGAAAGGAGCAAAAGTATTTCACTTGTTTGGACATGGCGTGCGGATATTATCAGGTTCCATTACACACTGACTCCATCGAATACACGGCTTTTGTGACTCCAGACGGCCAGTTTGAGTTTCTGTCAATGCCGTTTGGTTTAAAAATGCGCCTTCGGTTTTCAAAGAGCCGTAATGAAAGCTTTAGGTGAGTTAGCGTATTCTTACGTTGTCGTTTATATGGACGATATAATGATTATGGCATCCACTAAAGAAGAGGCACCAGAGATTAGAAACTGTTTTAAAGGTTTTGACAGAATCAGGCTTTTCATTTAATGGGGAAAAATGTTCATTTATGAAGAAAACCGTACAGTATTTAGGATACGAAGTACAGGCTGGGGAAATCCGCCCCAATTTACGTAAGATTGAGGCCCTAAGTGCATTGCCACCACCCAAGTCCATTACTACGTTAAGGCAATTTATAGGATTGGCCTCGTATTTTCGCCAGTTCGTATCAGGATTTTCTCAGTTAATGAAACCTCTGTATTCTCTCACTTCTGAGAAAAATAAATTTGTCTGGAAAAATGAACATGAGGTAATACGTAAACAAATTATTAGCATTCTCACAAGTAAGCCAGTTTTATCGATATTCGATCCACAATACCCTATAGAACTCCATACGGATGCAAGTGCCATCGGTTATGGAGCCATACTCTTGCATCGAATAGAAAACAAACCATATGTTGTAGAATACTTCAGTAAGACTACTAGTCTTTGTGAGTCAAAGTACACATCGTATGAGTTAGAAACTCTCGCGGTTATCAATGCCATTAAACACTTTAAACATTATCTGCATGGAAAAAGGTTTGTTCTTTTTACAGACTGTAATTCGTTGAAGGCGTTCAGAACAAAAATTGAATTATCTGCTAGAGTATACCGTTGGTGGGCATTTCTTCAAGCATTTGACTTTGGCATACAGTATCGAGAAGGAAGCGCATGGCTCATGTAGATTTTCTGTCAAGAAATCCTTTGCCTAACATGAATAAACAACGACAAAACAAGGTTGTTGAAAAGCGTGTAGAACTGATGACCATTACAGAAAGCTGGATTCAAGCAGAACAGCAGCGTGATCAGGAAACTTTTCTATAGTAAAAAATTGAAGGAAGGTGGACTAACCGACGATTTAGCTGCAACCTACGAGATGAGGGCAAACGTGTTATACAGAAAAATTCAAAGACATTCTAGAACTCGTTGCCTGCCAGTTGTTCCTCGAGCGTTTAGGTGGTCAATTATCAATCAGGTTCATGAGTCTATTTTGCACTTAGGCTGGGAAAAACCCTTGATAAGGTTTATGAGCATTATTGGTTTGTTGGAATGTCAAAGTACGTAAGAAAATTTGTTGATAATTGTATAACCTGTAGGGTGACAAAATCAGCGTCAGGAAAAATTCAAGCTGAATTACATTCAATACCAAAAGTCAGTAAAGCGGCAAAAATTACCGTAAAGAATACATCATAGTTCAGATTGATGGCTTTACAAAATATGTTCATTTGTATCACACATTCAAACTAGATGTAAACAATTGTATAGACGCGTTGAAATCATCAATTGCTTTGTTTGGTGTGCCTACTCGTGTAGTGGCTGACCAAGGCAGAAGCTTTACTGGAGTGAAGTTTGTAGAGTTCTGTAGCTCTCAGAAAATACAGCTTCATTTAATAGCAACTGGTGCTAGTCGCGCCAATGGTCAGGTGGAAAGGGTAATGAGTACTTTGAAAGATTTGTTGACAGTTGTGGAATCTAGTGAACGGTCATGGCAGGACTCTTTGGGAGAAGTGCAATTATCATTGAATTGTACAGTTACGAAATCAAGTCCTTTAGAACTATTAATTGGCAAGTGCTCACGACCACTGGGTCTGGTTCCTATTTGTGACGAGGAGAGCGAGGTAGATTTAGACAAACAAAGAACAGAAGCTGTAAAGAATATGCAAAGTGCAGCACAATATGACAAAATAAGATTCGATAAGGGCAAAGCAAAAGTAGTCAAGTTTAGTGAAGGGATTATGTCTTACTCAAAAAATAATGAGCGACAACAAACGAAGTTAGATCCAAAGTTTCGTGGACCCTTTATTGTGACAGAAGTTTTAGACGGCGATCGGTACAACTTACGGTCTATTACAAATAAGAGACAGTACAAGTATCCCCACGAGAGTTTACGCAAAATGCCGGAAGGGCAGGTACCAAGCGAGCTAGATATAGATGGGGATGAAGTGAGTTCATCTGATGAAGCGGTTGAAGACCAATGTGGCATTGGTAAGAGTGAAACGGGCGAAACAGACCGTAGAAACTAGTGTGGCACTAGTGGAATGTAAGACCAGTGTGGCACTGGTAAGAAAATCAGTTGAAACAGACTGTATTGGCTAGTGTGGCACTAGTGGAATGGAAGACCAGTGTGGCACTGGTGTATTATGATGTGTTGTCAATGCTACGTGGTGGTACCTGGCCCGGAGGTTAAGAAATGAAAAAGGAGAAAATTTTACGTAAAGAAAAGTTGAAGGAAAAGAGAGAAAGAATTTCAAGTTAAGAACGAAGATGTGTAAGATTTTGCCTTAAGAGAAATGAAAATTTATAATTGATAAAGAATTTAAGTTTGTTAAATAAAGTTTGAATCGAATGATGGCTTGCTACTCTTTGATTACACGAGGACGTGTAAGTAATTTGAATTGCGCGCCTAAGTCTAGAATTGCACGCCTGAGTCCTGAGGCGAATTGTGTAGTGTTGCAAAAGGCGAGAGCCTTTGTATACTGTACAACACTAGAAAAATTGAGACGACAGCATATGCGGTTGTCAGTGTGTCTCAGTGTAAGGTTGATAGAATGAGACCACAATAGAACCCGTATGGGTGTGAGTGTGGTAGTGCAGAGAACTGAAATCGTTCAGTTGGATTGTGAAATAGTTAGATATCAACACACGCTGAGCCTCGCTTCATTATTTTTAGCGATAATAATAAAAGATGGCTGAAATAAACCCACAGACGCAACCAACAAACGATGAAGCAATTGATGCTTCTACATATATATATCCTTATATGTATATGTATGTGTAAGTATCTATACAGTTTAAAAGAGTTCGCTAATATTTTCCGATTTGGCCGCGGTTGTTTGCTATTTCTTTTCTGTCGTATCGCGTTTTGCCTGCTTTTAACACACTCCTGTGTAAGCAATCTCTCTTCATGTTGTTATATTCTAAATAACAAGAAAGTTGCTCTTCACTAGATTCACTACACTCCATATATATATATATATATATATATATATATATATATATATATATATATATATATATATATATATATATACATACATATACATACGACATATATACATCCACATACAACACACATACATACACGTACATTTCCATACACGACACTTACACACATATACACTCCGTATATATTCCGTATATATTGATATTATATACTCAATCCAGTGTTACACACATACAATATACATATATATAATATCATATCCATCTCCGTATACGTATATAAACAGCAGCAATCACACCGAGTAATAAAGATTCATGCTGCTGTTTGTGTTTTATTTAAACAATTTTGTTTTTCCAACAGCGATTTTTTCCTTCTCGTCTGTTTTCTTGTGTCGGGTTTGCTCACTATCCAGTGACAGCCGAAGTTCCTCTCCATTTTGTGCTTGCTTTCGGCTGTCCACTTTATCGTGAGTCTTTGTTGAGAAAAGACTCTAAAGTGACTGCCGAAGCATAGTATGTCCAAGAGCCAAAAGAGCGAAAAGGATTCAAAACATTCGTTAAAGCTTCCGACCACAGCTCGTCGCCTGTCGTTTGCTTCGCCCGCTCCTTCGGGGTCTAAATCCGCCACCCCTGCCGCTCAACTCCGAGTAAAAGTCGATCGTCCGTCGCGGTCTGCTTCGGCAAAGACTCCGCCGTTGCGTACATCTTCGACTGCTCCACGTAGTCAGGCAACTACCCGTTCCGTCCAAGCTAAACTTAGCGAAACCCGTGCGATGGCTCTCAGCAACTTCGTCAGTGTCTCCGACAGACTGGTGCACTTTGAGAGTCGGGTCAGAAGGCCTGCAGCCGAAGACGACAATGTACACACGTACGAAATCCGTCGTGACCGGCTGCAAGCCCTCTGGGACAGTGTCGAAGCCGCCTATTCCACATGCGCTGATGCACTGCATCGAGACGGCGACAGTGAAGGCACACAGGCCATGGAGGCGAAATACGATCACTGCTATGCAGTGTATGAGCGGTGTCTCGCCCGTGTTAAGGGGCAAATTACCCAAGTTTCCGGGTCCAGCAGGAGTAAAGCATCCGTTCCTCCTGTATACTCCAGTGGCTGCCGGCTCCCTCCAGTCGACGTCGAAGTGTTCCGTGGGGATTACTTGCGGTGGCCGACCTTCCGTGACCTTTTCACGGCCATCTATGTCAACAATCCAAGGTTGACTCCGGTTGAAAACTTTTCATTTGAATTCGAAGACCGCAGATGAGGCCAATGAAATCGTAGCCGAATTTCCGCTGACAAACGATGGTTTCGCGTCGGCTTGGGGTGCTCTCTGCGAACGTTTTGAGAACAAGCGCTTGTTAACAACAAGCCAGTTAAAAATCCTGTTCAACCTGTCCACGGTTACCCAAGAGTCGGGAGCAGCTATCAAGGAGCTGCAGAGCACTATTCAGCGTTGCTTGACCGCTCTTGAGCATTCAGACATTTCCGTCTGTAGCCCGTTCGCAGATTGCATCCTCGTTTTCCTCTGGTGGACAAAGCATGGCAGGATATGAGCACGTTCCTCAATGAGCGCTATCTTACGCTCGAAGCGATTGAGGATGTGAAACAGACTGCCAACCCACAGAACGCGACTGCAGGACCATCCCTTCCGCAGAATTCCAAGCGGATCAACTCCTTTGAGGCCCGAGTCACTCCGAAAGGCAAATCGTGTGACGTGTGCTCAAAGGGGATCACTCTGTCCGGGTGTGTCCGCGTTTTTGCAAATGTGAGAATCACCTACATCAAACAGAAAAGTCTCTGTTTAAACTGTTTCGCAAGAGGTCACCAACTCCGAGAGTGTACGAGTGCGCACAATTGCTTTACATGCAAAGGTCGGCACAACACTTTTCTTCATCGGGGCGACAGTGCCCACAATGGTGCCTCTTCATCTTCAATATACAGTCCACTCCGAATCCAACGGCAACAAATGTGCAAAATTTCTTTGCCAATAATGCTCAGAATGTCCTTTTCGGCACGGCGGTCATCAATGTATGCCATTTGGGCACTACATACACCGCACGTGCGCTAATTGATTCCGGGTCCGAAGCGACTTTCATTTCTGAGCGTCTGTTCCAACGCATTAAGTTGCCTTTCCAGTCCGTGTTAGCCCAAGTATCCGGGCTAAATCACGCAGTTGCGGCCCAATCGCAGAAGTTATGTCACTTCAGCATTGGTTCTCCGACGAAACCGAGGCTCCATATCGAGACTTTGGCATTCGTAATTCCACAGTTGGCAGGCAAACTGCCCTCCTTCGATATGCCGCGAACTTTCCTAAGGGATCTACCAGCGATAGAGCAGATCCACACTTCTACAAGAGCGCTCAGATTGATATTCTAATTGGCGCGGATATCCTTCCGTCGGTCATCTTGAGCGGCACCCGGCCAAACATTTGTGGCTCACTCCTTGGGCAGGAAACCGTGTTTGGCTGGATTCTCATCGGCCCGTCTCCCAGAATGTGTCGACAACTGTTTCTGCGTTTTCGACAAGAGTCGCCCTCAAGCAGACGAACAGCTCGACAGCCTACTTTCCAAATTTTGGGAGGTGGAGGATATTCCAGCGAAGCTGATAAAGGAGTCAGACTTCGTTTGCGAAAAAACTTCGTCGATGGGTGTCATATGATTTAGTCTTGACAATATTAAAAAGTATGCATCACGTTCACTCCATACATCTTGTGCCAGCATTAAATTCGAATTTATTGTTAGTATCAGTCCATCTATGCAATAAACTTTGTTGGAGTATTGACATTTCATTAAATAGTATTTCCTTTCCATCATATAATTTTCCGTGTCACTATTTTGTTGAACAGCAAACCTATTTGGATTTATATCATATAAATTGTTGCTATTAAGGCAATCAAACAGCTTATAAATCCTTTCAATAAACTTGGCTGTGGAGAGTGCTACATCTTCGCAATCAATGAATGTTCCATTTTTAATTAAAGTATATGTATGTTAAATGGCTGATGCTACTGTGTGGCTAAATACCTGTGTGGCATATTTAACTTTCATTTGCTCTGATAGTTAGGCCTATGTTTTGTGCGACAATTATATTTTTGTTAATAAGTTCTTTTTAATTTGATGGCTGACAGTCCAGTGGATGTAGCAAAATAGCTTAAAAGAAATTTCCAATTGGCATAAAGGCCTCGCACCATAAAAACGCAAATCTGCTTGCATAGTTCTCCTGATTTTTCATAGCCATCGTCCACAAAACCTTACACTTCGTCATGGCGGGAATTATATTGTAGCCCTTTCCGTATTGATATCTCTGCAAACAATAATACGGCATTCATATTGTTGTCATCCATTTTTGAAAATATTTCTTTCAATGCATTTATTAAGTGGTTATTCAGACCCGGAGTCATATTTTTGATTGGCACCCATCTCAGTAACGATGATTTCGATGAGAGATTCAATTCAAGATCATCCCTCATAAAAAATACGCCTTAGCTGAATAAAAATTAATCCTTTGAGCTATTAGTCTTTCTTTATCTTGCCACTTTTTTGTATTGCTCTTTATCAACATCTTGCAGAATGTGTTTGAATTCTTTCTTGTCAAGAATTCCAAATAGATTGCTCTCATTTTTTTTTATATTTTAAATACTTCAGTTTTCTTACTTTTTCATTTCTTAATTTCATTTGTAGCAGCCTTATTTTTTCGTATACATATTATTCTTTCTTTTCTCTTTATTCAGTTTTTCAATAGTTGACCAGTTCCTATAAGGCATTTCGTTTTGCTCTTTTCTTAGGCAATTGTCGCAAAAGTTATTATCATTATTTTTGTTTTGTCTTCATATATTGGGCTCTCTGCCATTTCCACACAATCAATGCTTGTGGGCTCCGGTGGCTTATGTGCAATTTGAACAATTGAAATTGGTTCAATCTCTTCGCAAAATGAAAACATATCAGTGCTCTCTGTGAACAAACAAGTATTTAAATTTAGCTTCGGCTCATCTACTAATCGCAGAGTCGGCAAAGCCCCTGCTTTTAAATTTTTACCCCTAAATACTTCGACTCAAAATGTACGTTACATATTACCGCCCTAGCAATATTGACTCCTTCTGTAATTTACATTTCGAAACCCATTCACGACGGAGATTTTAATTTTTCGGAAAGCGGAACAAACGGACAGGAAAGTGCTCTGATCTATCCCTATAGCTTCGCTGGCATGAATCAATGTTGCAAGTCAAAAGGAAAAGTGTTTCCTGGCATCTTTTTATACCCGCTACCCATAGGGTAGAAGGGTATTATAACTTTGTGCCGGCAGGAAATGTATGTAACAGGTAGAAGGAGGCGTCTCCGACCCTATAAAGTATATATATTCTCGATCAGCGTCAACAGCCGAGACGATCTAGCTATGTCCGTCTGTCTGTCTGTCCGTCTGTCCGTCTGTGTGTCTGTCCGTCCGTCCGTATGAACACCTAGATCTCAGAGACTATAAGAGATAGAGCTATTATTTTTTTTCGACAACATTTGTTATGTTTGCACGCAGATCAAGTTTATTTCAAATATTTGCCACGCCCCCTTCCGCCCCCGCAAATCAAAAAAATCGAATAACAAACGTAATTTTAAAGCTAGAGTTACGAATTTAGGTATAAATAATGATTACTATAGTAGTTATGATCCCTGAAAATTTGGTTGCGATCAGATAAAATTTTCGAAGTTATTAAAGAAATACTTTTGTATGGGCAAAAACGCCTACTTACTGGGGGTCTTAGTTACTTTGTCTGACAATCTGGTATATTGTGCCGTCTTTGGTATATTTTGAATGCGGTACTATTTCGATATATCATATATACCATTTGGTATATTTTTAGTATTTTTGTAGTATATTTGGTATATTTTGAGAAATATACCGCAAAATATATTGCTTTTATTCAAAATGGGTAGCGGGTATCTCACAGTCGAGTACACTCGACTGTAGCTTTCTTACTTGTTTTATTACATTAGCCATTTTAATATTTTATAAGTTAAAAAATTCAAGCAATTTATCTCTCTAAAATCGACGCAAGTGTTACCACGCGCAGACAAATTAGAAAGAACAAGAAAAGTGCGGTTGAATAATGCAAAAGAAAATAGACAAAAAAAAACAACAAATTGGCGCGTGACAATCACTTTGTTTTCCATATACATGTGTACATACATATTTACATATACATATGCATGTCACACAAGCTTATGGTAAATTATTAAGAAGAAAAAAGCGCAGTCAAAATGGCGGAAAAGAAAATTTGTCAAATCAAATCAAAACATATCAAACTGTCGACAAACAAAAATAACAATTGGCGCGTGCCAATCACTTGTAGTTGCAACAACAACTCTTGCAATGTGTATACACATGCACACGGGCAAGCTACTCACGCATACAACCCACCCCACCTAAATTCTAGACAGTTTGGCATTTAGAATTATATAATATTTCTGAAATTAATAATAATTATTTTATTATCTGCTAATAATTAAAAAGTATAATTTTGTATATATTTTCCGAAAAACATTGTTTTATATTTATATATTGTAATATTTTAGTTAGTAAAATATTGAATCAAAAATTATAATAAAAATAAAAGTTTGTTTTAATAAATACATGTTTGTAAATCATGAAATAATACAATTTATACAATATAATACAATTAAATATTGTTTTTATTTTTATATTTTGTAATATTTTAGTTAGTAAAATATTGAATGAAAAGTTTAATAAAAAATGAAGAATTTATAAATATTTTCATTTTTAAAAGTTTTAATAAATACATGTTTGTAAATCATGTAATAATACAATTTATACAATATAATACAATTACAGAAAAATATTAAAAACATAATTACAATAAAATATTAATTATATATGTTTTTAATATTTATATTAAGTTTTTACCAGTTTTAATTTTAATTTATTAGACAATTTTCCAGCGAAAATTAAAATTAACACTATATTCCAAAAATGTATTTATCTTTCAAAAAGTTTGAACTTTTAATAATAATAATTGTATTATTTATATTTTCTCGAATTTTCTGAAATGTTATTGTTATCTTAAAATGTAAAAACAAAATTTTAAAGTTCAAACTTTTTTAAATAGAGTTTTAAAAAAATTTGTAAATCATCAAAAATCAATGCGCTATTAGATTTTACTTCTGTTAGTAAACTTGAAAGGAAATGAAAAAATTTAAATCGCATTAAAAAAACAAAATATACATATGTATATTCTCGATCGGGAGTTGAACCCGGACCCACAACATGTTGGGCTTGCAAACCAACAGCAGAGCCAACGCGGTCCTTCTGCAGGCGCCATTTAACTGCAAACATTTAGAATGCGAGCAATTGTTGTTGTCCTCTTCTTCGAGACTTTCGTCGCGGCAAATCAAAATTGACGTGCGCTAGCTGCTCGTCCGCGAGGTAACTGCACGTTGCAAAACTTCACATGCACATACTGATATAGGCAAGCATGTAGATACATACACGCATACATAGAAACGAAAGCAGAGAGCAACGAAATACACTCGTGCTCATCGCTCCGCATTTGATCTGCGACTGAACTCAACGCTGCGCGCTGCAGTGGTGTCATTTCCGCTTTTTCCCGTCAGATCTGGATTTTTTTGAAGCGTGATTGCGGGAAAAATACGAAAACAGCGGGCAGTGGGAATTCTGGCTTTTTGAGCAAAGTTAAGCAGCTTTTTTTTTTAGTTTAGGTTTCTTAAAATTTTAGAGATGTTTAAATTGAATTTAACGGCTGATATGTTAAAAATGTATTTCTCTCGACAAAATATCGATATTTACTTGTATCGAATAAATTCCCTCAAAAGTTCACACCTCAATTGGAGCATCTTCCATCACTAATATTGTGAAATTTGCTTGCGCTATATCAAATTAACGATGCCAAAGGAAACTTATAAGCAAAAAGTGAGAGATGTCTGACTGCAGAGCACAGAATTCAAGGAGTGGATGAGGAAGGATCCTACAGACCTGACGCGGGTGTTTTGCAGCTATTGCAAGTGCAGCATAACTGCAAAATTAAGAGACTTGCGTGCACATGCTGCTACAAAAAAACACACCAGTGCTATGGAGGGCTTTGTGCAAAAAATAAAACAAATTTTGCTAAAACACCATCAAAAACAATTGAGCAGGAGGTAGTGCTGTGCCTATTTGTTGCTCAGCATAGCGCAATAGCCCCTGTAAATCATTTGAGTGACCTTTGTCAAAAAAGTTTGATGACAGCAACACCGCGACAAAAATAAAGATCCAACGCACAAAATGCACATAAATAATTAAAAATGCATTGGCTCTCCACTTCATTATATTACTTATTTTTAAAATTGTTTCAGTTGATTTTTTTTTCACTGTAATGACATCCGTTAGAGAATTACCCATATATTTTATGTTAAGTTAAGTAGAACTGAGGGTTTATTAATGAAAAACATACAGCACATTGCGTTATAAAAACAGTTTTTTCTTAACTTTTTTCTCTGGTATTCCGCTTTTTTAGCTTTTTTTTCGTTGATCCAGCTATTTTTGCTCAGAAAAAATGACACCACTGGCGCGCTGCGTTAGAACTTCGAATTTTCGAATGAGCCGAAGAGGTTTTGATGTTCGAATCGCAGCGCTTGGCCCGACTGGGGTTGCAATAATACTGTTTTTAATGATACAACAATTTGTGTGGGCTGAAGCATCTATGTATTGTATGGTTAGTGGTAGAAGGGTATTATAACTTTGTAGCGTCAACAGCCGAGACGATCTAGCCATGTCCGTCCGTCCGTATGAAACACTGGATCTCAGAGACTATAAGAGATAAAGCTATAATTTTTTTCGACAGCATTTGTTATGTTTGCACGCAGATCAAATTTGTTTCAAATTTTACCACGCCCACCGCCCCCGCAAATCAAAACAAGCTTAATTTTAAAGCTAGAGTTGGATTTTGGTATATACAATAGTTACTATAGTAGTTATTATTCCTGAAAATTTGGTTGCGATCAGATAAAATTGTCGAAGTTATTAAAAATACTTTTGTATGGGCAAAAACGCCTACTCACTAGGGGTCTTAGTTGCTTTGGCTGACAATCTGGTATATATATAAGCCGACGGCATTTTGCTTCTCCAGTGTCGACTTACATTTATTCTAAAGCGGTCACCCCAACAACCCCAACTCTGTGTTTTATTGTAATACCCCAAAAATGTAAATAGATGTATAGAAAAGAAAACGCGTTATAGTATATTTAATATATCGTCAATATTATCTGCATCATCCACTCCTTAAATTCCGTGCTCTGCAGCCAGATATCTCTGACTTTTTGCTTGTAGGTGATAGGTTTGGCATCGTCAATTTGTTTTAGCGCAAGCGAATTTCACAATGTTAATGATGGAAGACGCTCCAATTTGGGTGCGAACTTTTGAGGAAGTTTTTATTTTTTTGTATTGCATTATTAATTTCTTAAAAGTTAAGCGTTTAGTAAATTCTCATTGGAAATAACTACAAAAATAACATTGTGTGACTCTAGGGGTCTGCTTTAATTTGATATTTTAAATTGGCGTGAACATTAAGCTTATACATATGTATATTATTATATTATTACAATATTATTAATATAGCATTAATATGAAATTATTTCGATGCAAAAAATTCAAGCTGATATCTCTTTGGAAGTATTTTTGGCCGCCTTCTCTATACAAGACCGTGCACTGTGCAATGCCGTCGAGTATCTGTGCAAAAGAAGAAGCAGCCCGGCTAACAGGAATTATTGATAAACTTGTGACGCGTTAATCCCTCGCTTCGGCCAGCTCGCGCTTCATACGCACCACGGACAAGTTTGCCATTGTTGCTTGCCTTGTTAACTCTTAACTAAGCTAGATGGATCTATGGCTTTATCTTTGGAAAATTTTTTTTATTTTTATAGCATTTTCATCATTATCTTCACCACCAATTTCGTCAATTACTTCAATTGACTCAATCTTGTATATTTTGCACTCAATGGTATATTTTGACTATAATACTATATCAATGTACCTAGAGTAGCCTTTAGTAAATTTCCAGTATTTTGCGGTTATTTTGGTACATTTAAAATGAATACCGCTATATTTTGCCTTTATTTAAATTGTGTAGCGGGGGTCTCAGAGTTGAGCACACTTGACTGTAGCTTTCTTGTTTTTTATGTTCTTTTGCATGATTAGCTTAAAAGTATGCAATATTTCGATCTCCAATTACAAATTTGTATGGCATAATTGCAGGTGTGATATGTTATCTTTTATTGGTGCCCAACTGTACCAAACTGTTGGCACTTGTCGAGAATAATTGACAAATGATAACACCGGCACGTCTGTGCCTTTTGATTTATTTTTTCATAATGATTTATTCCAAAAGTCTTAGCATGATCTTAGCCTAAGTAAGAAAAAGCACGCGGCGAAGCCGGCAGCGAAGCGGCTGCATATCTATTTATTACTCTTTACATTACCTATGCTAAGAATATGCGACAAAGCATATTAGCGAGTGAGCGAGAGTCTTGTGTGCATATACATATGCATGCACTCGAGTCGGAATGTAACTGTAACGAAAGCTTCGCTGCTTAACTGTTCATATTCGTTACTCTCTCAATATATTCATACATATTACAGCTTATCATAAGTAACTGTCATTTAGTATACATATATATTTATATCTATATGTATATATGGAGGAGTGTGTGATATGCACACCGGTTGACATACAGCGATATTTTGGTTACAGTGCCACCTCGCTATATGTGCATACCACACAGGTTTGTTTACATAAATTAACAAGTAAGAAAGCTACAGTCGAGTGTGCTCGACTGTGAGATACCGCTACCCATTTTGAATAAAAGCAATATATTTTGCGGTGCAACCTCGCTATATGTGCATACCACATCTCCCTCCTTTTGAAAAATAACGTATATATAATAATATGAAGTTATTTTTTAATGTATGTAATATGGAGTATATTAATTATTAATAGATATATATATATATATATATTTTTTTGTGTAGTAATAAACGTTATTAACAGGTATTTAAATTTAGAGTAAATGAATTGATTTTAAGTAAGAAAAGAAAATTATATATTATTATTATTATTATTTTTTTTAACTTTGTTTTAATTTGTAATTGTGTTAATTTTTGAATAATTTTAGTCTATTCTTATTAACTGTTTGTGGCTTCTTTTTTCCCACATCTACTACTATATTGTTTCTATCTTCTATTTTTATTACTTTGTAATGTCCTAAGTATTGGTTGTCTAATTTAAGACCCGTATAATTTTAAGTAACACTAGATTTCCTACTTCTAACTTTAAGTCATTTACTTTTTTATCATATTCTAATTTTCGTTTTTGTTTTCTTTTTCTATCATTAATTTTGCTCTTTTATGTGCTACTTGTAATCTAAACTTAAATTCTTTTGCATAGTCATCTATGTTATATATTGGATCTATTTTTGTAAGTTATTAAATTCTAGGAATTGTCTCGGTAATCTACCATAAACAAGTTCAAATGGACAGTATTCATGTACGGTTGATGGAGTAGTATTGAAACAATATGTGAAATAATTTATCCATATGTATCAATCATCTTTGTCGATCGATATGTATGAACGAATATATTCGTTAAATGTTCGATGACTTCTTTCTACTGTTCCTAAGGTCTGGTGATAATGTGCAGTTGAAACTATATTACTGATTTTCATATATTTGCACAGGTCTTGTATAAGTGAATTTCTGTACTCAGTACCCATGTCTGTTATGAACGTCTTCATAGGACCGTACTTTAGTACAAAAGATTCAAAAATCGCTTTGGCTACTGTTTTTGCGCTTTTATCTGCTACTGGAATTGTAACTAGATATTTTGTAAGGTCGCATATTATAGTTATCGCATACTCAATACCATGTTCTGTTCGTGGTAATGGTTCAATTGTATCGATTAAAACAGTGTCGAAAGCTGTATTTGGGGTGTTTGTTATGATCATAGGGGCTTTTGTATGTGTTGTAGTTTTAGCTTTTTGGAAGTCTACGGTTTACAGTTTACATAATTTTTAATGGTTTGAAGCATTTTTGGCCAATAGTATGATTCCTTTATTTTTGACAGGGTACGCGTAATCCCTGTATGGCCTCCTTCTATTGGATCGTTATGATATCTTAACAGGATTGCATTAATTTGACTTTTGTCATTTTTGTCTATGTGTGTCAGTTTTTGTAATAGCGCTATTTTTATATTTATTAATTCTTTATTGCCCTTATTTTTAAATTCATTTAAAGTGACAGATTCGAAAATTTGTTCACTTGGTGACATCTGTAAGTTAATGATTTTGTGTATCCCGGCTTCTGAAATAAGCCTTTGAAAAAATGATCTAAATCGAATTTTTCATTAGAATATAAATCTTTAATTGTGAAATTATTTGTTTTCCCTTTTTAAATATACATTTAAAATTGTTCATTTTAATTTCACGAATTTCTTTACGTCGTTATTGCTAACAACTTCATAGACATTGGGCTCATATATATTTTCATGCATTTTAATTTTTTCATCTGCGCAGATGTTTTCCTGTATTTTTCATCAGGAAGGATGCCATGGTCTGTACATTTATGGCCCAGAAATGTTACTTCGTGTAAAAAGAATGAACATTTCTCCGGGTTTAACTTAAGGTTGTGTTTTCTACAAAGTTCAAAAATATTTGTAAGATTTTTTAACATATGTTGTTTGGAACAACCTATAACAACTAAGTCATCCATGTACAGAAATGCTCATGAATGAATTTGGTGCTACTTTTAGACCATATGGTAATCGCGTGAAGCGATATGAGCCATTGCTCGTAGAAAATGATGTTAGGTTCCTGGATTTATCTTCAAGTTCTATTTGATGAAATCCTGACATGAGATCGAGACATGAAAAATATTTAGCTCGACCTAATTGATCTAATATTTCTTCTATTCTTGGTAGTGGATATTTGTCTGCCAGAAGTTTTTATTAATTTGTCGATAATCAACTACTAAACGCCATCTTTTTCTTTTGAATTTGGAAGTGATTTCTTGGGAACCAAGAGAAGTGGGCTGTTATATTCTGATATAGATGGTTCGACTATACCGTCTTTTATCAGTTTTTCGACCTGTCAGTTTATTTCAGGTTTTTCTGTCTCTGCATTTCTATAGTTTTTAATATATACTGGAGTTTTATCAGCTAATCTTAATTTTTGTTTATAAAATTATTGCTTGAAATAGCTTTTTTTCTAGACCAAATATGTCACTATAATTGGTACATAACTCTGTGAGTTCTTCTTTAACATGTTCAGGGAATTGTAATTTATTTAGTACTTCTTTTGTTCTATTAATTTTATTACCATTTATTGATTTAATTTCGTAGTCGTCTATTGATTCGAATATAATATTTGGATTTTTAATATTTATATACTTATCTGTTGTATTTAAAATGCGAACTATTACCTTTCACGATACTGTTAGATATTAATACACCGGGATGAATTTCCTGGTTTGGAATTAATACAGTATCTAGTATCTTTATCAGTCCGAAGTGTAACTTTTCTCATTACTTCTGACCTTGCTGGTAATAACATTGAATTATCAATATCATTTTGCAATAGCGGTACATGTATTTGGTAATCTAACGTTCTTGGTTTTAATATTAGTTCATCGTTTTGATAATCTAATGTGCAATTGAATTTTTATAAAATCGAGTCCCAGAATTCCGTCACAAGGTACGGGAAATTCGTTTTGAACTATTTGGAAGTTGTGACTGATTATGAAATAATCAAAGAGAAGATCTATTGTAGCTAATCCTATTGATTGTACAATTCCCTGACCAATTCCTGATATATTGGTTTTAAATTTTCATTTATTTCTGAGCTTAAGTTGTTATCTTTTAGAATTGATATATTTGCTCCAGTATCGACTAATAAAGTTAGTATTTTGTTATTTTTCTGATTATGTATTCTTATTACGTTGCTGAGATTTAGATTTATATTAAATATTTTTAAGATTGGTTGCTCAAGGGGCTTGAGAGTTTTCCGAGCTACCTTGTGTAACTCGTACTTGATTGTTATTATTGTGTCTTCCATTACCTCTATTTGAGCCGCCTCTAGAGTTATTAGAGTTATAATTACTACTGCCACCATTGTTGTAATACCTTTGGTCGCCTCTGTTGTAGTTACGGCCTCTGAAATTTCCGCCACCACGGTTTCCACCGCGTTGAGCGTAATTTTGGTAATACATGATGGAGTGTTTTTCTTCCGATATTTCATTTGACGTTTCTATGAATGCTGATATTGCGTCATCCATGTTGTCGAATGTATGAGCACGCAAAACTGCTTTTACTTCGTTGTGAATGCAATTTTTCTTCATTGCTGTCACCGTATGTTTGGTACTAAGCATTCTAGCTTGTTCCATGCTGAATTCTTGTTCAATATATGCTCCTTCTAGAGCTTTAGCTAGCTTTTCTACCTCTTGGGTATAGACATTAGCTGTTTTGTTATTCTGCGTAAGATTCAATAACCTTGCAGATAGATTGTTAATAGACTCACCTTTAACATTATCTTTAAGTCGTTTGATGATTTGGTCTATTGTATTTTCGGTCCCTATTAAGTTTCTTGCTGTTCCTTTTAACTTTGTTTTATTAATGATACAGCTAAAAGTTCATGTGCGCCTTGAATTTCTTTTTATTATTTCTAATGCATCTATAAAACTACGTAAGTTTTCAGCTTTTCCGTTGAACTCAGGTATAAGCCTAGATGCAGTATTTAGAAATTCAATATTTGTCTGCGCCATGATTGCTGGTTTCTGTTCTATTACTGAATTTGATTCTGATTCTGACCAGTATTCTTCTTCGTCTTCTTCTACTACTGGTAAATTTATTACCGCAGGTATGGTAAGATCGTGCAGATCTTTCTCTTTAATTTCCTGTTCAGTATTTTCTAAATTATCGTCTTCTACTGGGTTTAAATCGTCCTGGTCTATTAGTTCTAGTTCTTCACTAGTTCTAACAAACAAAGTGGTATTTAATATAGTCGGTATCGATATATCTAAGTTATACCTCCTTTGAATTGATATTAAATTTGATCGAAACTTGATCAACAGTTTAGATACCAATGACCAGTGTGCTTGATTTAATTTTCCCTGTTGTTATGTATTAGTATTCGTGCTTCATTAAAGCAATCCACTAATATCTTAGCATGCTTGTTAACTGTATCAGCTAAAATATTTCTATTCTGAGATAAGCATTTGTATGACTTATCAAATTTTATTCTGATACTCTGTAGGTTGGCTCTTATGTTGCCATTCCATATTAAGTAATAAGACGTATAATAATCCAACTCATGCTCAACAACTCTCAACTTTCAGAATTACTATTATTATTCAAAAATTAGTAATTAATATTTTTATTGTATTTATTTATTAATAATTCTTATTTATTAATCATTCATTTACTCTTTGTTCCTATTTTTTCATATTTATTTTTTTCATATTTTCATATTTTTTTTAAATTGTATCTAAATTATTTGCCTGGCTCATATATTTTTTTATTTAGATTGCAACGATTATTATTAAAAGAATTCTATATGTAAATGCCAAGTCAATCGTACTTGACTCAGTGAAGTACAGTTGTGTAAGTATTTGCTTATTGCATTTGTTTCAATGCTCATAAAAAAATTATGTTTTACAATTGTTTTTCCTGCCTAATATTTCGCTTTGTTGGGCCATACTTCTTGCCGGTCGACTCAATTGTCGTCGGGCATTACAAAATGTACTTAGTATTTACTTTAAATATAATTTAAATATAATTTGCTGCAGTCCTGCACCTTGGTGTGCTGCCAGCATCTACGCTCTAAGTAGCGCTGTCGGTCTCTATGGTCAACTTGACGCGTTGACGGTGCCGGCGCTGGTTGCGCAGGCTCTCCTTGGCCCGGGGAGGGCGGTGCCGGTGATGGTTCACCGATGTTTTTTTTCTCTATTGATGGCCGAGGCAGGTGCCTAGGCAATGCGGGCTTCCCAGTGGTCCCTCACAGTCCGCAGGGCATCTTGGAGTAGGCTTCGGTAATTGCTTCGGTGAAGGACGGTGTGTGTTAGTGATGTTTTTCTGCATAGTTGTGGTACAGGCTTGGTTTTTGACTTTAAGAATTCCTCAAGCGCCCGTAGCTCAGCGGTGAGAACATTTGCCTTTGCCCACGTGGGAGGGTTTTTGGACTTATACAAAATCTGAACAAGTTCAGAAATTCGTTTTCTAGTTCTCTCCTTTAAACCGCTCCTTCGGGTTTTTCGCTTCTGAATTCCGTCCATACCCTGTACTCACTCAGAAATTTTGCCGTCTTCCCAATGCTCTTCTCTTTCGATTTTTTTTTTGTTGCAGATTTCAATGCCAATCCAGAGACGATGATTTGAGTCTTCGCTGATAATTTCAATCTTCTGCTTGGTCGTCGTCCAGTCCTCCAGGACTATGTCACGGTCGCCATGTGATATGTTATCTTTTATTGGTGCCCAACTGTACCAAACTGTTGGCACGTGTCGAGAATAATTGACAAATGATAACACCGGCACGTCTGTGCCTTTTGATTTACTTTTCATAATGATTTATTCCAAAAGTCTTAGCATGATCTTAGCCTAAGTACATTGTAAGAAAAAGCACGCGGCGAAGCCGGCAGCGAAGCGGCTGCATATCTATTTATTACTCTTTACATTACATATGCTAAGAATATGCGACAAAGCATATTAGCGAGAGTGAGCGAGAGTCTTGTGTGCATATACATATGCATGCACTCGAGTCGGAATGTAACTGTAACGAAAGCTTCGCTGCTTAACTGTTCATATTCGTTACTCTCTCAATATATTCATACATATTACAGCTTATCATAAGTAACTGTCATTTAGTATACATATATATTTATATCTATATGTATATATGGAGGAGTGTGTGATATGCACACCGGTTGACATACAGCGATATTTTGGTTACAGTGCCACCTCGCTATATGTGCATACCACACAGGTTTGTTTACATAAATTAACAAGTAAGAAAGCTACAGTCGAGTGTGCTCGACTGTGAGATACCACTACCCATTTTGAATAAAAGCAATATATTTTGCGGTGCAACCTCGCTATATGTGCATACCACATCTCCCTCCTTTTGAAAAATAACGTATATATGTAATATGAAGTTATTTTTAATGTATGTAATATGGAGTATATTAATTATTAATAGATATATATATATATTTTTTTTTGTGTAGTAATAAACGTTATTAACAGGTATTTAAATTTAGAGTAAATGAATTGATTTTAAGTAAGAAAAGAAAATTATATATTATTATTATTATTTTTTTTTTTAACTTTGTTTTAATTTGTAATTGTGTTAATTTTTGAATAATTTTAGTCTATTCTTATTAACTGTTTGTGGCTTCTTTTTTCCCACATCTACTACTATATTGTTTCTATCTTCTATTTTTATTACTTTGTAATGTCCTAAGTATTGGTTGTCTAATTTATGACCCGTATAATTTTTAAGTAACACTAGATTTCCTACTTCTAACTTTAAGTCATTTACTTTTTATCATATTCTAATTTTCGTTTTTGTTTTTCTTTTTCTATCATTAATTTTGCTCTTTTATGTGCTACTTGTAATCTAAACTTAAATTCTTTTGCATAGTCATCTATGTTATATATTGGATCTATTTTTTGTAAGTTATTAAATTCTAGGAATTGTCTCGGTAATCTACCATAAACAAGTTCAAATGGACAGTATTCATGTACGGTTGATGGAGTAGTATTGAAACAATATGTGAAATAATTTATCCATATGTATCAATCATCTTTGTCGATCGATATGTATGAACGAATATATTCGTTAAATGTTCGATGACTTCTTTCTACTGTTCCTAAGGTCTGGTGATAATGTGCAGTTGAAACTATATTACTGATTTTCATATATTTGCACAGGTCTTGTATAAGTGAATTTCTGTACTCAGTACCCATGTTTGTTATGAACGTCTTCATAGGACCGTACTTTAGTACAAAAGATTCAAAATCGCTTTGGCTACTGTTTTTGCGCTTTTATCTGCTACTGGAATTGTAACTAGATATTTTGTAAGGTCGCATATTATAGTTATCGCATACTCAATACCATGTTCTGTTCGTGGTAATGGTTCAATTGTATCGATTAAAACAGTGTCGAAAGCTGTATTTGGGGTGTTTGTTATGATCATAGGGGCTTTTGTATGTGTTGTAGTTTTAGCTTTTGGAAGTCTACGGTTTACAGTTTACATAATTTTTAATGGTTTGAAGCATTTTTGGCCAATAGTATGATTCCTTTATTTTTGACAGGGTACGCGTAATCCCTGTATGGCCTCCTTCTATTGGATCGTTATGATATCTTAACAGGATTGCATTAATTTGACTTTTGTCATTTTTGTCTATGTGTGTCAGTTTTTGTAATAGCGCTATTTTTATATTTATTAATTCTTTATTGCCCTTATTTTTAAATTCATTTAAAGTGACAGATTCGAAAATTTGTTCACTTGGTGACATCTGTAAGTTAATGATTTTGTGTATCCCGGCTTCTGAAATAAGCCTTTGAAAAAATGATCTAAATCGAATTTTTCATTAGAATATAAATCTTTAATTGTGAAATTATTTGTTTTCCTTTTTAAATATACATTTAAAATTGTTCATTTTAGTTTCACGAATTTCTTTACGTCGTTATTGCTAACAACTTCATAGACATTGGGCTCATATATATTTTCATGCATTTTAATTTTTTCATCTGCGCAGATGTTTTCCTGTATTTTTCATCAGGAAGGATGCCATGGTCTGTACATTTATGGCTCAGAAATGTTACTTCGTGTAAAAGAATGAACATTTCTCCGGGTTTAACTTAAGGTTGTGTTTTCTACAAAGTTCAAAAATATTTGTAAGATTTTTAACATATGTTGTTTGGAACAACCTATAACAACTAAGTCATCCATGTACAGAAATGCTCATGAATGAATTTGGTGCTACTTTTAGACCATATGGTAATCGCGTGAAGCGATATGAGCCATTGCTCGTAGAAAATGATGTTAGGTTCCTGGATTTATCTTCAAGTTCTATTTGATGAAATCCTGACATGAGATCGAGACATGAAAAATATTTAGCTCGACCTAATTGATCTAATATTTCTTCTATTCTTGGTAGTGGATATTTGTCTGCCAGAAGTTTTTATTAATTTGTCGATAATCAACTACTAAACGCCATCTTTTTCTTTTGAATTTGGAAGTGATTTCTTGGGAACCAAGAGAAGTGGGCTGTTATATTCTGATATAGATGGTTCGACTATACCGTCTTTTATCAGTTTTTCGACCTGTCAGTTTATTTCAGGTTTTTCTGTCTCTGCATTTCTATAGTTTTTAATATATACTGGAGTTTTATCAGCTAATCTTAATTTTTGTTTATAAAAATTATTGCTTGAAATAGCTTTTTCTAGACCAAATATGTCACTATAATTGGTACATAACTCTGTGAGTTCTTCTTTAACATGTTCAGGGAATTGTAATTTATTTAGTACTTCTTTTGTTCTATTAATTTTATTACCATTTATTGATTTAATTTCGTAGTCGTCTATTGATTCGAATATAATATTTGGATTTTTAATATTTATATACTTATCTGTTGTATTTAAAATGCGAACTATTACCTTTCACGATACTGTTAGATATTAATACACCGGGATGAATTTCCTGGTTTGGTATTAATACAGTATCTAGTATCTTTATCAGTCCGAAGTGTAACTTTTCTCATTACTTCTGACCTTGCTGGTAATAACATTGAATTATCAATATCATTTTGCAATAGCGGTACATGTATTTGGTAATCTAACGTTCTTGGTTTTAATATTAGTTCATCGTTTTGATAATCTAATGTGCAATTGAATTTTTTATAAAATCGAGTCCCAGAATTCCGTCACAAGGTACGGGAAATTCGTTTTGAACTATTTGGAAGTTGTGACTGATTATGAAATAATCAAAGAGAAGATCTATTGTAGCTAATCCTATTGATTGTACAATTCCTGACCAATTCCTGATATATTGGTTTTAAATTTTCATTTATTTCTGAGCTTAAGTTGTTATCTTTTAGAATTGATATATTTGCTCCAGTATCGACTAATAAAGTTAGTATTTTGTTATTTTTCTGATTATGTATTCTTATTACGCTGCTGAGATTTAGATTTATATTAAATATTTTTAAGATTGGTTGCTCAAGGGGGCTTGAGAGTTTTCCGAGCTACCTTGTGTAACTCGTACTTGATTGTTATTATTGTGTCTTCCATTACCTCTATTTGAGCCGCCTCTAGAGTTATTAGAGTTATAATTACTACTGCCACCATTGTTGTAATACCTTTGGTCGCCTCTGTTGTAGTTACGGCCTCTGAAATTTCCGCCACCACGGTTTCCACCGCGTTGAGCGTAATTTTGGTAATACATGATGGAGTGTTTTTCTTCCGATATTTCATTTGACGTTTCTATGAATGCTGATATTGCGTCATCCATGTTGTCGAATGTATGAGCACGCAAAACTGCTTTTACTTCGTTGTGAATGCAATTTTTCTTCATTGCTGTCACCGTATGTTTGGTACTAAGCATTCTAGCTTGTTCCATGCTGAATTCTTGTTCAATATATGCTCCTTCTAGAGCTTTAGCTAGCTTTTCTACCTCTTGGGTATAGACATTAGCTGTTTTGTTATTCTGCGTAAGATTCAATAACCTTGCAGATAGATTGTTAATAGACTCACCTTTAACATTATCTTTAAGTCGTTTGATGATTTGGTCTATTGTATTTTCGGTCCTATTAAGTTTCTTGCTGTTCCTTTTAACTTTGTTTTATTAATGATACAGCTAAAAGTTCATGTGCGCCTTGAATTTCTTTTATTATTTCTAATGCATCTATAAAACTACGTAAGTTTTCAGCTTTTCCGTTGAACTCAGGTATAATAGATGCAGTATTATGAATTCAATATTTGTCTGCGCCATGATTCTTGGTTTCTGTTCTATTCTTGAATTTGATTCTGATGCTGACCAGAATTCTTCTGCTACTTCTGGTAAATTTATTACCGCAGGTATGGTAAGATCGTGCAGATCTTTCTCTTTAATTTCCTGTTCGATATTTTCTAAGTTATCGTCTTCTGCTGGGTTAAACTCGTCTTGGTCTATTAGTTCTAGTTCTTCACTAGTTCTAACAAACAAAGGGGTATTTAATATAGTCGGTATTGATATATCTAAACTATACCTTCTTTGTATTGATACTAAATTTGATCGAAACTTGATCAATAGTTTAGATACCAATGACCAGTGAGCTTGATTTAATTTTCCCTGTTGTTGTGAATTAGTATCCGTGCTTCATTAAAGCATTCTACTAATATCTTAGCATGTTTATTAATTGTATCGGTTAGAATATTTTTATTCTGAGATAAGCATTTGTATGACTTATCAAATTTTATCCTGATACTCTGCAAAGTGGCACTTATTTGTTGCCATTCCATATTAAGTATTTAGATGCATAACAATCCATCTCATGCTTTTAACAACTCTCAACTGTCAGAATCACTAAAAACTATTCAAAAATCATTATATATATTGTTTTTTTTTGTATTGTATTTATTTATTAGTCATTTTTATTTATTAATCATTCATTTATTCTATGCTGCTTCCGTATTTAATGTTACTCTGGTTACAGTGTAACTTAGATATATGTGCATACCACATCTCCCTCCTTTTGAAAAATAAATATATATGTAATATGAAGTTATTTTTAATGTATGTAATATGGAGTGTATATCGTGTAAAGTGTGTTTTGTTCTTATATTTATTGATTATTAATGTATATATATATTTTTTTGTGTATAATAAACGTTATTAACAAGTATTTAAATTAAGAGTAAATGAATTGATTTCATTTTGCTTTGATTTGTGAAATGTATTAATTTTTGAATAACTTTAGTCTATTCTTATTAACTGTTTGTGGTTTCTTTTTTCCTACATCTACTACTATATTGTTTCTATCTTCTATTTTTATTACTTTATAAGGTCCTAAGTATTGATTGTCTAATTTATGACCTGTATCATTTTTAAGTAACACTAGATTTCCTACTTCTAGCTTTAAGTCATTTACTTTTTGTCATACTCTAATTTTCGTTTTTGTTTTTCTTTTTCTATCATTAGTTTTGCTCTTTTATATGCTACTTGTAATCTAAACTTAAATTCTTTTGCATAGTCGTCTATGTTATATATTGGATCTATTTTTGTAAGTTATTAAATTCTATGAATTGTCTTGGTAATCTACCATAAACAAGTTCAAATGGACAGTAGTCATGTACTGTTGATGGAGTAGTATTGAAACAATATGTGAAATAATTTATCCATATGTCCCAATCATCTTTGTCGATCGATATGTAAGAACGGATATATTCGTTGAATGTTCGATGACTTCTTTCTAATGTTCCTAAAGTCTGGTGATGATGTGCAGTTGAAACTATATTACTGATTTTCATATAATTGCAAAGGTCTTGTATAAGTGAATTTTTGTACTCAGTACCCATGTCTGTTATGAACGTCTTCATAGGACCGTACTTTTAGTACAAATGATACAAAAATCGCTTTGGCTACTGCGCTTTTATCTACTACTGGAATTGTAACTAGATATTTTGTAAGGTCGCATATAATAGTTATTGCATATTCATTACCATGTTCTGTTCGTGGTAAAGGTCCAATTGTATCAATTAAAACAGTGTCAAATGCTGTGTTTGGGGTATTTGTTATGATCATAGGGGCTTTTGTATGTGTTGTAGTTTTCGCTTTTGGCAGTCTACACACGTTTTTACATAATTTTTAATGGTTTGAACCATTTTGGGCCCATAGTACGATTTCTTTATTTTGGACAGGGTACGCGTAATCCCTGTATGGCCTCCTTCTATTGGATCGTTATGATATCTTAACAGGATTGCATTAATTTGACTTTTGTCATTTTTGTCTATGTGTGTCACTTTTTGTAATAGCGCTATTTTTATATTTATTAATTCTTTATTGCCCTTATTATACCCGCTACCCATAGAATAGAAGGGTATTATAACTTTGTGCCGGCAGGAAATGTATGTAACAGGTAGAAGGAGGCATCTCCGACCCTATAAAGTATATATGTATATTCTTAATCAGCATCAATAGCCGAGACGATCTAGTCATGTCCGTCTGTCCGTATGAAACACTGGATCTCAGAGACTATAAGAGATAGAGCTATAATTTTTTTCGACAGCATTTGTTATGTTTGCACGCAGATCAAGTTTGTTTCAAATTTTTGTCACGCCCACTTCCGCCCCTGCAAATCAAAAAATCGAATAACAAGCGTAACTTTAGAGCTAGAGCTGCGAATTTTGGTATATACAATAAACCAATAAAGTAGTTGTGATTCCTGAAAATTTGGTTGCGATCAGATAAAAATTGTGGAAGGTTTTAAAGAAATACTTTTGCATGGGCAAAAACGCCTACTTACTAGGGGTCTTAGTTACTTTGGCTAAAAGCTGGTGTATTGTACCGTCTATGGTATATTTTGAAAGTGGTATTATATCGATATAACAAATATACCGTTTGGTATCTTTTAGTATATTTGTATTTTTGGTATATTTTGATAAAATACCGCAATATTTTACATTTATGTTGACATCGATTTTATGCGATATATCGATGTTTGCAAATAAATCGGTCGCATAATTTTACATTATTGCAATATTGTATGTGTATCAGACAACGTCAAAGGTGGCAAATTTCAACACTAAACTCATACCCATAAATTTTTGAGTGCCGGTGTTACTTAGTACTCGCAAACCGAGAAAGAGGTACACACATACTCAAAATCATGTGAGTACTGCAAGTGTGAGTGATTGTCATACTCAGGCCTTTCTTGCACTCTCCTATTTGGCACCCGATCATTTTAGACACTCGGCTTGTAGACACTTGTGTTTTGCCGGTGGTTGTTCTTCGTGCTGCCGATCATTTTTGCTCTCATGACAAAATGGCTTGTGTCTTATAAGTATCTGCTCAAATTCTGCCAAACAACCGAGTATGCAAGTGTTATGCTCAGACACCCGAGTGTCCGACCAAATACTCGGGTGTTTTCCCCACCCCTATTGTTGCTTGTGTGTCGCGGCTCGCGGTTAGATTTTATAACTTTTGACTTCTTTGAATGACTTTTGGGTGTTTTTCCTGGAATTTATGGAAATTGCACAAATTTGCAAAATACCATTTTGTAATTATATAGGCATTTACAATAGGGTTATAAACAGGTAATAAAAGTTCGGATTTTCCGGTTATGATGATGAATGAAACCTAAAACTCATAAAACATGTAAAATTGCACCAGAAAAACCCGGATTTTCCCTTTTTCTATTGAATTATATTATTAATTAGGTAAGAATTGGCGTTACATTTCGCTGGTCAGTTTTCAGGTCAGTTTGGAAAATTTAGTTGTTGAACCTTTTGAAATTTTATTGTTGTTTACCTAGAAAAACACTAAAATCATAAAAATATATGCACTTGTCACCAAACAGAGGTTTTGTTTTATCGCATTGTTAATCCTTTCGTCAGTTCGAATTGTGCGTTATTTGTGATCGGTTGTGAAAAAGTTTTAACATTGTGAGCATTAAAACGTAATTTTCATTACGAAAAAATAAATTAAATTAAATAATTTTCAATATATATCGGATGTGGAAATAAATAATTATCTTTTTGTTTGAAAATAAATATATAAATCTTTTATTCCATTTTTAAATTTATTAAAAACTATAACATTAGAGGCATAAACGTTCATTGTGTATCGTGTATCGATAGTGCTAATCGTTCATTGTGTATCGTGTATCGATGGTGCCATTTATTGCCTCTTTTGCATCGTGCCCTCCTAGGAGTTACACCGTATGTAAAATTTCATAATTAATATTTTGTAAAACTTTTAAAATATTGTCTAAATTAATTTATTTAATATATTTTATAAGCGTATAATAATTACTAATAATAATAAACATGTTTAGTTGCAGTGTCGCAGTGATTTAAAGTTTTTAAGAATTGAAGCTTAGGTATTAATGTTAATATTGTATTGTGTTCTTTATTTATTCATTGTAATCTTTTATTTGCAGGTGGTGTGTTGGAGCGATGGGCCGGAAGAAGCGTAAGGAAGGTACGCAAGTGTTGTAGTTATGTGGAGTTAATTTAATTAATTTAATTTAATTTTAATTTGTTTTGTTTTGCAGATAACATGCTGAGACAACGAGCAGCATAACATTCAATACAGGCAAGACAGACGGAAAACAGGGCGTCCAGTTGAACGCGGAGCAGTGCTGTTATTGATTGGTGATTGGCAGGTGAGTTTATTGTGAAGAATTATTAAGTTATTGTTGTGTATTTAATTGTGTGTAGGTAAGACGTATTTTATTGATGTGTTTGTAGTGTTTGTCTGGCGAGTTTGTTAGTTTGTTAGTGATTTTTCTTGCGGCAGTCTTTAGTGTGAGAACTGTTGTTTTGTCGTTGTTGAACTTAGAGTTGTGTAGTTGTTTTAAAGGTTGAGATGTTTTATTAGTTTGTAGTGTGTCAGAAAATTGGTTATTAGTTGTGTTGTGTGTGACATGAGTTGGATGCGTTGTTGTAGTTGCGTTTCAGTTATAGCCTCTTTTGATTACCAACGTAAAGTCTATATCGTGCTAATTATGTGACTTTTAAGTGACTGTTTATTTTAATGCCAATGTAATTTAATGTGCTATGTTTGACTGTTGAAAGAGGCAGAGTTGCGGTTAGTAAGTGGCGTGTTTCGAATTTTATTATTTATAGAGGATGTTCTAATCATTCAAGTCAGTATCATATTTTATGGGGCTGCCGTGTTTTTGTCGCATTAGAGTCATAAGGACAGAGTAAACAGTCGGTAATGTCCCGCCAATCAAGAGCAACTGATGTTGATCTTTATTGTTCAATTACTCTTAAAGCAACTTTAACAATTTTGGCCTTAGGGATAATGTGTACAAACATGTTGCTGCGGGGATGACTTAACTATTATATTACAGTTTTAAAATGATGAGTATTGGCTGTTTCTTATTTTAGGTTTGAATACAATTGATTACAGTTTAATAGTCTTGAGTATGTTTTAACTAGGGTTTAGGTAGTATTGGATTTTAGTTTGTTTAATTGAACATATTTATTATCTTTTGCGTTGGGAAATTTCACAGATGAGCAGGAGCAGCGCAATAATTCGCCAGGCAGCGCACAGGATGGCAGCAATACACGGGAATATCCTTTGCAGAGCAACGACTATCAGCACAATCATAACAAAAACAAAATGAATGGCGGCGCGTCTGGAGGTGCTCACTTAAATTGTGCTCACTTAAATTGTAGGCCTACTCTAATCCCTAGAATAGGCACATTTTTCATTAAGGCAAAAATAACCTTATGTCGATCACACTTATACTGTGCAATAATCAGATCTTAAGAATCTTAGTCAATAAGTTAGTTACTAAGTTATGTTACTTTCAAAAACGTTAGTTACATTAGCAAAATGTTTGTATAATAGCCGATTTTCCGCTTGTTCGTAAATCCTGAATGACTTTTTGAATTTATGAATATTTGCAATTCTTTCAGTCTTAATATCATTTTAATTATTGAATGTCTTTAGTTGATTGTATGTTCAACAGCTAGTTAAACTTTTTATGTCTAAGTTTCTTTAAAACCACTTTTAATTCGCGTCCTTGGCTTGTTTATATGTTTTCACTAGCGTTTTCCACAAATTCTTGATCACTCTTATGCTAAGCTTCGTTTTATAAAAACCAATTTATACAGTTATTTCCCTATAAAAAGTACTCTTACTATACCACGTAATACATAACCCTTATTCGATTTTAATACTGATCTCATGTCTTCATTTGCAGTTGTTGCCTCTTTTGTTCCATTGCTGACTGTTTGATTGCGTGATTATACGAGCTCTGAGTCATTCCCAGGAACAAGCTTAATCTATATACACCACCCATACAGCTTGATTGCAGTTGCATCGGCGACTCATTTTAAAGTAATGTGTTGAGTTGTGTTCCTGATACGACACTGAATAACAGAATATATTGGATAACACTGCCAATAATGCACAACTGCGAAATGTCGCGGCTCAGCTTGAAGCTTGCATTGCAACTACTTGCATTGTAACTATTGCTGATGATGGTGCACACCGAGATCATTGATCAAAGCATTGATGAGCCCGAGGGACTCAATGTCTGCAAAAAACGCGAAAAGTAAGTAGCTAGACTAAATATTTCATCCTTAACGAAAATAATCTGGAAAATGTGTACTTTGCAGCTACAATGTGAAGGTGGTCATTACTGAACTCCAGTCATTCCAGGAGCGTGGTTCCACGTGGTGCCTCAATATTCCGCCTAGCTGTCCCACCTACCGCATAAAACATCGTGTGGTGAACAAAACTCAGACTTTAACCAAAGCTCGCATAGTGCGTGACTGTTGTGGTAAGCGTTCCCTTCAATTTCCAGAAAAAATAAATGCATTCTCTAATCAAATTTCCCTCTTTTAGATGGATACGTACGCCAGGGTAACCAGTGTGTTCCTCATTGTAGTCAGCCCTGCCAACATGGTGAATGTGTAGCTCCAGAGAAGTGCAAGTGCACAGAAGGCTATGGAGGACCTGTCTGCAATATAAGTTCGTTTCATTTTATTATACAAATACGTAGTAGTGGATGTCCCTTTAAGAGATTTGTCTTTTTCCGTGTGTGTTTGAAAAAACTATACTGAAATACCTTGGGTGCGTGGATTTGGCTCAACTGGCAACTACCGCAATTGCACAATGTGTGCGCTACTCTTGTAGAGTTGAGATAAAATATCTGCTTCTCAAGATAAACTTAGAATTGAGCAACGGCAGTATATAATACTTAATTTCTATTGTTATCAAATAATGTAATTTAATGTTAAACTCTTAGTAGAATATTCAAAGAGAAATTTAGAAAAGTACCATTAGCATGTCTGTACATATGTAGGTACTTCTACTATAGGCGAAACTACATAGCTGTAGAATGTTAATGTAGTTATTGGACATTAGTTTATTCTAGCAAACCATACAAAGAGAGTTCACACTGTAAAATTGAATTATTACCAAAATTTAGAAAAATCGTGTAGCTAAAGTAGTAGTCCTGTAATACTGTACCTTATAGTGAGCATACATGAAAGTGATAACTAAGCTAGATTCACGAGGCAAATGTAAATATGTGTACTTTACACTATGTTCATGAAGAATGGCAAGAGTGAGACCAAGTTAAATGTTAGGGATTAACGAATAAATACAAATTATTCATGTTATGTATTGCTCTGCAAGAGTATCAGAACTTCGGATATTCGAAGAAGCTTTCTCGGTTGGCACATTTGTCTTTTAATTTATATGTTTTTTATATGCTTTTGTTTTAACTAATCTCTTGTCTTGTAGTGTGTAGTTTTAAATTTACTAATTATGTTCTCTACACTCCACCACCAACACATACTCACATATACATATACACTTATATAAACTGACGCCTATCTTAAACCCCACTGTGGCTCGCACCCTACTCTTCTAACCAGCTTGGGCTAGCACACTGAACAACGCGCTCTTTGACTAATTCTAAATGTCGACTAACCACGTCTCCACTTGCTGCAACACCCCTTAATCTCGGCAGCTGCAAATATGTCTTTGTCGGAGTCTGTTCTACCGAAGTCTGTTTATTCATTATCGCGAAGCGAGTTTCGATGCTCTCACAGGCGATTCTACGAGCACACTGCCCGCTCGATCCTTTTACTGCCTACGCCATAGCCATCGAACCACACTCAGCGACAGCGTCTCAACGCTGTCGCCCCGCAATAACTGTACTTGGCAAAGCGACAAAATGCGGACAACGTACAAAGCGCAAATGAAGAATGATGCAATCTAACATGCACACACTTAATTACGCATTGACAATGTGCCGAAACGCACAAGCAACTACGCATTGCCAAAATGCCAAAGTGCACCTACAACTACGCAGCAATGTGCCGAGACGCACGCACAGCTGCGCAGTGACGTCAGTGTGTCGAATCTGCATTACTTACTCTCCGACACGGCCATTCTGACATATACACGTCCTCGTGTCTATAATAACTATCTCAATTTCAATCTCACTTTCCAATTTCAATTCCTCAGAATAACCCAGACAAATAATCTCAAGTCCATGTAGTCTTCCATAACATAACTTTACTTTAACATATCTCAGGTTATATTCTCTTATAGCCCATTTCTTTCATTCACATATTCAAGCAAAAGATCGTTAAACATTTTAAATTGTACAATAGTCAGTTCAAATCATCCATTCTTTATCCAAGATACATAGCTAAACTTTTATTAACCAACACTTCAATCTAATGCCAAACGCATCTTCAAACAAATTAAGTTTTCCACCGCCAAAAACTTTGACTTCACTAATTTTATTAAGTTCCCTGTTCGTCCATCGCCCAACACTTGGCTTCACGAATTCATCAACCATATTTCTCGTACATCGCCCAATACTTGGCTTCACGAATTCATCAACCATATTTCTCGTATATCGCCCAACTCTTGGCTTCACAATTCATCAACCATATTTCTCGTACATCGCCCAATACTTGGCTTCACGAATTCATCAACCATATTTCTCGTATATCGCCCAACTCTTGGCTTCACAATTCATCAACCATATTTCTCGTACATCGCCCAATACTTGGCTTCACGAATTCATCAACCATATTTCTCGTCCATCGCCCAATACTTGGCTTCACGAATTCATCAACCATATTTCTCGTACATCGCCCAATACTTGGCTTCACGAATTCATCAACCATATTTCTCGTACATCGCCCAATACTTGGCTTCACGAAATCAACAATCGCATTGCTATAACAACTCTCGTCCATCGCTAATCACATGACTTCACGAATTCTCTTTTGTTTCAACAGACTTTTCCAATAGGTTTTCCAATTGACTTTTCCAACAGACTTTTCTCTTTATGATTTACATCTAATTCTTCTGGGATTTGCACATCCGGTAGCTTTCGCAAACTTTCGTGTAGGTACTTGTAACGTCTATTGTTCTGTGTAGACTTTAAAATGTATAGGTCTCCGTCCAATACCTCGACCAACAAAAAAAGGGTGCTCTGAACTGTGGGTCTAATTTTGTTTGCTGTCTCTCACTGTTTTAAGCAACACAAAGTCACCCACACAGAAGCAAACTATCTTAGCCTTACCCTTAGCAACTCTCTCTTCACACATCTAGCGACCTCTTCCATGTTCCTAAGATCAACGACACTAGCAACTATACCTTCTCCAACCTTAAATGCATCTCCTCTGCTCTTATCGAATGTAATCTCAAGAAAAAACACATTTTAATATGTTAAATGAAATCTTTGCCTTCAATAGAAAGTCCAAAACAAGTTGAAACCGCTCATACGCTTCCTCCTTCGAAAAAGACCTTGAGCACTGCCCTCAGTAATGATATTCAAACTCCTTCCTTTCCTATTCTCCTTCAATTTCCGAGTATTTCAGCTTCAATCCAATCAGAATCAGTAGATGGAATCATTAATGTTCACAGTTTTAGTTTCAACTATCGCAAGAAACATCTATTAACAACCCTTGATCCAATACTTCTCTGCCATCTACAATATTTTCTTTCATACACTCGTCTGGTACAATATGGAACAAAACAACCAAAGAGTTACCATCAATCATGGTATTAATTCCGCTTGTGCGGTACTGTACGTATTGGCATTACCTATTCCCTTTCAAGGAATAACGCCGCTTACCAAAATACTTATCAGAAATGCTTTCTTCAATTAATGAGCGCTCAGCTCCAAATGAAATTTAATTGGAAATCTCTCACCCGCATACTCGATTGAGGCTACACCATAGCTCACAGCTCCACTCTATCCTCCGATCGCACTCCCACCTCGTCTGGACAATCAGCCCAGCTCCCAACATCTGTAGCAAGCCACATTTGCTCTTCCATGACGAGGCCGCTCCGAACGCCACACCCTTTCAGTTGCCGGTACCTGGACACTCATTCTAGTTTTACAGTCTTGCTTTTCATCACCAAGTTTTTCATACTGATAACATTTAATTCCCACACTTTTAGCACGCTTGGCCTTTAGTTCCCCTTTGATATAAAACGACTTTTCTTAGCGCTGAGACCACGTGCAACTCCGCTTGCAATTCACGTCGATTGGTTACATGCGTTGTATGTACCATTCGCTGCAGACGCCGATCGAAATTAGCCATCTGTCCAAGAACCAACTCGATGGCAATTTGATCGAAATTTAAATTTCGCAGCTTTGTGCACAGTATTGTCACACAACAACTCACAAGAACAGGCTAACTTTCACTATTGCTTGGACGACTGTTCAAAGATTCACAATGACGGCGGCTGGCGTCTCAGATGTCTCATACCGCTGCACAAACGATTGCCGAAACTGTTGCCAGGTTATTCCAGGGTAACATATTTGACACAACCACTGGACCGCCAAGCCCTCCAAAGCTTCACTCAACACCACTATAAGAGCACTGTCACTTAATAACTTTTTCTCGCAAATTTATGTTGACCGCTGCAGACTACTGCATGGCATCCAAACCAGCAATGTCTGGACTACATTCGGCAAACAGATCTCACTATTCTATTACAACTCGCTCGCCGGCATCTTAATCAATGCCAAAAATTTCGATTTTGTTGCTCTATTAACGTAAAGACATCCCTTGAAGTACTTTGATCAAGGCCGAATCCCACTTCTGATGTCGGAGTCTGTTCTACCGAAGTCTGTTTATTCATTATCGCGAAGCGAGTTTCGATGCTCTCACAGGCGATTCTACGAGCACACTGCCCGCTCGATCCTTTTACTGCCTACGCCATAGCCATCGAACCACACTCAGCGACAGCGTCTCAACGCTGTCGCCCCGCAATAACTGTACTTGGCAAAGCGACAAAATGCGGACAACGTACAAAGCGCAAATGAAGAATGATGCAATCTAACATGCACACACTTAATTACGCATTGACAATGTGCCGAAACGCACAAGCAACTACGGATTGCCAAAATGCCAAAGTGCACCTACAACTACGCAGCAATGTGCCGAGACGCACGCACAGCTGCGCAGTGACGTCAGTGTGTCGAATCTGCATTACTTACTCTCCGACATCTTTATAATGTGTGTTCGTCTAGTCTGTAAATAACTGCAGCACATATCGGTTATAAGCAACAATATAGTATTTTGCCATAGACAATTTCCTACATCTCAAATTGTGCACAGAAAGAACTGTCTTAGATAATTAAAAAAAACATTTTAATTGAACTAATTATTGGCATCAGAAGAAAGAGGCATAAAATAATACGTGAAACGATCTCAATTATTTAGAATTTTACAATTAATTAGACAACCAAGAATACGATTAACTTACTATATTCCGAACGTTTTTAAATGTTCCATTTTAATATGGGGACTTTGTTTGGATTTCAATAAATGTTCAAAGTAATAGTCATAGTCTTTAGAAAGTGCACTTTCTTTATAATTAAAATAATTTAAAATGAATAGTCCTAATTGTTGTAAAAATGTTGCCACATATAACCGATATGCAGGCTGATAATCTTAATGTGAACACAACTCTTCGGCAGATTGCTCGCCTGACCTCTATGGCATCGACGGTCAACTGAAGTGCGATTGTCTAAATGGTGCAACATGCGAGCCTTACAGCGGCAAGTGCGAGTGCGCAAAGGGTTACACGGGCACCAGATGCGATGAGTTCTGTCCGCCTCAACGATATGGGGAGCAGTGTGCCGAGGTATGCTGCTGTGAGAACGGCGGAAGCTGCGATCACATATCTGGCAAATGTTCGTGTGCACCCGGTTTTATGGGTCCCCTGTAAGTGGAGCAATGATTCTCTGATTTGCACAATTCCTGAAACTGCTCTTTTAATACATACGCCTTCATCAGATGCGATATGCCTTGTCCCGATGGCAAGCATGGCGCCAAATTTGAGGAGGATTGTCGATGCCAGAACGATGGACACTGTGATCCGCAAAATGGCGCCTGTGAATGTACCATTGGCTGGACGGACGATGTCTGCGCCAACAAGTGTCCAACTGGGAGTCATGGACTCAACTGTGAACTACACTGTCACTGCTTGAACGATGCACCTTGTCATCACATCACTGGACGTTTCGAGTGTCCGCCCGGCTACATGGGCGAAGTGTGCATGGACGAGTGTCCTCTGAATACCTATGGACGTAACTGCACTGAAAATGCAACTGCGAGAACGATGCCGCCTGCAGCCGGACTGGCAAATGCATCTGTGCGCCAGGCTGGGAGGGAGAGCGCTGTGAACGTCGCATATGTGATATTGACAAGTATGGAATAAACTGTAACAAAACTTGCGAATGCGAGATGGAGCACACGGATCTGTGTCACCCGGAGACAGGACGTTGCCAGTGCAGCATCGGCTGGAGCAGCGATCAGTGCACGCGGCCTTGCGCCTTTCTCAAATATGGTCTGAACTGTGAGCAGAACTGCGATTGCCGCAATGGAGCCAACTGCTCGCCTGTGGATGGATTGCTTGTGAGCTCCCGGCTTTACTGGACAACGCTGCGAAGAAAGCTGTCCGACAGGGAGCTATGGTCAGGATTGTGCCTTTAAATGCGATTGTCAGAATGGTGCCAAGTGCGCTCCAGAGACAGGCCAATGTCTATGTGCGCCATGTTGGCGCAACAACAACGTCCAACACAATCGCTTGCGAGGCTTCCACCGGCCGTTGCCTATGCAAGCAGGGTTGGCGAGGTACGACTCTGGGGGTTAAACAAACCTTTAAGAGACTCCACTCATCTGCTGCTGTCACTCAGATACCCAACCATGCACTCACACACTTCTTCATACACTCGCGCTTGCCTCTCGATCGACATTTTTAACTTTTAATTTGCGTCTCATAAAATCATTTCATTAAAATTCAATTTAAATTTCCCTAAATCAATTCCATGCTTTTCGCATTTTCATATAAATGTGATCAAATTTTCTCTGTGGGCTTCTGCGTCTCTTTCTCACCTTAAAACTTTTAGACATTCTTTCTCTGAACTTGCTTTCTGATCGCATATCTTCTATTGTCATGAAAAGACCCAGCAAACAAAATTACTTCAAGTATTCTATTCTTCTCTCATCTTATTTTCCTCTTAATCTATCTCTGTAGTACAGAGTCTTGAAACAGCTTCTACTCTGCAATTTAAGTGCACGTGTTATAATCCAATTTCCACTGTCTTTAATAATCACGAGCACATAGCAATGCTAAATCTCCACAAATTTACATGCAATCTATTCAATCTAATCACTATTCTCTTTCTTGATCTATTCAACTTTCGCTCTTAAAACACACAAATACTCTCATAATTCATAATTACATTTTTATTTTTCATTAATTCATGTTCGCAATTTTTGTTTGTTAACATTTCTTGTGTCTTTGTGTCTTTTGTTTTGCACTCGATGTGTGTTTATTTTCCCGTTTTGTGTCCCGCACCCAAAGGCGTTAACTGCGAAACGAACTGTTCGAGCGGTTACTATGGTGAAAATTGTGATCAAGTTTGCAGATGCCTGAACAATTCATCCTGTGACTCCGATACGGGTAACTGCATCTGTGCACCCGGCTGGACCGGCGTCGACTGCGCCGAGCCATGCCCCGACGGCTTTATGGGCTGGAATGCAAGGAACGCTGCCAGAAAAGTACGCACGGTAAGTCAGAAATTGAAGATTCTTCATCAAAAATATGTATTCTTATAAATTTTTATAGGCAATACCACATGTGATCATATTACCGGTGAAGTCATTTGTCGCCCTGGCTACTTGGGTCTCACCTGTGAACACGCCTGTCCGCAGGGTCTCTACGGTCCCAGTTGCAAACTAAAGTGTAACTGTGAACACCAGGGCGAGTGGAATCCTGAGAATGGCCAGTGCACCTGTCTGCCCGGCTGGACAGGAGCCAATTGCAATCAGTCCTGCCCCAGGACACCTATGGCGCTGGCTGCAGTCAACATTGTCGTTGCCAAAATCATCGCAGCTGCCGCAAGAACGATGGTCACTGTATTTGTTTGCCCGACTGGATGGGTGACAATTGCGGCTCGATTTGTCTCGAAGGTCTTTATGGAGACTATTGCATGCACTCTTGCGACTGTCCCTCATCCAATTTCCAGTGCCATGCGGCGCAGGGTTGCGTCTGTCGTAGGGGTTACACTGGCGAGAATTGTGATGAGTTGATTGCTTCGCAACGCGTTGCTGAATCCGTACAAGAATGTAAGTGACACTCCACTAAAATATTGTCTTACACCCAATAAATTAATTAATTTTTTTTCGTTTAGCAAGCAATGCTGGCGTTGCCCTGAGCTTAGTGCTATTGACCATCTTTATGGCTATAATCTGCGCCGTGTTTCTTTACTACCGCCGTCGTGTATCCAATCTGAAAACAGAGATTGCGCACGTTCACTACACGCATGAAACAAATGGTGGCGGTTGGCCACCAGCGAATCATAACTTTGACAATCCGGTGTATGGCATGCATCCCGAGACGAGTTTATTACCCAGCCATTTGCGACCCAAGATGAACAATTTTAACCAGAATGGTTCACTGACTGCCGACTACGGTGATGACTCTAATGCCAGCAGCAGAGGTGTGTTCATTATATTTCAAAGTAGATGTCATCATTTTAAACTATATTTTTACAGTGGGCAGCTATTCAATTAATTATAATCATGAGTTGCTCAACAAAAACTTGAATGCCGATCTAACCAATCAAAATGTGTATAATGCCATTGGCGATTCATTAAAGGCGGATCATGTCTACGATGAAATTAAACAGAAGGAAGGCTACAAAGATCCCGGTAAGTTTTATGATTTCCGATATAAATTAATGCGACTAACAACTACATGGCTTCCTCATTTACAATGCACACATACATTTGCTAACATAAAGTGAAAATTTATAGCAAAATATTGTTTTGGGAGGTAAGAAATAATCAGTGTGCCGTTCTGTACGTTTTGTAATAATTTTCATAAGTTGTCCCTCACCATATATTATGTATTCAATATAAATTTAAAACTAATTGACTTATTTTTGAACTTAGATGAGTATGATCGATTGGACTATTCTCGGCCAAGTACTTCGCAGAAGCCACACTATCATCGAATGAACGACACTCAGCTGAACATCAACCATGACGAAGAGAAGCCCAGCAACGTTAAGAACATGACAGTGCTGCTACAAAAGCTCGAACCGCCAAAGCCGCAGCATGAGAGCTTTGACAATACCAATGCAGCATCGACAGCATCACCCAGCCAGAATTAAAGTAAACGTTGTGTGCCAGAGTCAGTTACCTTTTCGCATCCTCAACCCGCAGAGGAGTTAGCAATAATTATGAATAACGCATTATCATATACAAACATATATATTAATATAATCATATCAAATATTTAAGCATATGGTATTTATATTTTATTAAGCAATATATTTGTATAACAAAAAGCTCATAATTGGAAGGAATTGTTGCCACGAATCGAATGCCAAATTAATTTTGTGAGAGGCAGTTTGTATTTCAAATGACGTACAACGTATTGGCCAAGCAGTTTTGATTTATAATTTGTAAAGTAAATTCAATGTTCTTCAAAAAATAATATTTTATGTAATTTTATCGTTGCTCATATTGTTTGTCTTTTTATTACAATTCAAATAAATAATAATAATAATCATTTCTGTTCGCCTGGTGTATCAGCAGTTTATTTGATCTAGAATTTCAAATGTGAGCCAGCCAAAGTTGAGGTGGGCTGCATATGAAAAATTTAAATGTCTGCAGGAGATTGAATCAAAAGCTCACAATATTATTTGCCTTTCAAAATTTTATTTTATCGTTTATTTTATCATTAAAAACAAGTAAAGAAAGCTACAGTCGAGTGTACTCGACTGTGAGATACCGCTACCCATTTTAAATAAAAGCATTATATTTTGCGGTATTATTCTCAAAATATACCAAATATATTGCAAAATACTAAAAATATACCAACTGGTATGTGTGGTATATCGGAGTAGTACCGCATTCAAAATATACCATAGTCGGCGCAATATACCAGATTGTCAGCCAAAGCAACTCATACCCCTAGTAAGTAGGCGTTTTTGCCCATACAAAAGTATTTCTTTAAAACCTTCCATAATTTTTATCTGATTGCAACCAAATTTTCAGGAATCATAACTACTACAGTTATTGTTGTATATACCAAAATTCGAAACTCTAGTTTAAAAATTACGCTTGTTATTTGATTTTTTGATTTGCGGGGGCGGAAGTGGGCGTGGCAAAATTTGAAACAAACTTGATCTGCGTGCAAACATAACAAATGCTGTCGAAAAAATTATAACTCTATCTCTTATAGTCTCTGAGATCTAGGTGTTCATACGGACAGACGGACAGACACACAGACGGACAGACGGACATGGCTATATCGTCTCGGCTGTTGACGCTGATCAAGAATATATATACTTTATAGGGTCGGAGATGCCTCCTTCTACCTGTTACATACATTTCCTGTCGGCACAAAGTTATAATACCCTTCTACCCTATGGGTAGCGGGTATAAAAAATGTGACACGATTGATTTTGTAATACGTTTATTTATTTCAATTATATAGTAGAAGAAGCATCAAGTACATTTATGGTTGTACAGTTTATCGTATGTATTTTGCTTTAATGTCTTTGATTTGTGTTGCAATCGTAATGCCTAATTATACACCAATAGCACACATTACAACTATGTATGTAGATTCTAGAAGCGTACACATAAAACTAATCATGCCGACGCAGAACATTGTGTGCAAGTGACCCTTGTGTTGTTGATGGGTTGCTATTTGGGTGCAGATGCTGGCCATTGTGGCCATTGGTAATGTAGGACACATTTGAGAGCCGCCGGACAGTTTGGGCTTGAACTTGATGAAGATGGTTCTGTGCCGGCTGTTTCGATGTCACCTTTGAGGATGTACTTTTGGTAGTGGTTGTTCGTTGCTGCAGTGCGACATACTCATCGTTGGATACGTTGTGTGTCGAGGCAGCGCCGGAGCCTATTTGCTTGGTGGAACGTAACTGCGCATAGGCTTTTTCCAAGCTTGGGCTGCGAGGCAGCTCTCAGATACAATTTATCCACATGTTGCTCCCCGTACAATGAGCCCGATAAACTGCTGCCGCCACCGTTAGCCACCTGACTCTTGCTGTTGTTATTGTTGTTGCTGATGTTATTGTTGTTGTTGTGGTTGTGGAGGAGTAGCTCCTCCGTAGTTGCCTTTGAGCTGTGAGGTGTACGAGCGCCATCAGAACGTGTTCCGCCCCGCAGTCGTATCTCCTTCTCTGAGTCGGTCATGTTGCCGCAGGGGCTTGGAAAGATATCCGCACTGGACTCTAACACGGAGCGTGCCTAGAGCCCTCGCCGCCGATGGAAGGATGCCCAACGGCAAACAACAGGCATAGCCCACATAGCCCTCTTCGGCGTAAGGTGTCTGCACATACAGCCAGTTCTGGTTCTAAAACCGCGTTTACTACCATCCCTAGTGGCAGAGGAATTTACAGCTGATAGCCACCGGGTCGTGTTTGATAGAGCGTGCTTGCAGTGGCCAGCACTACGGGAATGTTTCCGGGAGCAGCTAGAGAGCGACGGGTTAGAAATTCATCAACATTGTGTATCTCGTACCCGAATCGCTGCACACGTTGTCGTTCTCGCTCGCGTCGCTTTCGATGTCGATGGCGACGCTGCTGATGTGATACTCCAACGCTGCCGCCCCCACCCTCAGAGACAGCGACTAGACTGGGCTCAGAAATGGTACATTTTAGTGCATCCGTGGTCGAAGGTGCTACTGTGATAGAACGTTCATCGACGGGTACCGGAGTGCAGCTCATGGAACCGACGGCAGTCGTAGCTCTGGCCTGCTGCAGTCGATTGGCCAACTTCTTCCGTATTTCGTTTATTTTACGGGCGAGCTGCAGCACCTCGCTGTTCACATCGCTCTTTGGGGCCCGCTGCGGTGTGTAAACGAAGAGCAGCTCTTAGGTTGATGCGGCAGCAACGGGCGGCGTTCCTCCTGGAGCCTCTTGCGCACACTTGTTACGTATTGTCGATGCCTTGTCCTTGTACTCCAACAGATTTTGATTGCTGAAGAACTTTTGTTGGTCAACTGCCCGTTAGCTGGCGCCAGGTGGACCGTGGCCGTAGTGGCATAGCCAGTGAGCGAATCATTATGCTGCCCGTTGTCAGGCAACTGCTTAACGCGATAGCGTTTGTTGCATACGTCCAATTGCGTGGGTACGGAGTTTGTGCGCTGTGCAATCGATTCACCAATAACATGGCTATTAGTTAGCATCAACGGCAGTTCCTTTAACTCCTTCGTCTTCTGCTGGTGCTGCTGCTCCTCTGGCTCGTTAGTTGGCTGTTGTGCCGTTGGCTGCTGCCTCAGCACCCAGGTCAGTGAAATGCGCGGGCGTCGCAGGCTCAGGTTCTGACCCATAGCTAGACTATTAATACCTACAGCATTCTGTAGGTGCGGTGTGCTCTTTGCTTTCGGGCCAGCCCCTAGAGGTGGCAGCAACTCATCAATCTCCACATAGTCCGAACTGTACTCGTGTCTGCCAGCTGCTGACTGCGATTGGGAATGTGTAAGCGGCGGTGTTGCTGTAAAATTGCCCACGGAGCTGTCGCTGCTGCCGGGTTGCTGCGGGCGCAGGATCAGAGCACAAGCATGCAGCAGATCTGGGCAATACGCATCTGCAAGCAAAAGGAATTGATAAGAAATCGGGCAATTTAATTTAAATAACTTGTAACATAAAAAAATCAATAATAAAATGTTTTATATAACATATGTACCAGACATCGTCAAGGGTGGCAAATTTCGACACTCAACTCACACCCATAAATTTTTGAGTGTCGGTGCTACTTAGCACTCGCAAACCGAGTGAGAGATACACACTTATTCAAAATCATGCGAGTACTGCAAGTGTGAGTGATTGTCATACACAGGCCTTTCTTGCACTCTCCTATTTGGCACCCGATCATTTTAGACACTCGGCTTGTAGACACTTGTGTTTTGCCGGTGGTTGTTCTTCGTGCTGCCGATCATTTTTGCTCTCATGACGAAATAGCTTGTGTCTTATAAGTATCTGCTCAAATTCTGCCAAACAACCGAGTATGCAAGTGTTATGCTCAGACACCCGAGTGTCTGACCAAATACTCGGGTGTTTTTCCCCACCCCTATTGATGCTTGTGTGTCGCGGCTCGCGGTTAGATTTTATAACTTTTGACTTCTTTGAATGACTTTTGGGTGTTTTTTTTCCTGGAATTTATGGAAATTGCACAAATTTGCAAAATACCATTTTGTAATTATATAGGCATTTACAATAGGGTTATAAACAGGTAATAAAATTTCGGATTTTCCGGTTATGATGATGAATGAAACCTAAAAACTCATAAAACATGTAAAATTGCACCAGAAAAACCCGGATTTTCCCTTTTTTCTATTGAATTATAATATTAATTAGGTAAGAATTGGCGTTACATTTCGCTGGGTCAGGTCAGTTTGGAAAATTTAGTTGTTGAACCTTTTGAAATTTTATTGTTGTTGTTGTTTTATTGTTTTTAGAAAAACACTAAAATCATAAAAACAAGTAAGAAAGCTACAGTCGAGTGTACTCGACTGTGAGATACCCACTACCCATTTTGAATAAAAGCAATATATTTTGCGGTATTATTCTCAAAATATACCAAATATACTGCAAAAGTACTTAAAATATACCAAATGGTATATGTGGTATATTGATATAGTACCGCATTCAAAATATACCATAGACGGCACAATATACCAGATTGTCAGCCAAAGCAACTCAGACCCCTAGTAAGTAGGCGTTTTTGCCCATACAAAAGTATTTCTTTAATAACTTCCACAATTTTTTTTTAATCGCAACCAAATTTTCAGGGATCATAACTACTATAGTTATTACTGTATATACCAAAATTCGTATCTCTAGCTTTAAAATTACGATTGTTATTCGATTTTTTGATTTGCAGGGGCGGAAGTAGGCGTGGCAAAATTTGAAACAAACTTGATCTGCGTGCAAGCATAACAAATGCTGTCGAAAAAAAATTATAGCTCTATCTCTTATAGTCTCTGAGATCTAGGTGTTCATACGGACAGACGGACAGACGGACGGACGGACAGACGGACAGACGGACATGGCTATATCGTCTCGGCTGTTGACGCTGATCAAGAATATATATACTTTATAGGGTCGGAGATGCCTCCTTCTACCTGTTACATACATTTCCTGCCGGCACAAAGTTATAATACCCTTCTACCCTATGGGTAGCGGGTATAAAAATATATGCACTTGTCACCAAACAGAGGTATTGTTTTATCGCATTGTTAATCCTTTCGTCAGTTCGAATTGTGCGTTATTTGTGATCGGTTGTGAAAAGTCATTAACATTGTGAGTTTTAAAACGTGATTTTCATTACGAAAAAATAAATTAAATTAAATAATTTTGTACGTGTTGTGAACAATTTGCATACGTTGTCAATCCTTTCGTCAATTCAGAATTGTGCGTTTTTGTGATCGGTTGTGAAAAAGTTTTAACATTGTGAGCTTTAAAACGTAATTTTCATTACGAAAAAATAAATTAAATTAAATAATTTTCAATATATATCGGATGTGGAAATAAATAATTATCTTTTTGTTTGAAAATAAATATATAAATCTTTTATTCCATTTTTAAATTTATTAAAAACTATAACATTAGAGGCATAAACGTTCATTGTGTATCGTGTATCGATAGTGCTAATCGTTCATTGTGTATCGTGTATCGATGGTGCCATTTATTGCCTCTTTTGCATCGTGCCCTCCCTAGGAGTTACACCGTATGTAAAATTTCATAATTAATATTTTGTAAAACTTTTTAAAATATTGTCTAAATTAATTTATTTAATATATATTATAAGCGTATAATAATTACTAATAATAATAAACATGTTTACTTGCAGTGTCGCAGTGATTTAAAGTTTTTTAAGAATTGAAGTTTAGGTATTAATGTTAATATTGTATTGTGTTCTTTATTTATTCATTGTAATCTTTTATTTGCAGGTGGTGTGTTGGAGCGATGGGCCGGAAGAAGCGTAAGGAAGGTACGCAAGTGTTATAGTTATGTGGCGAGTTAATTTAATTAATTTAATTTAATTTTAATTTGTTTTGTTTTGCAGATAACATGCTGAGACAACGAGCAGCGAGTGTTGTAGTTATGTGGCGAGTTAATTTAATTAATTTAATTTAATTTTAATTTGTTTTGTTTTGCAGATAACATGCTGAGACAACGAGCAGCGAGTGGACAGAACACCGTAGTAATTGGCGGCCGGCGCGTGGGCCTGCTGATGCAAATTGATAGTACTTGTTATTTGTTTAAGCAAATAAATGAATGACTAGGAATTGACAAGTTGTGATCACACTTAGGAACGAGGGAGCGTGCAGTAGGTGCAGACACAGAGTAAGTAAATGAGTTGTTAGCATTTAATTATTAATTTAAATACATTAGATGTTAATATTTGGTCTTATGTTTTGCAGGTAGTTGAAACAGCGGTTCTGTGAAGGCGTTGGGGATTAGTTTTGGTTTTCAGGTGTGAGTGCAGTACGCAGTGGCAATTTGTACGGGATCCAAGCGGACGCACCACTCCCCGCCCGTCCTATCATTGCATAACATTCAATACAGGCAAGACAGACGGAAAACAGGGCGTCCAGTTGGACGCGGAGCAGTGCTGTTATTGATTGGTGATTGGCAGGTGAGTTTATTGTGAAGAATTATTAAGTTATTGTTGTATATTTAATTGTGTGTAGGTAAGACGTATTTTATTGATGTGTTAGTAGTGTTTGTCTGGCGAGTTTGTTAGTTTGTTAGTGATTTTTGTTGCGGCAGTCTTTAGTGTGAGAACTGTTGTTTTGTCGTTGTTGAACTTAGAGTTGTGTAAGTGTTTTAAAGGTTGAGATGTTTTATTAGTTTGTAGTGTGTCAGAAAATTGGTTATTAGTTGTGTTGTGTGTGACATGAGTTGGATGCGTTGTTGTAGTTGCGTTTCAGTTATAGCCTCTTTTGATTACCAACGTAAAGTCTATATCGTGCTAATTATGTGACTTTTAAGTGACTGTTTATTTTAATGCCAATGTAATTTAATGTGCTATGTTTGACTGTTGAAAGAGGCAGAGTTGCGGTTAGTAAGTGGCGTGTTTCGAATTTTATTATTTATAGAGGATGTTCTAATCATTCAAGTCAGTATCATATTTGCCGTGTTTTTGTCGCATTAGAGTCATAAGGACAGAGTAAACAGTCGGTAATGTCCGCCAATCAATAGCAACTGATGTTGATCTTTATTGTTCAATTACTCTTAAAGCAACTTTAACAATTTTTGGCCTTAGGGATAATGTGTACAAACATGTTGCTGCGGGGATGACTTAACTATTATATTACAGTTTTAAAATGATGAGTATTGGCTGTTTCTTATTTTAGGTTTGAATACAATTGATTACAGTTTAATAGTCTTGAGTATGTTTTAATTAGGGTTTAGGTAGTATTGGATTTTAGTTTGTTTAATTGAACATATTTATTATCTTTTGCGTTGGGAAATTTCACAGATGAGCAGGAGCAGCGCAATAATTCGCCAGGCAGCGCACAGGATGGCAGCAATACACGGGAATATCCTTTGCAGAGCAACGACTATCAGCACAATCATAACAAAAACAAAATGAATGGCGGCGCGTCTGGAGGTGCTCACTTAAATTGTGCTCACTTAAATTGTAGGCCTACTCTAATCCCTAGAATAGGCACATTTTTCATTAAGGCAAAAATAACCTTATGTCGATCACACTTATACTGTGCAATAATCAGATCTTAAGAATCTTAGTCAATAAGTTAGTTACTAAGTTATGTTACTTTCAAAAACGTTAGTTACATTAGCAAAATGTTTGTATAATAGCCGATTTTCCGCTTGTCCGTAAATCCTGAATGACTTTTTGAATTTATATGCTGAATATTTGCAATTATTTCAGTCTTAATATCATTTTAATTATTGAATGTCTTTAGTTGATTGTATGTTCAACAGCTAGTTAAACTTTTTATGTCTAAGTTTCATTAAAAACACTTTTAATTCGCGTCCTTGGCTTGTTTATATGTTTTCACCAGCGTTTTCCACAAATTCTTGATCACTCTTATGCTAAGCTTCGTTTTATAAAACCAATTTTTACAGTTATTTCCCTATAAAAAGTACTCTTACTATACCACGTAATACATAACCCTTATTCGATTTTAATACTGATCTCATGTCTTCATTTGCAGTTGTTGCCTCTTTAGTTCCATTGCTGACTGTTTGATTGCGTGATTATACGAGCTCTGAGTCATTCTCAGGAACAAGCTTAATCAATATACACCACCTATACAGCTTGATTGCAGTTGCATCGGCGACTCATTTTAAAGTATTGTGTTGAGTTTGTGTTCCTGATACGACACTGAATAACAGAATATATTGGATAACACTGCCAATAATGCACAACTGTGAAATGTCGCGGCTCAGCTTGAAGCTTGCATTGCAACTACTTGCATTGTAACTATTGCTGATGATGGTGCACACCGAGATTTATTTATTTCAATTATATAGTAGAAGAAGCATCAAGTACATTTATGGTTGTACAGTTTGAGTCAGTAGTATTTTGCTTTAATGTCTTTGATTTGTGTTGCAATCGTAATGCCTAATTTGGTGTATAATTAGGCATTACGATTGCAACACAAATCAAAGACATTAAAGCAAAATACATACATACATACATACATACATAGCACACATTACAACTATGTAGATTCTAGAAGCGTACACATAAAACTAATCATGCCGACGCAGAACATTGTGTGCAAGTGACCCTTGTGTTGTTGATGGGTTGCTATTTGGTGCAGATGCTGGCCATTGTGGCCATTGGTAATGTAGGACACATTTGCGAGCCGCCGGACAGTTTGGGCTTGAACTTGATGAAGATGGTTCTGTGCCGGCTGTTTCGATGTCACCTTTGAGGATGTACTTTTGGTAGTGGTTGTTCGTTGCTGCAGTGCGACATACTCATCGTTGGATACGTTGTGTGTCGAGGCAGCGCCGGAGCCTATTTGCTTGGTGGAACGTAACTGCGCATAGGCTTTTCCACAAGCTTGGGCTGCGAGGCAGCTCTCAGATACAATTTATCCACATGTTGCTCCCCGTACAATGAGCCCGATAAACTGCTGCCGCCACCGTTAGCCACCTGACTCTTGCTGTTGTTATTGTTGTTGCTGATGTTATTGTTGTTGTTGTGGTTGTGGAGGAGTAGCTCCTCCGTAGTTGCCTTTGAGCTGTGAGGTGTACGAGCGCCATCAGAACGTGTTCCGCCCCGCAGTCGTATCTCCTTCTCTGAGTCGGTCATGTATTTGCCGCAGGGGCTTGGAAAGATATCCGCACTGGACTCCTAACACGGAGCGTGCCTAGAGCCTCTCGCCGCCGATGGAAGGATGCCCAACGGCAAACAACAGGCATAGCCCACATAGCCCTCTTCGGCGTAAGGTGTCTGCACATACAGCCAGTTCTGGTTCTTAAAAACCGCGTTTACTACCATCCCTAGTGGCAGAGGAATTTACAGCTGATAGCCACCGGGTCGTGTTTGATAGAGCGTGCTTGCAGTGGCCAGCACTACGGGAATGTTTCCGGGAGCAGCTAGAGAGCGACGGGTTAGAAATTCATCAACATTGTGTATCTCGTACCCGAATCGCTGCACACGTTGTCGTTCTCGCTCGCGTCGCTTTCGATGTCGATGGCGACGCTGCTGATGTGATACTCCAACGCTGCCGCCCCCACCCTCAGAGACAGCGACTAGACTGGGCTCAGAAATGGTACATTTTAGTGCATCCGTGGTCGAAGGTGCTACTGTGATAGAACGTTCATCGACGGGTACCGGAGTGCAGCTCATGGAACCGACGGCAGTCGTAGCTCTGGCCTGCTGCAGTCGATTGGCCAACTTCTTCCGTATTTCGTTTATTTTACGGGCGAGCTGCAGCACCTCGCTGTTCACATCGCTCTTTGGGGCCCGCTGCGGTGTGTAAAACGAAGAGCAGCTCTTAGGTTGATGCGGCAGCAACGGGCGGCGTTCCTCCTGGAGCCTCTTGCGCACACTTGTTACGTATTGTCGATGGCTTGTCCTTGTACTCCAACAGATTTTGATTGCTGAAGAACTTTTTGTTGGTCAACTGCCCGTTAGCTGGCGCCAGGTGGACCGTGGCCGTAGTGGCATAGCCAGTGAGCGAATCATTATGCTGCCCGTTGTCAGGCAACTGCGAACGCGATAGCGTTTGTTGCATACGTCCAATTGCGCGTACCCACGCAATTGGACGTATGCAACAAACGCTATCGCGTTGCAGTTGCCTGACAACGGGTTTGTGCGCTGTGCAATCGATTCACCAATAACATGGCTATTAGTTAGCATCAACGGCAGTTCCTTTAACTCCTTCGTCTTCTGCTGGTGCTGCTGCTCCTCTGGCTCGTTAGTTGGCTGTTGTGCCGTTGGCTGCTGCCTCAGCACCCAGGTCAGTGAAATGCGCGGGCGTCGCAGGCTCAGGTTCTGACCCATAGCTAGACTATTAATACCTACAGCATTCTGTAGGTGCGGTGTGCTCTTTGCTTTCGGGCCAGCCCTAGAGGTGGCAGCAACTCATCAATCTCCACATAGTCCGAACTGTACTCGTGTCTGCCAGCTGCTGACTGCGATTGGGAATGTAAGCGGCGGTGTTGCTGTAAAATTGCCCACGGAGCTGTCGCTGCTGCCGGGTTGCTGCGGGCGCAGGATCAGAGCACAAGCATGCAGCAGATCTGGGTAATACGCATCTGCAAGCAAAAGGAATTGATAAGAAATCGGGCAATTTAATTTAAATAACTTGTAACATAAAAAATCAATAATAAAATGTTTTATATAACATATGTACCAGACATCGTCAAGGGTGGCAAATTTCGACACTCAACTCACACCCATAAATTTTTGAGTGTCGGTGCTACTTAGCACTCGCAAACCGAGTGAGAGATACACACTTATTCAAAATCATGCGAGTACTGCAAGTGTGAGTGATTGTCATACACAGGCCTTTCTTGCACTCCCTATTTGGCACCCGATCATTTTAGACACTCGGCTTGTAGACACTTGTGTTTTGCCGGTGGTTGTTCTTCGTGCTGCCGATCATTTTGCTCTCATGACAAAATAGCTTGTGTCTTATAAGTATCTGCTCAAATTCTGCCAAACAACCGAGTATGCAAGTGTTATGCTCAGACACCCGAGTGTCTGACCAAATACTCGGGTGTTTTTCCCCACCCCTATTGATGCTTGTGTGTCGCGGCTCGCGGTTAGATTTTATAACTTTTGACTTCTTTGAATGACTTTTGGGTGTTTTTTTCCTGGAATTTATGGAAATTGCACAAATTTGCAAAATACCATTTTGTAATTATATAGGCATTTACAATAGGGTTATAAACAGGTAATAAAATTTCGGATTTTCCGGTTATGATGATGAATGAAACCTAAAAACTCATAAAACATGTAAAATTGCACCAGAAAAACCCGGATTTTCCCTTTTTCTATTGAATTATAATATTAATTAGGTAAGAATTGGCGTTACATTTCGCTGGGTCAGGTCAGTTTGGAAAATTTAGTTGTTGAACCTTTGAAATTTTATTGTTGTTGTTGTTTTATTGTTTTAGAAAACACTAAAATCATAAAAAATATATGCACTTGTCACCAAACAGAGGTATTGTTTTATCGCATTGTTAATACTTTCGTCAGTTCGAATTGTGCGTTATTTGTGATCGGTTGTGAAAAAGTCATTAACATTGTGAGTTTTAAAACGTGATTTTCATTACGAAAAAATAAATTAAATTAAATAATTTTGTACGTGTTGTGAACAATTTGCATACGTTGTCAATCCTTTCGTCAATTCGAATTGTGCGTTTTTGTGATCGGTTGTGAAAAAGTTTTAACATTGTGAGCTTTAAAACGTAATTTTCATTACGAAAAAATAAATTAAATTAAATAATTTTCAATATATATCGGATGTGGAAATAAATAATTATCTTTTTGTTTGAAAATAAATATATAAATCTTTTATTCCATTTTTAAATTTATTAAAACTATAACATTAGAGGCATAAACGTTCATTGTGTATCGTGTATCGATAGTGCTAATCGTTCATTGTGTATCGTGTATCGATGGTGCCATTTATTGCCTCTTTTGCATCGTGCCCTCCTAGAGTTACACCGTATGTAAAATTTCATAATTAATATTTTGTAAAACTTTTAAAATATTGTCTAAATTAATTTATTTAATATATATTATAAGCGTATAATAATTACTAATAATAATAAACATGTTTACTTGCAGTGTCGCAGTGATTTAAAGTTTTTAAGAATTGAAGTTTAGGTATTAATGTTAATATTGTATTGTGTTCTTTATTTATTCATTGTAATCTTTTATTTGCAGGTGGTGTGTTGGAGCGATGGGCCGGAAGAAGCGTAAGGAAGGTACGCAAGTGTTATAGTTATGTGGCGAGTTAATTTAATTAATTTAATTTAATTTTAATTTGTTTTGTTTTGCAGATAACATGCTGAGACAACGAGCAGCGAGTGGACAGAACACCGTAGTAATTGGCGGCCGTGGCGCGTGGGCCTGCTGATGCAAATTGATAGTACTTGTTATTTGTTTAAGCAAATAAATGAATGACTAGGAATTGACAAGTTGTGATCACACTTAGGGAACGAGGGAGCGTGCAGTAGGTGCAGACACAGAGTAAGTAAATGAGTTGTTAGCATTTAATTATTAATTTAAATACATTAGATGTTAATATTTGGTCTTATGTTTTGCAGGTAGTTGAAACAGCGGTTCTGTGAAGGCGTTGGGGATTAGTTTTGGTTTTCAGGTGTGAGTGCAGTACGCAGTGGCAATTTGTACGGGATCAAGCGGACGCACCACTCCCCGCCCGTCCTATCATTGCATAACATTCAATACAGGCAAGACAGACGGAAAACAGGGCGTCCAGTTGGACGCGGAGCAGTGCTGTTATTGATTGGTGATTGGCAGGTGAGTTTATTGTGAAGAATTATTAAGTTATTGTTGTATATTTAATTGTGTGTAGGTAAGACGTATTTTATTGATGTGTTAGTAGTGTTTGTCTGGCGAGTTTGTTAGTTTGTTAGTGATTTTTGTTGCGGCAGTCTTTAGTGTGAGAACTGTTGTTTTGTCGTTGTTGAACTTAGAGTTGTGTAAGTGTTTTAAAGGTTGAGATGTTTTATTAGTTTGTAGTGTTGTGTTGTGTGTGACATGAGTTGGATGCGTTGTTGTAGTTGCGTTTCAGTTATAGCCTCTTTTGATTACCAACGTAAAAGTCTATATCGTGCTAATTATGTGACTTTTAAGTGACTGTTTATTTTAATGCCAATGTAATTTAATGTGCTATGTTTGACTGTTGAAAGAGGCAGAATTGCGGTTAGTAAGTGGCGTGTTTCGAATTTTATTATTTATAGAGGATGTTCTAATCATTCAAGTCAGTATCATATTTTATGGGGCTGCCGTGTTTTTGTCGCATTAGAGTCATAAGGACAGAGTAAACAGTCGGTAATGTCCCGCCAATCAAGAGCAACTGATGTTGATCTTTATTCAATTACTCTTAAAGCAACTTTAACAATTTTTGGCCTTAGGGATAATGTGTACAAACATGTTGCTGCGGGGATGACTTAACTATTATATTACAGTTTTAAAATGATGAGTATTGGCTGTTTCTTATTTTAGGTTTGAATACAATTGATTACAGTTTAATAGTCTTGAGTATGTTTTAATTAGGGTTTAGGTAGTATTGGATTTTAGTTTGTTTAATTGAACATATTTATTATCTTTTTGCGTTGGGAAATTTCACAGATGAGCAGGAGCAGCGCAATAATTCGCCAGGCAGCGCACAGGATGGCAGCAATACACGGGAATATCCTTTGCAGAGCAACGACTATCAGCACAATCATAACAAAAACAAAATGAATGGCGGCGCGTCTGGAGGTGCTCACTTAAATTGTAGGCCTACTCTAATCCCTAGAATAGGCAAATTTTTCATTAAGGCAAAAATAACCTTATGTCGATCACACTTATACTGGGCAATAATCAGATCTTAAGAATCTAAGTCAATAAGTTAGTTACTAAGTTATGTTACTTTCAAAACGTTAGTTACATTAGCAAAATGTTTGTATAATAGCCGATTTTCCGCTTGTCCGTAAATCCTGAATGACTTTTTGAATTTATATGCTGAATATTTGCAATTATTTCAGTCTTAATATCATTTTAATTATTGAATGTCTTTAGTTGATTGTATGTTCAACAGCTAGTTAAACTTTTTATGTCTAAGTTTCATTAAAAACACTTTTAATTCGCGTCCTTGGCTTGTTTATATGTTTTCACCAGCGTTTTCCACAAATTCTTGATCACTCTTATGCTAAGCTTCGTTTTATAAAACCAATTTTTACAGTTATTTCCCTATAAAAAGTACTCTTACTATACCACGTAATACATAACCCTTATTCGATTTTAATACTGATCTCATGTCTTCATTTGCAGTTGTTGCCTCTTTAGTTCCATTGCTGACTGTTTGATTGCGTGATTATACGAGCTCTGAGTCATTCTCAGGAACAAGCTTAATCTATATACACCACCCATACAGCTTGATTGCAGTTGCATCGGCGACTCATTTTAAAGTAATGTGTTGAGTTTGTGTTCCTGATACGACACTGAATAACAGAATATATTGGATAACACTGCCAATAATGCACAACTGTGAAATGTCGCGGCTCAGCTTGAAGCTTGCATTGCAACTACTTGCATTGTAACTATTGCTGATGATGGTGCACACCGAGATCATTGATCAAAGCATTGATGAGCCCGAGGGACTCAATGTCTGCAAAAACGCGAAAAGTAAGTAGCTAGACTAAATATTTCATCCTTAACGAAAATAATCTGGAAAATGTGTACTTTGCAGCTACAATGTGAAGGTGGTCATTACTGAACTCCAGTCATTCCAGGAGCGTGGTTCCACGTGGTGCCTCAATATTCCGCCTAGCTGTCCCACCTACCGCATAAAACATCGTGTGGTGAACAAAACTCAGACTTTAACCAAAGCTCGCATAGTGCGTGACTGTTGTGGTAAGCGTTCCCTTCAATTTCCAGAAAAAATAAATGCATTCTCTAATCAAATTTCCCTCTTTTAGATGGATACGTACGCCAGGGTAACCAGTGTGTTCCTCATTGTAGTCAGCCCTGCCAACATGGTGAATGTGTAGCTCCAGAGAAGTGCAAGTGCACAGAAGGCTATGAAGGACCTGTCTGCAATATAAGTTCGTTTCATTTTATTATACAAATACGTAGTAGTCGATGTCTCTTTAAGAGATTTGTCTTTTTCCCGTGTGTGTTTCAAAAACTATACTGAAATACCTTGGGTGCGTGGATTTGGCTCAACTGGGAACTACCGCAATTGCACAATGTGTGCGCTACTCTTGTAGAGTTGAGATAAAAATATCTGCTTCTCAAGATAAACTTAGAATTGAGCAACGGCAGTATATAATACTTAATTTCTATTGTTATCAAATAATGTAATTTAATGTTAAACTCTTAGTAGAATATTCAAAGAGAAATTTAGAAAAGTACCATTAGCAAGAGTATCAGAACTTCGGATATTCGAAGAAGCATTCTCGGTTGGCACATTTGTCTTTTAATTTATATGTTTTTTATATGTTTTGTTTTTAACTAATCTCTTGTCTTGTAGTGTGTAGTTTTAAATTTACTAATTATGTTCTCTACGCTCCACCACCAACACATACTCACATATACATATACACTTATATAAACTGACGCCTATCTTAAACCCCACTGTGGCTCGCACCCTACTCTACTAACCAGCTTGGGCTAGCACACTGAACAACGCGCTCTTTGGCTAATTCTAAATGTCGACTAACCACGTCTCCACTTGCTGCAACACCCCTTAATCTCGGCAGCTGCAAATATGTCTTTATAATGTGTGTTCGTCTAGTCTGTAAATAACTGCAGCACATATCGGTTATAAGCAACAATATAGTATTTTGCCATAGACAATTTCCTACATCTCAAATTGTGCACAGAAAGCTTTTAATGTGCCGGCTGCAGTTCAGGTGACATCATATTGCAGTGCACTTGAACTGCGCTGGGCATTTGTTGTTTTGTTTATATTTAAGTGTCAATGCACTATTTATGTATTTCGGGCAGCAACAGAGAGTTGCTGCTTCCGTATTTAATGTTACTCTGGTTACAGTGTAAATAACGTATAAATAACGTATATACATATGTAATATGAAGTTATTTTTAATGTATGTAATATGGAGTGTATATCGTGTAAAGTGTGTTTTGTTCTTATATTTATTGATTATTAATGTATATATATTTTTTTTTGTGTATAATAAACGTTATTAACAAGTATTTAAATTAAGAGTAAATGAATTGATTTCATTTTGCTTTGATTTGTGAAATGTATTAATTTTTGAATAACTTTAGTCTATTCTTATTAACTGTTTGTGGTTTCTTTTTTCCTACATCTACTACGATATTGTTTCTATCTTCTATTTTTATTACTTTATAAGGTCCTAAGTATTGATTGTCTAATTTATGACCTGTATCATTTTTAAGTAACACTAGATTTCCTACTTCTAGCTTTAAGTCATTTACTTTTTGTCATACTCTAATTTTCGTTTTGTTTTTCTTTTCTATCATTAGTTTTGCTCCTATATATGCTACTTGTAATCTAAACTTAAATTCTTTTTGCATAGTCGTCTATGTTATATATTGGATCTATTTTTGTAAGTTATTAAATTCTATGAATTGTCTTGGTAATCTACCATAAACAAGTTCAAATGGACAGTAGTCATGTACTGTTGATGGAGTAGTATTGAAACAATATGTGAAATAATTTATCCATATGTCCCAATCATCTTTGTCGATCGATATGTAAGAACGGATATATTCGTTGAATGTTCGATGACTTCTTTCTAATGTTCCTAAAGTCTGGTGATGATGTGCAGTTGAAACTATATTACTGATTTTCATATAATTGCAAAGGTCTTGTATAAGTGAATTTTTGTACTCAGTACCCATGTCTGTTATGAACGTCTTCATAGGACCGTACTTTAGTACAAATGATTCAAAAATCGCTTTGGCTACTGTTTTTGCGCTTTTATCTACTACTGGAATTGTAACTAGATATTTTGTAAGGTCGCATATAATAGTTATTGCATATTCATTACCATGTTCTGTTCGTGGTAAAGGTCCAATTGTATCAATTAAAACAGTGTCAAATGCTGTGTTTGGGGTATTTGTTATAATCATAGGGCTTTTGTATGTGTTGTAGTTTTCGCTTTTGGCAGTCTACACACGTTTTTACATAATTTTTAATGGTTTGAACCATTTTAGGCCAATAGTACGATTTCTTTATTTTGGACAGGGTACGCGTAATCCCTGTATGGCCTCCTTCTATTGGATCATTATGATATCTTAACAGGATTGCATTAAATTGACTTTTGTCATTTTTGTCTATGTGTGTCACTTTTTGTAATAGCGCTATTTTTATATCTATTAATTCTTTATTGCCCTTATTTTTAAATTCATTTAAAGTGACAGATTCGAAAATTTGTTCACTTGGTGACATCTATAAGCTAATGATTTTGTGTATCCCGGCTTCTGAAATAAGCCTTTGAAAAAAATTTACCTAAATCGAATTTTTCATTAGAATATAAATTTTAACTGAAAATTGTGAAATTATTTGTTTTCCTCTTTTAAATATACATTTAAAATTGTTCATTTTAATTTCACGAATTTCTTTACGTCGTTATTGCTGACAACTTCATAGACATTGGGCTCATATATATTTTCATGCATTTTAATTTTTCATCTGCGCAGATGTTTTCCTGTGTTTTTCCAGTGTTTGTATTAATTTTTCTATGTTTATGCGAGATAATGCATCCGCAACGTGATTATCCTTCCCTTGAGGTATTCAACTGTAAATTGATACTTTTCTAGATCTAATCTCATTCTAGTCAGCTTTGAAGATGGATTCTTCATTGAAAATAAGTATACTAACGGTCTATGATCCGTTTTACTAAGAAATGTCTTCCGTAGACATATGGTCTGAAATGATTTATTGCCCAATGTATAGCGGCTAATTCTTGTTCTGTAGTTGATTTGTTGCTTTCTCCTGTGTGAAAGCTCTTGATGCATATACAATTGGCAGTTGCGCACCGTCGTACTCTTGAGATAGTACTGCACCACATGCATGTTTACTTGCATCTGTGGTTATGCAAAATTCTTTGCTGAAATCAGGGTATTGTAATAATGTTGGTTTCATTAATGCCTTTTTAAGATATTTAAGTGATTCTTCACATTCCTTAGTCCACTCGAATTGAACATTTTTCTTGCACAATTTTGTTAAATGACGTGAGTATTGTGCGAAATTATGAATGAATCTTCTGTAATAATTACAAAAGCGACAAAACGTCGTGCACTATCTGCATCTGTTGGAGTTGGTTAGTTTTTAATAACATCATATTTTTTTCATCAGGAAGAATGCCATGGTCTATACATTTATGACCTAGAAATGTTACCTCGTGTATAAAGAATGAACATTTCTCCGGATTTAATTTTAGGTTGTGTTTTCTACAAAGTTTAAATATATTTGTAAGATTTTTGAACATATGTTGTTTTGAACATCCTATAACCACTAAATCATCCATGTAGAGGAATGCTTGCGATGGTTCTAAGCCAGAAAAAGCAAGTTGCATCATTCTCATAAATGAATTTGGTGCTACCTTTAGACCATACGGTAATCGCGTAAAACGATATGAGCCAGTGCTCGTAGAAAATGATGTTATGTTCTTAGATTTATCTTCTAGTTCTATTTGGTGAAATCCTGACATGGCATCGAGACATGAAAAATATTTAGCTCGACCTAATTGATCTAATATTTCTTCTATTCTTGGCAATGGATACTTGTCTGCTAGAAGTTTTTATTAATTTGTCGATAATCAACTACTAAACGCCATATTTTTTTTTTTGAATTTGGGAGTGATTTCGAAGTGGGCTGTTATATTCTGATATAGATGGTTCGACTATACCATCTTTTATCAATTTTTCGACCTGTCTGTTTATTTCGGGTTTTTCTGTTTCTGCATTTCTATAATTCTTAATATATACTGGAGTTTTATCTGATAATCTTAATTTTTGTTTATAAAAATTATTACTTGAAATAGCTTTTTTCTAAACCAAATATATCACAATATTTGGTACATAATTCTGTGAGTTCTTCTTTAACATGTTCAGGAAATTGTAATTTATTCAGAACTTCTTTTGTTCTATTAATTTTATCATCATTTATTGATTTAATTTCGTAATCGTCTATTGGCTCGAATATAATATTTGGATTTTAATATTTATATTCTGATCTGTTGTATTTAAAATACGAACTATTGCACTATTACTTTTCACGATACTGTTAGCAATTAATACTCCGGGATGGTATTAATACAGTATCTTTATCAGTCCGAAGTGTGACTTTTCTCATTACTTCTGGTAATAATATTGATTTATCAATATCATTTTGTAATAGCGGTACATGTATTTGGTAATCTAACGTTCTTGGTTTTAATATTAGTTCATCGTTTTGATAATCTAATATGCAATTGAATTTTTATAAAATCGAGTCCTAGAATTCCGTCACAAGGTACGGGAAATTCGTTTTGGACTATTTGAAAGTTGTGACTGATTATGAAATAATCGAAGAGGAGATCTATTGTAGCTAAACCTATTGACTGTACAATTCCCTGACCAATTCCTGATATATTTGTTTTAAATTTACATTTATTTCTGAGCTTAGATTGTTATCTTTTAAAATTGATATATTCGCTCCAGTATCTACTAATAATGTTAGGATTTTATTATTTCTCTGATTCTGTATTCTTATTAAACTGCTGAGATTTAGATTTATGTTGATAATTTTTAAGACTGGTTGCTCAAGGGGTTTGAGTGTTTTCCGAGTTACCTTGTGTAACTCGTACTTGATTGTTATTATTATGACTTCTATTACCTCTATTTGAGCTGCCTCTGTTTGAGCCACCTCTAGAGTTATTAGAGTTATTATTACAAGTCTTCCAAAATTAAAAGATAAAATAATTTTAACAATAATAAGTGAAATTACAAGGAAAACTTTCGCTGTCAAATCTTTCGAATTTCCACATTTAAAAAATATCAAAATGTACCTTACTTATTCTATGTGAATATTAAGTTTGCCGCAGGGCATGAATATCCAAAATGGAAAATGCGGTGCCAGCCGAATTCTAATCTTAATCACTTAGAACTAAACTTAACAGCAATTTGCCGATTGATGTTTGTTGATTCTTGTACATAAGGTTTTCATAATATGGAAGTGTTTTGGCTTCGTGGTGGCTTCTATATATATATAGTCGTACATATAACATTATTCGAGCTGCTCCTTTTTGTTGATCAACGGCACAACGGATTGGCATCTGTTTTACAAAGGTCAAAATATATTAGTAAAATCAATCAACAAGTCTTTGATCTCAATAGCTCTTACCCTTCCAGACCTTAAGCGTGCTGGGAACATTGGAGTTCTGCGATGCGCCATGAGCTGCAGCCGATGCCCGGCGATGTTTTGGGTCTTCAGCGAAACAGTCCGTTGACAAATTTCTTCAAGTCGCTGAAGAACCTGCTCTGCAACTATACCCTTAACGAAAAGGTCATAAGTTTTCAATAAAGCATTGAATTTGGTATCTTGCTGTCTTCTGAATATATTATATTTCACCTGACTTATTCACAATAAATAGAAATTTCTCGACATTTCTAATTCTTTAAATTGGAATAATTTCAAGTCTGTCTAAGGAGTGAGTACTTTCTATATACATACATATGTACATATATGTGTATAATTTAGTAGTATATACAAGTTATAGTATATTAATATATTAAGAGTAGGTAGGTTAAGTATATATTAAGTAAATATTATCACGTTTGCTGATCTGGAAATGGTTCGAGTATTGTGTTGTTAACGCCCACATGCTCTATGTACACTGTATCTATCTGTATAGTTTATTTTAATAATCCTTTCACATACAATGTGTATGCGTGTATCGTCGGTCTGTCTAACTATACATTAAGTTGTCAATAGGGTTAGTTGATTCCATGAATCATCTTCACTCGATGCAGCATTCGCTGCAATGCATCCGGGCTAAGCGCCTGTGAGGAGTACCAAACGGGCGAATCGGGCACACAAGATATATCTGGTTGGAAGTATAAAGCTTTGTTGCGCGTCTTTACACTTAAAAATGAAAAATATAAGTTAATCATATACAAAATAATTATATCAATTAGAAAATACCATCTCGATTTATAGAATTCGAGTAGAGCCACAGAACAGCGCCGTAGATTCTCTTCGTTTTCGTGCTGTTCGTACTTCATTTTCTTGTGCGGATTGGCATCTGTTTTACAAAGGTCAAAATATATTAGTAAAATCATTCAACAAGTCTTTGATCTCAATAGCTCTTACCCTTCCAGACCTTCCGCGTGCTGGGAACATTGGAGTTCTGCGATGAGCTTTCTCAATGCCTTTCAATGTCCGAGAAAGATAAATTCATGTCCTCATCATAGAGGTGCAGAAACATCGAGTGAGTCATCGATGTTATCGATGTTTGCCATTCATCGGAACCATCGATGGTTTGTGGGCCACCATCGATGTTTTTTCACACAACTTTGGGCTTAGTGGCAGCAAACAAAGAAATTGTAAGAGAAGTTTTCAATTGTTTTTTTTTATAATTAACTAAATATTTAATTCAATGTAGGGTTTCTAGTCGTGGTGCTGGTTAATGTAGATAGATGCAGGACAGACAACTACCTGAATAGTAAGTTTTTAATCATTGCAGTCCAAGCTGCAAATTTACTTACACACATGCATTTTTAAATTGGCGCAAAAAATTAAGTCACGTTGCATCCAATTGGCGCCAAGACCTTCTTTTATTAGGTTATTGATAAAATATTCGGAATAACATATAATGTACTAACATACTTTATTTATTTATTTGTTTATCACAGATCTCGAATAAAATCTTGTCATATTGTTAAATTCCAGTTGTTTTATTTTTGAAACATCGATGTTTCACTCGATGTTTTTTTTTTAAACATCGATTGACGCACACATCGATGTTTCTGCACTTCTAATCGGAGGCCGAGACGGAGATTACTGGAACCACTCGTACAGTGGCCACATCTGTGCCATGTGAGCGAATATTTGCACACCAATTTGTAAACAATAAGGTACCTATATATACGGTGTTGTGGATGAACAGCAATTTGACAATGTCCACATGACTACAGTCAAGTGTGCTCAACTCTGAGACCCTCCGCTACACATTTTAAATAAAGGCAAAATATAGCGGTATTCATTTTTAAATATACCAAAATAACCTCAAAAATACTGGAAATTTACCAAAGGCTATTCTAGGTACATTGATATAGTATTATAGTCAAAATATACAAGATTGAGTCAATTGAAGTAATTGACGAAATTGGTGGTAAAGATAATGATGAAAATGCTATAAAAAATAAAAATTTTCCAAAGATAAAGCCATAGATCCATCTAGCTTAGTTAAGAGTTAACAAGGCAAGCAACAATGGCAAACTTGTCCGTGGTGCGTATGAAGCGCGAGCTGGCCGAAGGGAGGGATTAACGCGTCACAAGTTTATCAATAATTCCTGTTAGCCGGGCTGCTTCTTCTTTTTGCACAGATACTCGACGGCAATGCATAGTATGGAGAAAGCGGCCAAAAATACTTCCAAAGAGATATCAGCTTGATTTTTTTTTGCATCGAAATAATTCCATATTAATAATATTGTAATAATATAATAATATATAAGCTTTATGTTCACGCCAATTTAAAATATCAAATTAAAGCAGACCCCTAAGGTCACGCAAAGTTATTTTTGTAGTTATTTCCAATGAGAGTTTACTAAACGCTCAACTTTTAATAAGAAATTAATAATGCAATACAAAAAAATAAAAACTTCCCTCAAAAGCTGGCACCCAAATTGGAGCGTCTTCCATCACTAACATTGTGAAATTCGCTTGCGCTAAAGCAAATTGACGATGCCAAACCTATACCCTACAAGCAAAAAGTCAGAGATATCTGGCTGCAGAGCACGGAATTTAAGGAGTGGATGATGCAGATAATACTGCCGATATATTAAATATACTATAACGCGTTTTCTTTTCTTTACATCTATTTACATTTTTTGGGGTATTACAATAAAACACACAGAGTTGGGGTTGTTGGGGGTGACCGCTTTAGAATAAGTGTAAGTCGACACTGGAGAAGCAAAATGCCGTCGGCTTTGCCCTTGCAAAGCTCGGCTCTGCGCCGCAGAGCCTGCGGTGGAGAGTTGTGGGAGAGAGAGAAGTTGAGAGCACTGGATCTTGAGTGCTTTCTTACGCGTGAGCGCATTGCGGGTGAGCGAAAAGCTGATTTGACTGCAAGCCTGGTGCCAGAAGCGGGGGGAAACGCTAGCTGACCGTGCGGGACCTCCCTTTTCGATTGCGAATGAATCGGCGAAGTGCTGGATTTAGGTAATGGGGGCTGATAGAAGTTCTACCGGCGTTAGTAGAGGGCACGGCCAGTCGAGCTTTACGCATGCTACGCAAAGAGGATGAAAAAATAACTTGGCACTCTTACAGTCCGACAAGGATACAGACTCAAAACCGGGAAATCAAGAAAATATACCCAAAAAAACAAAATGGAAATTGTTTTTTTTTGCCTGAAATCGACCCAGATAATAAAAACGATACGGAAAGAGCGTAGCAAACAATAAATAAGAATACCAAAAGAATACTAGAAAAAATACCAAGGGCAGCGCTGTGGTATTTTACACCCAAATGGGAACGGGAGTAGCGGACACAGAAGAAGAACGCAAAAGGAAGGGGGCGGGGGAAATTTCCCGTGACGAAGAAAAATAGGAAGAACAAGAAAGCTACAGTCGAGCGTACTCGACTGTAAGATACCCGCTACCCATTTTGCATAAAAGAAATATATTTTGCGGTATTGTTCTCAAAATATACCAAATATACTACAAAAATACTAAAAATACACCAAATGGTATATTTGGTATATCAATATAGTACTGCATTCAAAATATACCATAGACGGCACAATATACCAGATTGTCAGCCAAAGCAACTAAGACCCCTAGTAAGTAGGCGTTTTTGCCCATACAAAAGTATTTCTTTAATAACTTCGACAATCTTTATCTGATCGCAACCAAATTTTCAGGAATAATAACTACTATAGTAATTATTGTATATACCAAAATCCAACTCTCGCTTTAAAATTACGCTTGTTTTTGATTTGCGGGGGGCGGAAGTGGTCGTGGCAAAAATTTGAAACAAACCTGATCTGCGTGCAAACATAACAAATGCTTTCGAAAATAAATTATAGCTCTATCTCTTATAGTCTCTGAGACCCAGTGTTTCATACGGACGGACAGACATGGCTAGATTGTCTCGGCTGTTGACGCTACAAAGTTATAATACCCGTTAACCACTAACCATACAATACATAGATGCTTCAGCCCATACAAATTTTTGTATCATTAAAAACAGTATTATTGCAACCCCAGTCGGGCCAAGCGCTGCGATTCGAACACCAGAGCCTCTTCGGCTCATTCGAAAATTCGAAGTTCCAACGCAGCGCGCAGCGTTGAGTTCAGTCGCAGATCAAATGCGGAGCGATGAGCACGGGTGTATTTCGTTGCGCTCAACGAGCAATATTACTTAAGAGTACCGTCCACAAAATACAACCGAGTCCAGGGCAATACTAATCTTTAACTGTACAAATGCATATATATACTACATACATATGTATATACTCGTATATATACTCACATACACAGACTAAGAGAATCGTAGGCTTAGGCATATTCCATTGTGCAAGCTGAAGTCCAGCCATAGTTTTAAGTTGCAAACGTAAACCGTAATTTATATTTTTACATACATTCATAAATATTTTCTAACTCGATCTGGCGTGTTTTAATTCATTAAAAATGTGTAGGTATGTATGCTTGTACATAGAATGAAGTTATCATTAGATGACTTCAATTATCATAATTAAATCGAACCAGAACGTTTACAAATTGGAAATTATTTATATATGTATTGTATATGTATATATGTAAGTACATACATATGTATATAAAATGATAGTGATAGATCTATCTAGATCTAGATAGTCTATTTCAAAAAGTGTAAGAGATTTATACATATGTACATATTAACTATTAACCTGGGATTAATCCCAAACAAATGTTTCTGAGGGCATAGCGACATATGTACATATATATATGTTACACATGTACATATCTATTTTTTTTGGCGAAGCTACAGTCGTTTTCAAAACGCTATATATCTGCCGATTTATTAGCAACTCAGCTTCTAATTAAATAAATTTAATGGTTTTTTTTAATTAATTTCATACTAAAAGTTAAGTGGAAAATCTAAATAATTTAACGATAATATAATCAATCCCTTAAAAAACGTTTCTGACCATTTTGAATCCGTCAATTTCATGGAAGAAAACTCGCTCAAAGCTCACTCACTAACCCGCTCACATATATATGCATGTATACCAACAAAAATAAAAGCAAATATGCACACATCCATTATATGTGTATGTGTATGTAAACATGTACAAGAATGCGTACACTTTGTTCCTTTTCACTTGCACTGAAAAAAATGAAGCATACCTTTTCAGTGTGGCGAACAAAGCAAATTCGAAAACAAATATTTTTTTGCAAATTTTTATTTGGGTTAATCCTTAATCTTATTTCAATAATTGCTGTTATCCCCTCATTTCCAAGGACCCGTGTGAAATATTAAAAAAAATGCATATATAGGCTGCAAAATACATGTACATATATTGTATATTTAAAATTATTTGTTAATTAAGGAGTACAGCATTTTACAAATAAAACACCTAAAGAAGAACAGCGCGACAATGGCTAATTGTTACATGCTTGTTGTTATGCTCTATAGTATATACACTGTATCTATATTTATAGTTTATTTTAATAATCCTTTCACATACAATGTGTATGCGTGTATCGTCGGTCTGTCTAACTATACATTAAGTTGTCAATAGGGTTAGTTGATTCCATGAATCATCTTCACTCGATGCAGCATTCGCTGCAATGCATCCGGGCTAAGCGCCTGTGAGGAGTACCAAACGGGCGAATCGGGCACACAAGATATATCTGGTTGGAAGTATAAAGCTTTGTTGCGCGTCTTTACACTTAAAAATGGAAAATACATATAAGTTAATCATATACAAAATAATTATATCAATTAGAAAATACCATTTCGATTTATAGAATTCGAGTAGATCCACAAGACAGCGCCGTAGATTCTCTTCGTTTTCGTGCTGTTCGTACTTTTTTTTAGATTTGAAATCATCAAGTGAATTTAAATGTAGCGGAAATATGTAAAATTCTAAGGAAACTTTTCAATTAAAAAAGTATAAATAAATTTAAATATTCATAGAATAATTAACAAGATTTATATTAGTAGCAAATGTCAATTAAAGTACAAGTCTTCCAAAATTAAAAGATAAAATAATTTCAACAATAATAAGTGAAATTACAAGGAAAACTTTCGCTGTCAAATCTTTCAAATTTCCACATTTAAAAAATATCAAAATGTACCTTACTTATTCTATGTGAATATTAAGTTTGCCGCAGGGCATGAATATCCAAAATGGAAAATACGGTGTCAGCCGAATTCTAATCTTATTCACTTAGAACTAAACTTAACAGCTATTTGCCGATTGATGTTTGTTGATTCTTGTACATAAGGTTTTCATAAGATGGAAGTGTTTTAGCTTCGTGGTGGCTTCTATTTTAATGGTTATCGTTTAGTTTTATTAGACATTGTAACAACTGCTGTTTGGCTCCAAATCCACGGATCAATTAGAAACAAATACTCTGTTTGTTTACTGGGTCTTTATTTGAGGAGCAGCTGAGGTGCCGCTCCAACGATCAAAATGTATATGTCTTTTACAATATTTCTTAAGTCTAAGTAAGGCTAAGTCTCGTAGCTGCGCTGCTCGCAGGCGGCGGCAGAGAGACGGCTATGTACTTATGTATATATGTTGTAACAATAAGTATTCATGTGGAGAGAGAGTTATGCGCGCATATGAATACATAGCGACGGTCAAGCTTGAGAACGCTGACTTAGCCATTTGGGCGGTCGCTGTTATCAAGTGCGGATCATATATCGAATGCACTTGATTATGTGCAGAAGGCACTTGGCGTTAGCGACAAGGTCGCTGCCTATGTGGACATTGTTGGCATAACAACAAAGTGTTGCTGCCTTATTTATATGTATGTATGTATTTACATATGTACGCATGCTACATCTCCCTCTTTTTAAAAAATAACGTAATTTATGTAGTTATTTTAGGTATTAATTAAATACTATTTTTTTTTTTTTGTTTGTTTTATTTTATGAATTAATTAGTTAATTTTATTTTTTTTTTTTTTAAATAAAAATAATATTTGAAAATAAAAGATTTTTTGTTTTATATTATTTTGGTTATGTTAAAGTTTTCAATTCTATTATTAAAAATTTTATAAAAAAAAGTTTTTTTTTTTGCATTATTTTTTTTTTTTTATTGAGATTGTACTTAATATCAACAAAGAAAATCAAAAAAATAAAATATATATATATTGTATTACTTATGTATGGCCATACTAAATGTGGTTATGAAATAAAATATTTTAGTCTATTCTTATGAACTTTCTGCTTTTTGTTTTTTTCTGTAACTATTGTAATATTATCTCTATCTCCTATTTCCGTTACCTTATACGGACCTGTATATTTAGGATCTAACTTATGACCTGTTTCATTTCTTAATAAAACTTTATCTCCTACTGATATATCTATATTGTTTACATTCTGATCATATAGTACCTTATTTTTATTCTTATGATCTTCTATCATTATCCTAGCTCTTTTATATGCTACTTCTAATCTGTATTTACTCTCTTTAGCATAATCATCTATGTTATATATTGCTTCTATACTATCTATGCTATTAAATTGTTTTGGTAAATTACTTGTTTTACCAATTACTAGCTCATATGGACAATAATTATGTGCCATAGAGGGGGTCGTGTTGAAACAAAAGACAAAGTATTGAATCCATACGTCCCAATCAGTTTTATCAACCGATATATAAGATCGTATGTATTCATTAAAAGTTCTATGACTTCTCTCTATTGTTCCAACTGTCTGGTGGTGGTGTGCTGTAGACGTAATATTTTTAATATTTAAGTACTTGCACAAATTGTCTATAATTGAATTCTTGTATTCTGTTCCCATGTCCGTAATGAACGTCTTCATTGGACCGTACTTCAGAATAAAAGATTCAAATATTGCTTTAGCGACAGTATTAGCGTTCTTATTTGGTACAGGTATGGCAACTAAATACTTAGTTAGGTCACATATTAAAGTGACTGCATACTCGTTACCATTTTCTGATTTTGGTAGCGGACCAATAGTGTCCACTATCACTCTGTCGAAAACATTTATAGCTGTATCTGTTATAGTTAATGGGGTCTTGCTGTGTTTAGTTACTTTAGCTTTCTGGCATTTTTGACATTTTCTTACGTACTCAGTTATATCTTTAGACATGCTTTTCCAGTAAAAAATTGTACAAAATTGCTTCTTTTTCTTTTAAATTTGCTATTTGGGTCACCGGGTTGAGTAGCGCTACTCTTAATGTTTTCAATTTTTTATTGCCCATTAATTTGAATTTATCTATTGAAGTATATTCACAGATATTTTCCCACGGTGCCACTTTGAGTTGGCTGATTTTATGTATACCGGCTTGCATTTCAAGCCTTTGGAAAAATTGATCTAAATCAATAACTCCATTAGTATATAAATCGCTAACATCATATCTTGCAGTAATTTTTCTGCCTTGTTTAAATAAACATAGCATATATTTTATCTGCAAGGTCACTACTTTACGTACTTCATCATTGTTTATGACGTCGTATACGTTGGGCTTAGAAGCTTTATTTAAAGATTGCATTGGCAATTCTTGTTCTTGATTTTCCGCGCGGAATTTTTGTCTACTTTGATATCTAGTAGTGACTTTTAATATATTCGAGTTATATTTTGTAGCTCTTTGATGGTTATCCTTGATAACGCATCAGCTACATGATTATCTTTTCCCTTCAGATATTCCACAGTGAAATTATACTCCTCCAGCTCAAATCGCATGCGCGTTAACTTGGAGCTTGGATTAGTCATTGAAAACAGGTAGGTTAGAGGTCTATGATCAGTCTTGACAGTGAAGTGTCTACCATAAACATATGGTCTGAAATAAGTTATTGCCCAATGAATTGCTGTCAATTCTTGTTCTGTTGTACTTTTATTACTTTCACCCTTAGTAAACGATCTTGATGCATAAGCAACTGGAAGTTGGAGGCCATTTTTGTTTTGAGTTAAAACTGCTCCACACGCTTGCTTACTTGCATCCGTTATTATGCAAAATTCTTTGCTGAAATCTGGGTATTGTAATAAATTCGGATTTACTAGTGCCGATTTGAGATGTTCGAAGGCATTCTGGCAATCAGTTGACCATTAGAATTTAACATCTTTTTTACCTAATCTTGTTATGTGACGAGCATAGTCGGCAAAATTTTTGATAAAAGGTCTATAGTAATTGCAAAATGCAACAAATCTTCTAGCGCTGTCCGCATCATGAGGGACTGGGTAATTCTTAATGACGTCGTATTTGTTGTCGTCTGGCAAGATTCCTTTATCTGTGCATTTATGTCCCAGAAAGGTGACTTCATGCATGAAAAATGAGCATTTTTCAGGATGTAACTTAAGGTTGTATTCCCTGCATTTCTCAAAAACATCAGTTAAGTTTTTAAGCATATGGTTTTCGGAACAACCTATACCTATTAAGTCATCCATATAAAGGAATGCTTGTGAAGGTTCTAATCCAGAGAATGCAATAGTCATCATTCTCTGAAATGAATTAGGCGCTATTTTTAAACCGAAAGGTAATCGTGTGAAACGATACGAGCCATTGCTCGTTGAAAATTACGTTATATCTCTTTAACCTTTTTCAAGTTCAATTTGATGAAAGCCAGACATTAAGTCCAGACATGAGAAATATTTCGCTCTTCCTAGTTGATCCAAAATATCATCAATTCTAGGTAGCGGGAATTTATCCGACAACAGTTTTTTATTAATTGATAGTCAATTACTAATCGCCATTTTTATGTATCAGATCCGGGAAAAGATTTCTTCGGAACTAATAAAAGTGGGCTGTTATATGCTGATACAGACGGTTCTACTATTTTATTATTTATTAATTTTTGTACCTGTATATTGATTTCGTCTTTCTGACTATGTGGACTTCTATAATTCTTTATGTATACTGGTTCATCATCTTTCAATCTTAACTTTTGCTTGTAGAAATTGTTGGTAGTGATTGATTCGGTTTCGAGTCCGAATACGTCACTAAACTGGGTGCATAAATTAGTCAATTCCTTTTTGAATTGTGGTGGGAAATTTTTAGCTAATTGAGATAAGACAGTTTTTTCTCTATTTTCTTGATTTTCGTGAACTATGTCATAGTTCGAAAGTGGTTCATATTTTTCTTCATCTGATGACAGATGAATCTTTCGACAACTTGGGATCTTGCTGGTAGAACAATGGAATTATTACCAGAACTGTATGTTATTGGAACATAAATTGGGAAATTCAAATTATTTGGTCTAATTATGAGCCAATCTTCATTTGGTTTGAAGTCTAACTGGCAATTGAATTTTTTGATAAAGTCAATGCCTATTATTCCATCACAAGGTATTGCGAAGTGCAAATTTACTAAGTGAAAATCGTGTGGAATTATGTATTTACCTGTCTGTATCTCTATTGAAATCAGTCCGTTTGACTGTATTATATCTTGGCCTATGCCTTAGATATTGATTTTTTTGTAAATTTGGATATCATGAAAGATATTAGAATTTCCTTTTAACAGTGATATGTCTGCACCAGTATCTATTAAAAACACAAGCTTTTTATTAGTTTTTACATTGTAGAAATCTACAAATATATTTAAATTAAGATTGATGGTATGAACCGTATGTCCTATTGCTGAACATCTGAAGGTTGAGAGTTTCCCGAATTATTCGGGGCAACTCTAACATTGTTTGTATTGTTATACCCGCTACCCATAGGGTAGAAGGGTATTATAACTTTGTGCCGGCAGGAAATGTATGTAACAGCTAGAAGGAGGCATCTCCGACCCTATAAAGTATATATATTCTTGATCAGCGTCAACAGCCGAGACGATATAGCCATGTCCGTCTGTCCGTCTGTGTGTCTGTCCGTCTGTACGTCTGTCCGTCCGTCCGTATGAACACCTAGATCTCAGAGACTATAAGAGATAGAGCTATAATTTTTTCGACAGCATTTGTTATGTTTGCACGCAGATCAAGTTTGTTTCAAATTTTTGCCACGCCCACTTCCGCCCCCGCAAATCAAAAGAATAACAAGCGTAATTTTAAAGCTAGAGTTGCGAATTTTGGTATATAGTATAATTACTACAGTATTTATGATTCCTGAAAATTTGGTTGCGATCAGATAAAAATTGTGGAAGTTGTTAAACAATACTTTTGTATGGGCAAAACGCCTACTTACTAGGGTCTTAGTTGCTTTGGCCGACAATCTGGTACATTGTGCCGTCTATGGTATATTTTGAATGGTGTTGTATCAATATACCAAACATACCATTTGGTATATTTTTAGTATTTTTAGTATTTTCGGTATATTTTGAAAATAATACCGCAATATTTTGCCCCTATTAAAAATGGGTCTGGGTATCTCACAGTCGAGCACACTCGACTGTAACTTTCTTACTTGTTATTGTTGTTATTGTGTCGGCCTCGATTGGAATTATTGTTTCCATTTCCTCGGCCTCTACGGTAATTGTTGTTTTGATTACCGTAGTTATTATTTTGATTATAAGATCTGTTTTGGTAGTGGCCATTACCTCTACCACGATAGTTACCACGATTGTTACTACCGCGGTAATTGTTATTTCCGCGTTTGGAGTACATCACTGTATTCGCACTACCAGTAAGTCTTGTACTAGTGCGGATGTATGCACTCACGGCAGCATCCATGGTAGTGAAAATACCAGATTCCAAAACGGTTCTAACACTTTCGTGACTAGTTTTACTAATCATTGTGTTAACGGCTTCTGTAGTGCTGAGCATGTCAGCATTTTCAGATGGTATGCCTTGGTCAATGTAAGCAGCTTCAAGAAGCTGTCGCAGATTTTCTAGTTCATTTGTGAACTGAGTGGCTGTTTTGCCTTTCTGCGTTAATGTATCCATTTTTGCCTTTATGTTGGCAGGTGTTTCACCGACAACTACGGCTTTTAGTTTTGTAATGATTCCATCTATTGTGGTTTCATTTTTTATTTTATTGAGGGTCGTGCCAGTTATTTTTGATTTAATCAATTCTATGGCAATTTCTTCATAGGTTCCCTTTGTTAGGTTGACAAGTCTTAATGCCGTTAAAAATTTTTCAAGACGGTTTTTCTTTCCGTCGAATTCTGGGACTGCTTGTGCAATTTCCCTAATATATGCCCTCTGGGCAGCGGCCGTGTCAACCATAATGAGGCTGTTATCAGTACTTTCTTCACTTTCAGATAAAATATCTTTGGAATCCAGTGTGATAACAGCAGGGATTGTTAAATTTGTTAAATCTTCTTCTTCTAATTGAATGTCCTCCGTCCGAACTTCAAGGTTTTCACCGAGTTCCAACTTAACAGGTGTGTTCAAAATAAAAGGTAAAATTAGATTTAAATTATGTCTGTCTTTGACTATTTGGATATTGTTTCTTAGTTTTATTAGGAGCCTTGACGTTTCTGACCAATGTTCTTTGGTTAATACGTCTTTATGTTGATGTATTAATAATCGAGCTTCGTTGAAACTGTCGATTAATGTTAAGGCATGCCTATTAACTGTATCCGTGTGCCTTTGTCTATTTTGAGTTAGACATTTATACGCTTTATCGAATTTCGTTTTAATATTTTGGATCCGCTCAGAAAGTTTTGGCCATTCCATAATACGAACGAGCAAGTTGACTTACATATATCTCGAGGTTTAGTATTTGAATAATTCGTAGTTAATTTCCTCAAAATTTCTATACCGTCATAATTTCTATGCCAGGTATTTGTGCCAATATCTGTGCCTTTTCTTTATTAGACAGGCCAATGAAAGGCGAGAAATTTATGTCATATGTTCTCATATATATGCGTTCGAAATTACATATATATGTAGGACTATATGATACTAGGAATTTAACTCTTTCTACCAACTCTGGGTCTCTAGATAAGACATGTTTCAAATTTCTTTTAATGGTTTTTCCCATTATTGTTTCAGAAAATCATCATCAGCCATGTAATAATTATTGTTTAACAAATATTAAATTAGATCGTAGTCGTATCAAAAGTTTCGATACCTGTGACCAATGATCTTGATTTAATCTTTCCCTATGATGATGTATATTTTGAGAGGTTCAGAGTTTCATATTTGTGAGACTTTTCGTGTTTATCAGATAGAATGCTGAAATTATATATTGAACTTTGCTTTGGCACTAAACTAAGTCCAGCTCCATCTGGAACATTGTAATGTTGCAATGTATTTAATTTTTTCCATTCCAAGCCTTTAGTTTAGCCATACTTTGTAAGAAAAATTACGTAATATATTTTTATATTTATTTTGTTATTTCATTTTCTTAGATTTTAGGTGTTGACATTTGTGTGCAATAAAAAAATTTTTTTTGTGTTGGGTTTTTTTTAGATTTTGTCCAGGTCATTTGCTTGACTCTGGAATTTTTTCTTCAAACATTTATTGTGTAATTTATACAATTTTATTACTACGCTTGCCAACATTATAATAACGATTATCATTAACAATATTGTGATTGTTTGAAGATCGATTTTTTCGGATTCAATTTTATTAACGACATTTGCCGTGGAATCTACAACTTTTGTATCTACCAAACCCATTTTAGATATTGTATCTATTTTATTTTCCTTTGTGTCATGCAATGTTTCTAGGAAGTAATAGTCAGAATCATTTATTTGATCTGTTTTACTTATGCTATTACTTCTCATTAGAAAAGAAAAAAAATTTTTTTTTTTAAATTTTTTTTTATTACTTATTTTCCCTACCTATTGTTTGTACGGCTATACGGGCCATACTTTCTAATTAGGCAGAAGAGGTTCCGCGCAATTTTTCAAAATATTATGTTATATATATAAAAAAAAATATGCATCGTAGTGCAATCGAAAAAAATTATGCAACGCAGTGCATGGGTAAAAAAAAATTCTCCGCTGGGTTGGTTTCCCTTCTTCCTTCTACGTCAGCTGGTCGTCGCCGGTTTGGCTACGCTGACGTTCCCTCGGTGGCGCAGGAGGTGGCGTATTCCCGCACTCTATTTGCTGCTGCTGCTGTCCGGGGCCTTTGGGCTCAGGCGTTACCGGTGCCGGTCCTTGCACAGGTGTAGTTGCAGTGGGGGCTGTCCAGTGGTCCAGGGCAATCCTTCGGGCATGTCTTTTTCAGCTTTGGTATTTCCTTGGGTGATGGAGGTTTTGTTTTTGCTAATTTTTCATTAATTTTTATTATCGGCACTGAGTGAGTGGCGGCAATTTTTGGGCGTTTATTATTTATAAGCTGTTCTTTCAGAAAATCAAGTTCTGATTGTAATTTTTGGGCCGTAGCCCACGCGGGAGGTGGAGTATTGACGTACAGTAGCCACTTTAAGTGTGCTACCCTTTTCTTTATTTTCTTTGTAACTCCTCCGCGATTGCCCATTGCTCACTCTACTCACTCAGATTTTGGCGATTTATCCATTTCGCACTTTGCCTTTTCCAGTTTGAGGTTTTTGTATATATTTTTTTTTGGGTATATTTTTTTTTTATATATTTCCTGGCTATATTTATGCTTTTAGTCCCTCGCTGGCACCCTCGATGTCACGGTCGCCATGTAATGGTTATCGTTTAGTTTTATTAGACATTGTAACAACTGCTGTTTGGCTCCAAATACACGGATCAATAAGAAACAAATACTCTGCTTGTTTACTGGGTCTTTATTTGAGGAGCAGCTGAGGTGCCGCTCCAACGATCAAAATGTATATGTCTTTTACAATATTTCTTAAGTCTAAGTAAGGCTAAGTCTCGTAGCTGCGCTGCTCGCAGGCGGCGGCAGAGAGACGGCTATGTACTTATGTATATATATTGTAACAATAAGTATTCATGTGGAGAGAGAGTTATGCGCGCATATGAATACATAGCGACGGTCAAGCGTGAGAACGCTGACTTAGCCATTTGGGCGGTCGCTGTTATCAAGTGCGGATCATATATCGAATGCACTTGATTATGTGCAGAAGGCACTTGGCGTTAGCGACAAGGTCGTTGCCTATGTAGACATTGTTGGCATAACAACAAAGTGTTGCTGCCTTATTTATATGTATGTGTTGCAGCGCCGCTATTTTCCGACATCGTAATAACACAGCGAGTTTCGGTTTTGCATACACGACGATCTATACGCAACTGCCTGCGTCGTCCCTTCTTCATTCTATGCTTACCACCGAACCACACTCGGCGACAGCGACACTACGCTGTCGCCCTGCTAAAACGACACTTTTAAAGCGACAACATACACACACAATAAATCACGGCGCAATTAGTGACTGATGCAATATTCCTATAATGATGAAATTAAGCCTCTGGTGAAATTCCTACAACAGCATACCCACACACTCACACCAACATATACACACACTATTAGTGTGCGCCGACACGGCTATCCTGACCATTACACGACCTCGTGCAATTTTTCCAAAAATGCTTTGTTACCATTCAATCAACTTATAACAATTTATTCAAATAAAACTTTTCATTTCTCGTCTAACGTTATAATTTTCATTACAAATTACATCTTCATTTTCTGTTTTTTAACTAATACAAATTCTTTTCTTTGACATACATAGCTCATTTTTACATTATCATTAACCATTCAGTTTTTACATTATATTATCTAATGCGCCACACGCCATGATCAAAACAATTGTTTTGCACTTGTGCTTACATTATTATTACAAATTTCATTATTAACCGTTAAGGCACCTGTACTGTCTCTTGCAACAGTTTTCTTTACATGATTTCATTACTGTCTCTTTCAACAGTGTCTTTTTCATTACTGTCTCTTTCAACAGTTTCTTTTTCATTACTGTCTCTTTCAACAGTTTCTTTTTCACTACTGTCTCTTTCAACAGTTTCTTTTTCACTACTTAAATCCTTATTACAACCTTCAAATTCAACTGGTATTTGTCCATCCGGCATTTTTCTTATGTCATCATGAGCATATTTATACTTTCTATTATTTGTCAAAGACCTTACCATATATCTATCCCCCTCTAACAATTCAGTTATTTGAAAAGGCCCCCTAAACTTTGGACTCAACTTTGTTTGATGCCTCTCTTCATTTTTTAACAATACGAAATCTCCAACCTTACATCCAACAACTTTAGCCTTGTTTCTATCAAATTGCTCCTTGTTATATGCTGCTGCAGTTAAAATATTTTGACCTGCTCGTGCTCTCACTTCTGCCAAGTCGACCTCTTCTAGCATATCGCAGGAGGAAGCAATCCCAACGGGCGGGCAACTTTACCGATAAACAATTCTAAAGGGCTTGCCTTTGTCACTCGACTAACCGTACAGTTCAAAGCTAATTGAACTTCTCCTAAGGCATCTTGCCAAGATCGATTGCTAGTTTCAACGGCAGTTAATAAGTTCTTTAAGGTGCTCATAATGCGTTCGACTTGTCCATTCGCTCTACTCGCACCTGTCGCAATCAAATGCAATTTAATTTTTTGTTGTGAACAAAACTCACTAAATCTTGTGCTGGCAAAACATCTGCCTTTATCCGCTATCATGCGGTTTGGTACTCCAAACAGAGAAATAGCTGACGTGACAGCATTTATGCAATTTTCAGCATCAATTTTAAGCGTGTGGGTTAAATAAACAAATTTAGTAAAAGCCTGAAATAAGACGCTAATCCAATAAATTGGCGTAAAGCAGAAACTGACTGAGGAGGTGGCAAGGTAGTTAACGCTGTAACTTTAAGCGAATTCGGTCGGATTTCACCTGCACTCACTTCATATCCTAGATATTGAACTGTCGACTTAAGGAAAGAACATTTTTATATTGAATGAGAATCCAGCATTCGTAAGACAATCAAGAGTAATTTGCAACCTTTCCAAAGCCTCACTTTTTGTTGCAGCAGCCACCATTACGTCATCCATATAAACGACAACAAACGTATTTGCAAGGTCTCCAAGTGCTTGCATGACTGTGCGTTGTAATACTGAAGGTGCGTTTCTGAGACCAAAAGGCATTGCCAAAAATTCATATTGCCCGTCTGGAGTGACAAATGCTGTACACTCTACCGATTCTTTGTGCATGGGAATTTGGTAATACCCGCTTGCCATGTCTAAACATGTAAAATATTTCGCTCCATAAAGTCTGGCTATCTGGTCCGATATGAGGGGCAAGGGATATCTATCTGCAACTGTATTAGAATTTAATTCACGGTAATCAACACACAAACGATGAGTGCCGTCTTTTTTGTTAACCAACATTATGGGACTTGCGTATGGCGAGCAACTTGGCTGTATAATTTTACATTGTAATAATTCATTAATCTTGTCTCGTACCAATTCTCTTTCATTTGGGCTGAGCCGATATGGTCTTCTTTGAACAATTTTTCTTGGGTCTATTAATTTAATTTTCATTTCACCCGAGCTAACTCTAGTCGAAGGAATTCCATTAATAAAAGATTTTGAATATTTTTCCAACAAATCTTGTAATTTATCTTTATCTTCCCCAACAAGATCAGTATTTAATTCACAAAATTTCTCATCATTTGAACAATAGTTTACAGTTTTTGATCTAATTATTTCGAATTTTCCCAATGATATTATAACATTAAATCCAGGGACAGTACTTCTCGACCAATAATAATGTCATTCTTCAAATACTCATTATCCAAAACATGAAACAAGATTTCAATACAATGTTGATTAATTTTTACGTTACTAAGTATTTGCAATGTACTACATATGCCGCCACTACCAATACCCTTCAGCATCACTACATTGTTAATTTTTTTACCAACTAATTTGTGACTTATCTTTTGTTTTATTAATGAACATTCCGCTCCAGAGTCGAACGTTGTTATAAACGTCTCACCTCGATGAACCATCTCTCCTTTGGGCTCAACAACTTCGCAAAGCTCCACTCTTTTCATCTGATGTGTATCCTTGATCTTGTCCACTTTAGGCTTACTGCAATGTGTTGAAATATGGCCAAGTTCACCACACTTAAAGCAGGTTACATTCGCTTTTTGATGGTGGCCAGATACACTCCTGCCGCTACTGTTCGTAGCATGAGAAGACGGATTTTGCTGCTGCTTAGCTCGACATTCCATCATCTTGTGGCCTAATTTTCCACAAAAATGACATTTTATTGTTGAAAGTTTCGAACGCTTTCTGTCAGGTGACGATATTTCTTCTTGTGAATTTTTCTTCCTCTTGTTGAACGCGAATGCTTTAAGCTCAGGTTGCAATTCACTTCTGGTGCGCATATTCGAAGTAAAGGTTAAACGCTGCAATCTGTTATCAACATGAGCCATCTTCGCAAGAGTCACAGAAACTGCAATTTCTCTACGTTCATGTCACGCCATTTCGTGATAAGTGACGTCACCATACGACTAGCATAATTGAGAGACATTCGCCATCGGTCGGACAATTAGCTAGCATTGACAAAAACATGGCCGCTGGCGTTTCTACAATGCCAAAACGCTGCATGAAAAGTTCTTTAAATTCATCCCAAGTTATCTCTGGATAACATATTTGCGGAAGCCACTGTGACGCACTACCTTCCAACGATGCACTCAAAGCCATTACCAACTCGCTGCCTTTTATAGTATTTTCTGCCAAAATTATGTTTACGGTTGAACACCAGGCCGACGCGTCGGCGCCATCAAGGTCTGCGTTGAATTTTGGAAGCACAATTGTTTTTTTGTTTGTTGTTTCAGGTGTCGCCGATTGTACAGCTTTAATAAGCTCGATCAAGTTTTTATTTTGCATTTCCATCAAAATTCGCCATGGTCCATCTGAATCATTAGGTAGCGAGCCAGATCCCACTTCTGATGTTGCAGCGCCGCTATTTTCCGACATCGTAATAACACAGCGAGTTTCGGTTTTGCATACACGACGATCTATACGCAACTGCCTGCGTCGTCCCTTCTTCATTCTATGCTTACCACCGAACCACACTCGGCGACAGCGACACTACGCTGTCGCCCTGCTAAAACGACACTTCTTAAAGCGACAACATACACACACAATAAATCACGGCGCAATTAGTGACTGATGCAATATTCCTATAATGATGAAATTAAGCCTCTGGTGAAATTCCTACAACAGCATACCCACACACTCACACCAACATATACACACACTATTAGTGTGCGCCGACATATGTATGTATTTACATATGTACGCATGCTACACTATATATATATATAGTCGTACATATAGCGTTATTCGAGCTGCTCCTTTTGTTGATCAACGGCACAACGGATTGGCATCTGTTTTACAAAGGTCAAAATATATTAGTAAAATCATTCAACAAGTCTTTGATCTCAATAGCTCTTACCCTTCCAGACCTTAAGCGTGCTGGGAACATTGGAGTTCTGCGATGCGCCATGAGCTGCAGCCGATGCCCGGCGATGTTTTGGGTCTTCAGCGAAACAGTCCGTTGACAAATTTCTTCAAGTCACTGAAGAACCTGCTCTGCAACTATACCCTTAAGGAAAAAGTCAGAAGTTTTCAATAAAGCATTGAATTTGGTATCTTGCTGACTTCTGAATATATTATATTTCACCTGACTTATTCACAATAAATAGAAATTTCTCGACATTTCTAATTCTTTAAATTGGAATAATTTCAAGTCTGTCTAAGGAGTGAGTACTTTCTATATACATCCCAGCAAGCAAAGTTAGAGGGCTCTAAATTATGTGTCCAAAAAGAGCCGATTTTAAGAGTGTTTTCTGAGTAGGCACATAAATAAGATCGTTTTCGGAGCGCAATCAGTGCATTCTAAACATCGACTCATAAAATGGTCTATTGTCTGAGCATATTCGGAGTTAAGTTAAGTAAGAACTGAGTTAAAACAGCGCTTAAAATAACGGAATGCAGATTTGCGATAATCGAGATCACAAAACATTTATTTAGTTTCTGCATTACGTGCCTTGCAAGTCGGTCGTGATTAGTGGACAATTAAAATATAAAATATACGTTAAGTTAATAATGCTAAGTTCTTCATAAAACTGTGAATTTGAAATCCTAACTTTATAATATTTCAATTATTTTAAATTTTTCTTCAAATTTTTATATTTTTCTAATATTGTAATTTGTTGAATTAAATAAAAATTATATAAAGATCAATTTATCCACACGATTGTATAAACCAAAACGAGTCCGATAAGAATTTTTTCGGTGCGATTTAAGTGCCTAAAAATTATACTTTTATGAGTATTTTCGGAGCGTTTTCAATGCTTGATTAGGAGGGTGAAAGCACTTATTTCTGTGTCAAAAAAGAGTCATATTAGACTCAGAAATTGCCCTCTTAAAGTGCGACCGTTTTCACGGAAAAAAACGCTCTTTCCGGACTCTTTTTTGGGCACTTTATGATGTAAAATGCTCATAAAAAACTATCAGAAAACTGTCAGAAATCGCTCAAATTGCTTGCTGGGATACTGTTGATGCGAGCGCATTGCTAAGTGAGAGGCACACCTCCGCTCCGCCGACCGAAAAGCACTCAAAGCTTTTTCGCTAGCAATGCGCTCAATGCGTAAGAATGCACTCAAGCTCCAGTGCTCTCAGCTTCTCTCTCCCACAACTCACCACCGCTGAGCCGCGCTCAGCATAGATCGGCATTTTTCTGAGAGTTAAGCAGGCCATCTGCTCGCCAACTTGTATTTCATTTGCCCACCAACTAGGGCCAACATGTTCGCGAACATCATTTGTCGGCAAATTTTCAAGCTCCCCAGAGCCTTGGGGAGAAATATAATAATATAACATAATAATTGATTTTGCAGACAAAAAATGAATTCTTTCATACATTTTTTTGTCATTTTGCGCTTCGCAAACACGTCTTCTCTCTACTAAATGATTGCGCAAATGATGTTCGTGCCAACGTTGCCATCCATTGGCGAGCATGTTCGTGAAAACACAGACAAAATAGAATAATTTTAATCCCATGCGAACATTTTGACGAACACGAAATTTGACGACGAACGCTACCATCCACGAGAAAAATTTCGTCGAGCACAACATATTCGCAAACATGCTCGCCTGTGGATGGCCTGCTTTAGTTCTGAACCACGTCTCTTTTACACCGGTTGCAAAACACCCCCAACTCTGTGCGTCCAAAAACCCGATAAGTCTTGAAAATATACAAAATATATATATAGTGAAAACCGCGAGTGTTTTTATTTCGGGAAGAAGAAAAATTCTGGTATTTCAGCGCCCCCACGATAACATTTGGTCCTTCGAGCCGGATCCACTACATTGTCATTTCATCGGTATTCCAGCATACATCCGCAGATAAGTACAACTAGTTTTTTCTTTCCTATTCCTTCTTCCACGGTCGTCCGCCCTTCCAGTTCGGCCATATTGCGCAAAAGTTTTTCCAATAGCTTTTGCCAAATTGCCTTCTTTTTTCTTCGGACGACCTTTTCCATGGGCTTTTTGCCTATATACATACATTTATAACAAATTATTATATCTATTTTTTTCCGCCAATCGCGTACGTATGTATGCATGTGTGTTTTTCCTTTTTTTCTGAGTGCAAGTGCAAGTGCAAACAGTGATAAGTGGAAAGTATTCAAAGAGAGAAATATACTAAAGTTTGAATGTTATATATTGTATACTCCATACATATATAAACATTTAAATTAAATTACTTAAATTCCAGCATTTCGTTTTTTCTTTATTTTTTGTCCGTTGTACGTTTGTATGTTGCGATAATCGCCGACGTAGCAACATTTTCCGATTTGTTCTCTAAGCACGTCGTCAATAGCTCTTTGGAAAATGCTTCCGGCATTCTTCAACCCAAAAGGCAGACGGCAGAATTCGTATTTCCCGCCGTTGACTGAGAACGATGTCTTCTCTCGGTCCTTCTCTGCCAGGTCTATCTGATGATAACCGGACTTAAGGTCAAGAGTTGTGAAAAATTTAGCTTTTCCTAGATTCGCTAAAATCATTGATATACTCGGCATTGGGTAGCGGTCGGCAATGGTTCGATCGTTTAACTTTCTTAAGTCAATAACGAGTCGCTTATTTGTATTGCCTTCGGCGTCTACTCCTTTTTTGTCAACAACCCAAGCCGGGCTATTGTACGCACCCCTTGACGGTCTGATGATGCCTCCTTGCAACAGTTGTGCAATTTCGTTGTTAACGAAATCTGCCACCCCGCTTGGGTATGGGTACAGTCTGGAATATACTGGATCATTGTCCGTAGTACGAATTGTGGCGACAACTGATGTGTTATGTGGTAATGCCTCGTTAGAGGTCGAAAACGCTTTAATTCTTCTCGACATCATCTGCCTGAACTTGTCTCTTATATTTTCGGGGACTGTTATTTCGTTCACTTGAGTGAAATTTACATTTTCACATGAATGGAATTGCAACGGTTCGCACCTGTTGCAGTACTTAAACATTTGTTTTTCATGTTCAGAATGGCGCCCGCCTGCGTTAGCAGATCGAAACCTACTATGGCATCAAAGGCGTCAAGGGTGTCTAATATAAAGAACTGTGCAGTTTTTCCAAGAATTTTCATTGAACATTTTCTATTGATTTCACTGGATCCATGTATAGAGTTCACAGTGAATGGGGTGTTGACAAGTGTTACGTTTTTTAACTCCTTTATGGGTTTTACGTAGTTCTTTGCCACCCCAGTGTCGATCAAAATTTTTAGTTTTGTGCTAGCCAACCGTCGTTCGATGAATCGACATCGTCTTCGATCTCCGCGGCCGCAGCTTCGGCCGCGTCTGCATACCTCTGGTCATTATTTGCGTTTTGGGTTATGTTATTAACTCGCTGGCGTCTCTGTCCGGAAACCCGTTCTGACGTGTTTTGTCTTTTCTGTGCTTCACCAAAACCAGAAGTATTCTGTGTTTTGCCCCAGTTAGTTGGCTGCCGGAAGTTGGACATCGAAGGATCAACTTCCATGGGCTGAGGTTGATTTAATTGTCCCTCTTTGCCTTTCGGATTCGGATTATTTTCTTGCTGAGTCCTACTATAAACCTGTTTACCCATGTAGTGTGGGTTCCTTTCTTGATTTTTATTGGGCTTCGACTGTTGCCGATTTCCCTGTTTGTTACTTTCATGCTGCCCCCGGTCTTCGATTACCTTTGCATAAGAAGCTGCAAACATACTTCTTTCAATGCTATTCTCAGCCTCGCGAGCCAAAGCTAGTTCTGACGGCAAATCTTTATGCTGAGCTGGTAGCACGAATGCTTTTAGGGATCGCTTAAGACCGGAAATAAATGCATGTAGAGCATCATCTCGAACCTCAGAATTAAGGATCGTGGCAGCTTGCTCATCATGAGTCATGACAATTTTGTTGGTGACAAGGGTGAGCTTTTGCTCAACCTCGTCATAATATTCCAGCAAACCTAATTCACCTTGTCTGACCATTTCTAACTGCTGCCTGAGTACTCTCAGAGACGTTTTGTCTGCGTAGGTACAATCTAACCTCGCAATAATTGCGTCCATATTAAGAACAGTGTTATGTGATGTCAAGACTGACCTAGCTGCTCCGCATATGTTATTTCGTAAGATAGCTACCGCCTCGTAATGTGCTTCGCTACCATTGTAACGTCTGAAGATTTCGTACGCGTCCAAGGCAGCTTGCCTCCATGACACATATTCACTCTGCACACCTTCGAAAGTCGGTACAGACTTGATTATGTCAAGTCTCACTTCACATTTTACATTTGGATCGATTGTAACCTTTTCGAATACCTTGATGCATGGTGCAGCTATCTGCAACGCATCTACTTGGGATCTGACAGCATTCAGTTCTACTGCAAACTGTTGTCTTAGACGGTGTTCTTGCTCCGCGAGAGCTGCATTAACTGTGCTTTGTATTAGAGCCTTTAACTGTTCAGTGTCCATTTCTGTATCGGTTCTATGTATTTGCTGAGGGTGGAAGCCTGCTTCTTCACTATGGTCACTATCAATTTCTCGCTTAATCTCTCTATATGCCCAACTCATGGGCGTAAATTTAAGCACTTATTAATACACGACGCTGCACAACGGTCAGAAACAAAATAGTATTTTCACTCGGAAAAAAAATTAGCACAAATTCAAGGCCTAGTTTTACAATGCACTTGTGAACTTATCTCTTTAATAACAGAATTAGAAGTCAACAACACTAAGAGCTCACTTACATGTTTCTCTTTTTGGGTCGCTTGGTTTTTATTTTAAATCTGTTGGGCGCCAATTATTAAAACGAATCCTCCAGTGTCTCGCCAGTTCCAGATGGCCGGGGAAGTAGTTGTAATTTGTTGCTGTTTGCTGGGAAGACTTTATTCTCCCAATATGCTCGCCTCTGGCAGAAGCAATGATAAAGTTTGATGTCTTCTTGGCGGCAATGGCCGGAGCAATTATATTTTCAGCTTTACTTGTGCGAGTTCAATATAATACTGACTACGCTAAGAACTAAGAACTAAAACTAAAGCTAAGCAATGCAGTGGAAAAGTACTGGCAACGGTTCTTGCTACAAATCTGTCGACGCTCTCTCAGCAGAACATGTCCCAAACACTATCCGTTAACCTCGTGACACACAACCGTTAAACTTTGCGAGGGTTGCTATGTGACTTATCTATATGATTAATCGAGCCATCACTGTTCTCGAGCCGTCACTATTCTCGTCTGTCAAATATTTCTGACAATTGTATTTCATTTTTGCTGCTCTGATAAAAGTTTTGTTGAAAATGTTTCCATTCCAAGAACAAAAAAATCGACCAGCACTAATTGAAGCGGCTGCTCAGGAACAACTTCAATATAAATGAAAGATGTGAAAATGGGGAAACGGCGCTCATGGTTGCCAGCGCGGGCGGTTATGTTTATGTGGTGAATGCACTGCTAAGCCATGGCGCAAACATTAATGAGCACAATGTGATTGGACATACACCGCTGATGAAGGCCGCATGTGGCGGCCATGTGGAAGTAGCCAAGGTTAGTATCGAGTCATAGGCAGTAAATTGACCATTGAAAAGTGATTAGAATCCGAGATTTGATTGCAGCTGTCTTCAGTGACGAGAATGGAATTAATGATTTCGTTATTAGATATCTTAACTGATGTATAGAGAATGTATTAACTACTCTCACCCGTTAATCTGCTGATTAATCTAATGTTTAATGTCTCTCTCATAGGTAATTTTCGAGCGTGGAGCCGATATCAACACCCGCTCCAATGAGAACAACAAGAGTGCATTGTCAGTGGCTAGCTACAAGGGTCATATTGATTTGGTGCGTTTCCTACTGCAAGCTGGCGCCGATCACTTGAACTTCGCTCTTTCAGCGGCTTCAACAGGTGGCCAAGTGGAAGTAGCGCAATTATTACTAGACTCCGGAGCGCAAGTCAATAGTTCCACTTATCCACTGCCATCGCCGCTGGAATGTTCAATTAACAATAGTGACGTTGAGGTTACCACTTTGCTCATCCAGGCCGGCGGCAACATTAATGGGGCCATTACAAATGGCAACACGTATCTCATGATGGCAGCTGGCAAGGGGGACGTGAGAATGGTGAACTTATTATTGGAGAGCAATGCGGTTGTGGATGCAACGATGAAAAATGGAGACACGGCGCTGATGATTGCCTGTAAGAAAGGACATACCGTTGCGGCTAGTGTGCTCCTCTCATATGGCGCTAATCTGGAGCACACGACGGAGGACAACCGTACGCTACTTATGGAGGCTTATCGTGCCTGCCACTTGACGACCTTGAACTTACTCATCGAGAAGGGCGCACGAGTTACCTTCTCTACCCTATTCGTAGAGATGTAGAGTCTTCGACAAACGTGAAGAGGGACGATCCAACTGGACACAATCGGAACGACCGTTATAAAAAACGACAAAAAAGAGAAGACAGAATTGCGAAGTGACGTTTGGTTCGACTCTGCAGTCGAGCGTTCACACTGCAACTTAGCAGACGTCGAAATAAAAAAAAGAAAGAGTAAAAAAAACAACTGTGCGTTTTAATTTATATCAACAAAAAAGACATCTACACCAATAGTGTTACTAACTTATTGGTAACTCACGACCAGCTCCTTGGTAAAATTGGCTTCGCTTGCTGTCCATTTTTGTTCTTCACTCGCACTTTTATTATTACTTATATACTTCAGTTTCACTTGTGATCTCGAGGTGTACAGTCGACTTACTTCGCAAGCTACGCTAAACTAAGTAAACCGCCGCTCTTTCATTACTCGAAAGCTCTGTTATCTGCACTATCGCGCAATACAAACCAAACAAGAGTCGAAAATATTGGTATAATCGGACAATAAATTACAACAAAAGTGCGATATTTTAAGTCCGCTTTAATAAGCAATATATGGCTCTACTGATATTACAGATCTTAAATAAGAACACTATATACTAAAACAAATGTTATTACATATGACAAGTTAAATTTAAAAGTTAATAAGAAGATTTTAGACGATTTGAGGCGACCGCTGAGAACATGTTTAGTTTTATGAAGCATGATGATGCAGAAAACTATAATATTTTTTGTTTTAAAGATATGTATGTTCTTAAAATTGATGAATATGCGTAATATACGTAACGGTATAGCAAAAATTATTTTCCATTGAGTCTTAATCCCTTAATATTATGAAGCCGACTTGAGGAAATAATTTCGTTCAGCTAGCAAAAAACTCGATTTCTTCTCAGAAGTGAAATTAATCAAAAATTTAATGATATAATACTCCAAACTTAGGTTAAAATTTATAAAATTGTTAATTTTTAAAATCATCCACATATAAAAAAAAATTGTATTAAAAAAAAATATATCGAGTAGGAGTAGACACGCCCACTTTTCACAAATTTCACAAAATTCTAGGGACCTTCCTTAGTTCAACTAAAAAAACCGCATCAAAAAATCTCCTGTAGCTTAGGAGTTATTAATTTCCATCAAGAAAAGTGGTCTCCTGGACCCAGTGTTGCCAGTTTAGCCTATTTCGGGCTAGATCTAGCCTATTTATAAATGATCTAGCCTATAAAATTTGTAAATAGCCTATAGCCATAAATCTAGCCTATTTAAAAAAAATTTAGCATATTTTTTAATGTATTTGTGACCAAGGAAAAATTTTATTTTTGGTGTTCATTGTTTTGTGATCTCTAATAATTAATTGTGGAATAAAAGTGAATCGAAGCGTACGTGCCAAAATGCCGAAAGCCATTTACAAACAATTATTTCGCGATGCTTGGTTGGAAAACAGTGAGTTTAAGGACTGGCTAAGGAAAATGCCAGCTGATCCAGCCCAGGCATTTTGTTGCTATTGTAAATGCTCAGTAGCAGCTAAGGTATACGACATACGGCAACATGCGGTGTCCAAAAACATATTTCGACAATGGGCGCAATTGGTCAAACACAAAAACTAAGTTTTCCTTCCAAATGCTGGAAGACAGAGGAGCAGGAAGCTACACTATGTTTGTATGTGGCTGAGCACACGGCAATATCACCTGTGGACCACTTGTCGAAATTGTTAAATTTGTGTGTGAAACAATTTAAAGCGTGCATTGCAGCCGCACAAATACAGTTTGACGGACGAAGTGCACGCAGATTATAAACAATGTGTTGGCAGTGCACTTCATAGAAGACTTATTGATGGATACTGGATCATCGAAATATAGTTATATAGTTTTTAAATTGTGTCAAACTTATTTATATTTTAATAATAATATATTTCAATGTAACAGATATGGGTTACGAAGACACAATGAATGCTGTCATACCTACTCGTTGCCACAAAAGTATCTTGCCCAAATGAAAAAAACAAATATTTGAATGACGGAGAGAACGGCGATATTGAAAGTTTGTTAACGTGTTTATTATAATAAAAACATGAAAAATACTTTAATTTGGTAGATAATATTGGATTTTAATATATAGCTTATTTTTCAGCATATTTTTCTGAATTTTAGCCTATTCTAGCCTATTTTACCCAAAATCTAGCCTATTTGCGAGCTCAATACCTGGCAACACTGCCTGGACCATACTGTGCCGTGCTGAGTAGAAACCACCTTCCGAATCTCAGTGTATTTTTGTGATCGACCTACATATGTATATGCAATAATTGCAAACGAGTCTATTATGGTGATACACAGAATTATATAATTTGCAAATTATGTCAAATCTCCGACGGGTAAATGGCTTTTAATCTTTGTTTTGCCTTCTGATTCTTGATTTTTCATTATTATTGTTGTCCTAAGAACTCGAATTTATAATAACTACTTTAATTTCATTTCAGGTACTTATGAAACAAGCTTCGACTTGGTGTCCATGTGGACCATTTGAATGTACTGTGTACATCAACGTCCAAGACCTACATCAAATTTCGACCAGGACTTCACTTGAACTTATTATGAATATACATACATGTATGTATATTTTTATATATTTTTCAATTATAGACAAATATTTCGAAAACAAAATTTTCATTTGTGTTTTTTCTTTCTTAATGGTATTAAGTTAAAGTTGTTATAAATGTATGTATGTAAATGCAGAAGAGTTGCAGTCATAATATAGCTCTTCAATTATGCTCTAATATACATATGTTCATAGTTTTATTATTATTCAAAATGATTGCCAATATATATGTAGATAGTTATGTTCCAGAGTTGCCACCATGCTCATAAAGCGTGGCCCAACTTTCGGCCGTTACACTTGTTGCCACCATGGTAATATTAGTTTGGCAATAATCACTAAAATTTAATTTTCTCAAAAACGGCTCAAACGATTTGTATAAAACAAATTGCGAAGAATTCGAATTTTTTATGTTTATACTTATTATAGCAATGCACGCCTTCTTAGACAAAGTCTAGGAGAGCGTATAATCGAAAATGTAGATGTTTACTTGAATTTTCTCGGAAACTATGATAATTTGCTATGTAGTATATATTGGGAAATGATACATATGTTAATTATCTATTTTTTTTTATTCAGCAATTATGTATTAGTCAAAGTGTTGAAAAATCTACAAAAAAAATTTCGAAGCTAACTTTGAACTAGCTTCGCAGATGTTAAGCGTTGCCAAGCCAAATTCAATTGATTTGTAAATTTCGCAATAATCACAAAAATTTAATTTTCCCAAGAAAGGCTTTACCGATTTGAATAAAACAAAAAGTTCTGCAAATATGAAGAATAATTTGATGATAGCGTTAACATAGCGTTTTGCCGCTATCAGTGGTCAAGTAAACTGCAAAATTACGATTTAAATAAGAATAATAATTATAACAAAGCAATATATATGTAAATAGAGTATTTAAATGTAATTTTAAATTATAGTTATAGTTGTTTCATTTAGTTATTTTCTGCAAGTATTTGAAGTCCCGCCAAAGTCAAAATTGTGTTATTTAATACTAAAGTCTCCCAATTTGAGGCGGTTCTGGCCTGACTGGTTCCAGTTATTTGATGCACCTGCGAAATGAATTTGTTTTTGCGGGTTGGGAAAAGGTAAATTTTCTCAAAAACAGCCTAAAGGATTTAAAAAAAAATTGCTATAGTTCTTCCTTATAGTTGCATCTGCGAATGTGCGCTACGACCGACAAGAAAGTCAAAAAATCATTAATCGGCAACATTGATTTTTTGTGATAATTTTGTATGGGGCTGGAGCTGAGGTTACTCTACTTTTCCTGAAATATCTCAAAAACGACATAGAATAAATTTATGATTTTCTGAGGGTATATTTATAAGACAATACTCTATAACTTGTCATAAGCCGATTTGACAGACAACTCGATAAGCCGAGATATTGGCAAAAATGTTGCTACCCCAATTTTTCATTCACGATTTTAGTGCATAAATACTGCATGAAATTTGACGAACATGGATTAAATAGAAAGATAATTTAGTTTCCTATAGTTTTGCATTTAAACTTTTTTAAATTAAGATTAAATATCATGTAAAAAAACGAAAATAAAAAGTTTTTTTATCCGATATTTTTTTATCGATATGTGACGCTAAAGTTGCGGAGCTATCTTGTCGTACATCTAATGTTTTGGTATGATTGGTATTACCAATTTGGTAATTATATTAACGATTTCCCAATTTTTTCTCAAGTAGATAAAAAAAAACAAATCGCCTGTGCAAATTCTCCGGTTCTAAAAGCTATTCCTTGTTTGAAATTCCAGACTTAAAACTTATTTTTTACGTATTTCATTTATGTAAAAAACCTGCATTTGTCATTGGAGAACGAAATCAGATTGCATACTTTTGAGCTGATAATGCAAAGAACATAGGAAAACAAGAGAGCTACAGTCGAGTCTGCTCGACTCTGAGATATCCACTATCCATTTAGAATAAAGCCAAAATATATTCGTGACTTTAGCTTTAAAAAAATTACGCTTGTTATTCGGGTTTTGTCAATTTGCGGTGGCAAAATTGAGCGAGTCAAAACTTTGTAACAAACCTTATGTGCGTGCAAATATAACAAATGCTGTTGTTGATGCGAGCGCATTGTAGGTGAGTGGCACACCGTCGGCCGTCGACATTTTGCCTCTCCAGTATTGATCTACGTTTGTTCAATAGCGGTCACCCCCAATAACCCAACTCTGTGCGTTTCTTTTGTCCAATAACCCGAAAGTTTAAATATATGTATGAAATATAAAACGCGAGTGTTTTTATTTAATTATGGGAAAGGGAAACTCTGGAAACTATCTGCGCCACCACAACATTTGGTCCTTCGAGACGGATCTGCTCATCATCGTTTGCTTCTCCAGCAAGCATATCGCAGATAAGTTTTAAATCATTTCTCCTTTCTTTACTCTTTTCTTCCCCACGGTCGTCCGGCCTTTACGTTCTACATTCTTTTTCGTATGGTGACCAAATATAAGATTTGGAAATTCACTCATATTTTCCGGACGACCTTTTTTCCATACTATCCAATTGCTGTCTTAAATATCTTTACTCCTAGATATTTACTATTATTGATAATAAAATATTATATTTTGTTCCGCCAATCGCGTACGTATGTATGTATGCATGTGTGTTTATATTTTGTAAGTGCAAGTGCATTTTAGTGAAAAGTGTAAATTATTAAGAGAGCTACTAAAGTGCAAATATTATATATTGTATATTCCATACATATATGAACATGCATAATAACTAAAATCCAAGCTGTGTGTACCAAGCTGTGTGTACCGGCTTTCAGCCGCGCTTGCTCTCGCTCTCTCGTCACATACACACATACTTTTGTGCACTCGCTCTTGTTCGCAAGCGCACCGGCTTGCAGCAGTGATGCCAATATTTTTTCGAAAAAAACGGACAGATTGAGAAAAAAAAAAACAGGAAAAATAGGATGAAAATATTATTAAAAGGATAGAAAAAGGGGCAAAAATTTGTTTATAGTAATTTAATTTTTTATTATTAAGATAATAGTTTTAAGGCAGCTTCGATTATTTTTCCTTCGTCATTATTGCTGTCCTCATAAGAGCCAATTATTTGGAGATACTTTTCAGGTACAGAGTGTCTGTCAGACACTACATTTTTAATAAGGTTAGTGCACTTGGTTCTGTGCAATTGAACCTTCTTGGCGTCAAAATGTGTTTTTACTAATTCACTTAGGTGGCTACATAGCTATCGCAGCTTCTTGGCGACAAGTTTCTGAAGATTTGACCGGCTCGAAACAAATTTTACTTTGTTTCAATAAACTTGATGTATTTTTCGTATGTTTTTTTGTCGTCATGTGCACTCTTAATAGGTCAATTTTACAGTTAATACTGCATTTGCAGTATTTGAAATAAGCCTTGTTAATGTCTGAATTATGTCGGCTAATCCAATCTTTAAAATCCGGCTGCAGTAGCCAACAGTCCCGAAACTTTTGCTTTTACATTTTTTTTTGACATTTTTAATTTAATAATACAAATTTTGAAATTGTGTGTTCAGTATCGAAACAGAGAGTGCAAGTAAACCGTAAATAGAGTTTTTCGATTAATTTTTTACCAAACTGTCGATATAAGTATGGCAGACGTGAAAAGTTACCACCTGTTTCATATTTTACAGCTGATAATAAATTTAAATTTGAGTGCGAAAGCAACTATTTTAGAAAAATAAAGAATTAATATTAGATTTAAAAAAAAGGACAGATTTTCGGATGAAAAATCTAAAAATAGGACAGATTTCAGGTATGCGGATGATTTTCAATTTTTTCCGGATGAAGCGTTAAAAACAGGACAGATCTGTCCGGAAAAAGGACAAATTGGCATCACTGACTTGCAGCAGCGTTTGCTCTATCTCTCTCCGAATATAAACATATGTACGTGCACCTCGCCTGCTCAAACGTTTGACAGCGTAGTGCAGACATACATACATACATACGTACATACTGCAAGTACTTCTGCGAGTGAAGTAATAGATTGGCAGGGCAGCGGTAGTCGCACTAGACATACACACTGTGTACTATAAGAGCAACTCTCAGCTCAACTGTCTGTGTATGGGCTTTACTCCAGCCAGTGTTCAAATATACACAGCCATACACACACACATATACACACATACATTATCATACTTCACTACACAAATGATATAATTTATTTTTATTTTTTGTTTTTCCAATCCAACAGCAATTAATAAAAAATTGTCGTTTTTGTTTCAAAATACCAACATATATATACTTTTTTGGTTTTTTCCAGCTTCTTGCTCTCTGGTATATTTTTCGTACGATTGTTTTTTTGTTGTGGTTGTTTCTTTTTTTATCGACGAACATCTTTTGTTGTTGCGGGAAATTTCCCCCGCCCCCGTCCTTTTGCGTTCTTCGTCTGTGTCCACTATTTCCGTACCCATCTAGGTGTAAAATACCGCAGCACTGCATTTTTTATTTATACCTGCTACGCATAGGGTAGAAGGGTATTATAACTTTGTGCCGGCAGGAAATGTATGTAACAGGTAGAAGGAGGCATCTCCGACCCCATAAAGTATATATATTCTTGATCAGCGTCAACAGCCGAGACGATATAGCCATGTCCGTCTGTCCGTATGAAACACGGGATCTCAGAGACTATAAGAGATAGAGCTATAATTTTCGACAGCATTTGTTTTGTTTGCACGCAGATCAAGTTTGTTTCAAAATTTTGCCACGCCCACTTCCGCCCCCGAAAATCAAAAAAAATCGAATAATAAGCCTAATTTAAAAGCTAGAGTTGCGAATTTTGGTATATACACCCAGTTTGCAGCGCAAATTTTTTTACGCCGATTTTTCACTTTAACGCAATTTAGCACGCACCGCGGGTGGAGAAATTCTTGCAGATATGAAGAGAGAAGATATAGACGAGATTCTTCTAGACCGAGAGCTCGATGATGACGATTTGTTTGAAATAGCTACGGAAGTAATCGAATCGGAAAATGGCAGCGACACTGAGAGACACTAACCATTTTACGCGATTTTATACCCGCTACCCATAGGGTAGAAGGGTATTATAACTTTGTGCCGGCAGGAAATGTATGTAACAGCTAGAAGGAGGCATCTCCGACCCTATAAAGTATATATATTCTTGATCAGCGTCAACAGCCGAGACGATATAGCCATGTCCGTCTGTCCGTCTGTGTGTCTGTCCGTCTGTCCGTCTGTCCGTCCGTCCGTATGAACACCTAGATCTCAGAGACTATAAGAGATAGAGCTATAATTTTTTTTCGACAGCATTTGTTATGTTTGCACGCAGATCAAGTTTGTTTCAAATTTTTGCCACGCCCACTTCCGCCCCCGCAAATCAAAAAAATCGAATAACAAGCGTAATTTTAAAGCTAGAGTTGCGAATTTTGGTATATAGTATAACTACTACAGTATTTATGATTCCTGAAAATTTGGTTGCGATCAGATAAAAATTGTGGAAGTTGTTAAACAATACTTTTGTATGGGCAAAACGCCTACTTACTAGGGGTCTTAGTTGCTTTGGCCGACAATCTGGTACATTGTGCCGTCTATGGTATATTTTGAATGGTGTGCTGTATCAATATACCAAACATACCATTTGGTATATTTTTAGTATTTTTAGTATTTTCGGTATATTTTGAAAATAATACCGCAATATTTTGCCCCTATTAAAAATGGGTAGCGGGTATCTCACAGTCGAGCACACTCGACTGTAACTTTCTTACTTGTTTTTACACGATTAGTGGCAGAACTAACAATCGCGTAAAAAAAGAACTGGGTGTACAATAATTACTGTAGTAGTTATGATTCTTGAAAATTTGGTTGCGATCAGACAAAAATTGTGGAAGTTATTAAACAAATACTTTTGTAAGGGCAAAAACGCCCACTTACTAGGGGTCTGAGTTGCTTTGGCCGACAATCTGGCACATTGTGCCGTCTATGGTATATATTGAATGGCGTACTATATCTACCTATCTGTTTGGTATAAACATACCATTTGGTATATTTTTAGTATTTTTTTTAGTATTTTCGCTATATTTTGAAAATGATACCGCAATATTTTGCCTTTATTAAAAATGGGTAGCGGGTATGTCACAGTGGAGCACACTCGACTGTAACTTTCTTACTTGTTTCAGTTTGCAGGCAATTTTTTTTATAAAAACAACGGAGATATGCTACGGATCTATTGTATTATGAACATTTGGATATTTCTTTATGACATTATACAAAAAAATACGATGAATGTGAAGATTTTTTTTTCGGTCGTGGTTTACCATTTTCAAGAATTGCCCATATACAAAAACAACATGTTATTGTGATTCCTGAAAATTTGGCTTCGAGCAGTTAAAAATTGTGGAAGTTATTAAAGAAATACTTTTGTATAAGCAAAAACGCCTATTATATGCTAGCTTATATTGGTATGTGTAGTTTAACATGTTGTGGTTCCGGGTTCAAGTCCCGGTCGGGGTAAAAATCTTTTTTTTTTTAGTGTTATATACAATAATTACTATAGCGGAATACCAGAGAAATAAAGTTAAGAAAACCCTCAATACTTAACATAAAATATATAATATACATGAATATAAAAAAAACTAAGAATTATAGTATATTTAATATATCGTCAATATTATCTGCATCATCCACTCCTTAAATTCCGTGCTCTGCAGCCAGATATATCTGACTTTTTGCTTGTAGGTTTGGCATCGTCAATTTGTTTAGCGCAAGCAAATTTCACAATGTTAGTGATGGAAGGCGCTCCAATTTGGGTGCGAACTTTTAAAGGAAGTTTTTATTTTTTTTGTATTGCATTATTAATTGTTTATTAAAAGTTAAGCGTTTTGTAAATTCTCATTGGAAATAACTACAAAAATAACTTTGCGTAACTTTAGGGGTCTGCTTTAATTTGATATTTTAAATTGGCGCGAAAATAAAGCTTATTTACTTGCCAATATGATAAATATAGCAATAATATGGAATTATTAATAGTAGATGCTATCAGGAATTATTGAAAATCTTGCGACGCGTTAATATCTCGCTTCGGCCAGCTCGCGCTTCATATGCACCACGGACAAGTTTGCCATTGTTGCTTGCCTTGTTAACTCTTAATTAAGCTAGATGGATATATGGCTTTATCTTTGGAAAATTTTTATTTTTTAAAGCATTTTCATCATTATCTTCACCACCAATTTCGTCAATTACTTTAATTGACTCAATCTGGTATATTTTGCACTCAATGGTATATTTTGACTGTAATGCTAAATCAATGTACCTAGAATAGCTTTTGGTAAATTTCCAGTATTTTTGCGGTTATTTTGGTATATTTAAAAATAAATACCGCTATATTTTGCCTTTATTTAAAATGGGTAGCGGGGGGTCTCAGAGTTGAGCACTCTTGACTGTAGCCATGATACAATAACACAAGGTAGTCTCGTCGTGTGCATTTTCGTTTGGTTTCAGTCCGGTATCTTTCAGTGCGCTTGTGCTTGTTGAAGTGGAAGGTTGTGCGCGGACTACATATTGCAATTTATGCCGAAAGCACGTGCACGGTGTAAAATTTATGAATGCACCAAAATGTTTGAAGAAGAGGAAACTGTGGGAGCAAATCCTTGACTGCAAACTTGGTGAAAACTCCAAGCTTTGCGAAACACATTTTGATTCTTCGCAATGGTAGTCGGCACCAAACGAAGGAAATATTTTCAAAAGAAGACGATTAAAATTTTAAAATTAGGCTACTCGGAGTCTGGCACGCAAACAGAGTTAGTTTACTGTTGTTGAGGAATGGAGGAAACAGGACCTTATTTAAGTCAGCAGAGATGTCTTCTGCTATTTGTTTTCATGCCGCAGGACCTCGTGCATACAATCATCTTTATAGAAAAGGATTCCCTTTGCCAAGTCGGGCAACATTGTACAGATGGTTGACAGAAGTTCAAATTAATGCAGGTCCCCTTGATGTTGTAATAGACCTCATGGAAAATGAGGAAATGTCAGAAGTCGATAAGCTATGCGTTTTGTCCTTTGATGAAATGAAGGTGGCTGAAGCTTTTGAATATGACAGCAAAGCAGATGTTGTATATGAGCCCAGCAACTATGTGCATCTGGCCATAGTTCGAGGCCTTATAAAATCGTGGAAACAGCCAGTATTTTTCGATTTTAATACTCGAATGGACGTGCAGACTTTACATTCAATTGTAACCAAACTCTATAAACGAGGATATCCCGTAGTGGCTATTGTTTGTGATTGTGGCCCTGGAAATCAAAGATTATGGACAGAACTTGGCATATCGGAGAGTAAGTTGCATATAAAAAAACAATACAGAAGAGAAATTCAATTTTTTTTTGTAGCAAAGACGTGGTTTAGCCATCCATCTGATGGAAATTTAAAAATATTCGTTTTCTCGGATACACCACACCTGATTAAGTTGGTTCGTAACCATTATGTCGGCTCCGGGCTAGTGGTCAACGGGAAAAAATTAACTAAGACTACAGTCCAGCAGGCAATTAGCCACTGCTCAAAATCAGATGTGTCTATATTATTTGGATCACTAGCGAAACAAAAGGTCAACTTCGCCATACAACTATTTTCCAATACAACCGCCAGCGCTATTAGAAGATGTTATGCGTTTGGTAAGGATGTGGATAATGCATGCGAAACCGCTGATCTTTTCAAACTCCTCAATGACTGTTTCGATGTATTCAATTCGAAATTGTCTACGGCAAATTCAATTGAAACCACTAAACCATATGGACAAGATATCGATATCCAAAGAGGAATTTTGGTTAAAATGACAGAGCTCATGGGCACAAGTATAATCGGCCAAACCCATAAACTGGCCTTCCCTAGACGTCTTGTATGGATATTTGTCCAAAAAAAATACGATATACTTTATATCTTAACAAGTCATCTGAACCAAGATATCGTGGAGAATTTCTTTGGTACGATGCGTTCGAAAGGTGGACAATAAGACCAACCGACACCACTCCAGTTTAAGTATAGATTAAGAAAGTATGTAACAGGTATGATAAAACAATATAATACAAAAAATAAATTAACTAAATAATACTAATTTTTAATGCAAATAAAATAACTTAATAATATTAATCTATAAATGTTATCTCTATATTCCAGCAAAGTTTGGATCGTGATTGTTTGTAGCTCTTAACTGTATTCGCTTTTTATTACCTTCACTTCTTATGCTAAGTTTTTTTTTTTTTTTTATTAATAATCTTTATTTCTATTTAGCCAAAAATACTGAAATGTTGTCAAACAATCAAAATGTTGATGAAGACAACACCGATACGTGATTGAACTTAGATCTAAAATCGCAATCAGATCAATGTGCAGACACAGTGCAGAACGAATTTGAAGATTTTGATAAACGCATACCAGCTTGTATAGATGAGTTGACGGCGGATGCCATAGAGTATACAGCAGTCTATGTAATTAAAAAAATGCGCCTTCCCAATGAGATTACCATTTACTTATGTAGACGAAGTTTCGCATGGAGAACTTATAAAACCATCGAAAGAGTTCATTAACCAATTTAAACAACTGGAAATTATTTTCTCCAATATAGTTTCAAATTATTTTAATTAAAAAAAATATAAAAGAACAATTGTTATTAGCTGCTAGGAATATAAATATTAATTTAGACATAAAACAATTTTACTTTAAGATCCGTATATATTTTAAAATTAAGAACCTCAACAAAAAAATAAGTATTTAAAAACAAAAATAACGATTACTATCCAATTCCAAACTATTAAAAATGTAATTATAAAAAACATTTCAACTCTTTTTAAAATAGTGGAACAATTAAACCCTAAGCACCATTTAAGGGTTAATCACAAAGCTCTACTGTCGATTCTTTCGCACTCACTAGGCGCAGTCGTTTCACTCGCACTTATGTATGGTATAGATACCGGACAGATTTTCCGACGAGACTACCTTGTGTTATTGTATCATGACTGTAGCCTTCTTGTTTTTTATGTTCTTTGCATGATTAGCTTAAAACTATGCAATATTTCGATCTCCAATTACAAATTTGTATGGCATAATTGCAGGTTTGCTTACATAAATTAAAAACGTAAACAATCAATTTTACTTATTTCCCTGTTGCAATTCTAAAGTGGTTCTGGATTTTTGGATAAGGAACTAATCCGTCAGCCGACAGTCATGTGGACATTGTCAAACTGGTACTCAGTCCCAACGTCGTATATACACGTACCTTATTGTTTACAAATTGGTGTGCAAAAACATGTAGGTGAATAAATTAGCTATATTGTATTTGAGATACCCAAATCTATATGATTTCTTACCTACTTGTCCATTTCGAACAATTTATTTTCGCACACTTTGAGACACAACAATCACCGCCAAATTTAAAAGCACATAGAAAGTTACCATACCAATACACTTGTTTAGAACTACCATACCAGCGGAACAATTTAGTTTCGATCTGCCTTTTTTTTTGATTTCAGACATTAATCACTTTTAGAATTGCAAAAAAAAATGCAATAATAAAAAAATTAATTCGTTTTTTTTTTTTTTAATTTAAAATAATTTGTATTGCTATTAGCAAAAAAGAGCCAAATTCAATAAAAATGGGCCAAAGAGCCAACGAGAAAAAAAAGAGCCAGATTTGGCTCAAATGAGCCAAGTCGGGCAGCCGTGATATGTACATACCTTATTGTTTACAAATTGGTGTGCAAAAACATATGATTTTCCACATTGGATAATTTAAGCAGTGAACGTCTATTTCCAACTGCTTCGTCCAAAGAGATCATTTAATTTTGGAAATACGGACTTCAACAATGTTTAGAAGCGATCGCCGTTCATCTTCTGATCGATACAAATCAAGTCAATTGCTCCATAAAACGTGATGACACCTCACAGCATTACTCCACCTTCTCGGCGGTGGTGGCGATTTAAATATAATATATCACATCTTTTCGGAAATCGTGATAATAATATTGAAAGCCATCGGGGCCATCTAAATTAAAACGTTTTTCATCAGTAAAAACAACAGAACGCCAATCAACCGAGTGTCAGTTTGAACATTCCACGTCATGTATTCTTTCGCGAATTGAAGCCGTTTTTATTTGTTTTTTCTTGATTTTTAGACGTTCTGCATTTAGGTGTTCTGCATTTAGGTGTTCTGCATTTCTGATTATACGCTAAACAGTTGAAAGGCTTGCTTTTACTCCGGCTAATTCCTTAATCTTAGCTGCTGACTTAATTGAATTTGATGCAATTCTAACAATTTTGCGTTTTGCTTGTTCAGATAGTGCTCTTTTTTTCCTTTGAAGTTTTTTCCATATTCCTCTGGATCTTTTAAATATCTATCAACAGTCCTGGAGCTGCGATTTATCTTTTTGGCAATGTTTCGATTGGCCAGTCCCTGCGAGTGAAAATAGTCTACTTTTTTACGTTCTAATAAGCTCATAACACTAGCATTTCCCATTTTTACTTTAGATATAGCTCTTAATCAATTTATTTGTTTATTTTTAATATTTTCTCAATACAAAAAACTGCAGTTATTTTTTCGCAAATCAACCAGCTGTGGGCACATATTTTTCGAACAAGAATAAAAGTGGGTGCGTCTAACCTATGACCTGCAGACCTATATGTTCGTATACATACATATGTATGTATTTTGTTACAAGAAAAGCAATACACTTATTGTTAATGTACTTAGCCAAATTTCGTTGTTTAGTCAGCATTGTTCTTAACTATTACATACATACATCCATATATACATAAATGCATTCATACATATGTACATACATACATACGAAGCTCCAGCAGATCGTGCAGTTTTCGCCCAGTGCCAAGATTAGAAAAAAAAAAGAAAACGCTTGTTGACTACTGAACATCTGTCAAACAGAGTTCAATAAAACACTCAGTAGGTTGGTCACATGGCTGTGATCCTGAATAATATGGCGACGCTCTTTAAGGGGCGGAGGTACATTAACCAAACCCTAAGAGATGAACTGGTTGCGCTGTCGATGCTCCAGCAGACCGCAGCAGCTTGTTGCTGTTACGATCATAAAGCATAAGTCTGCGTACAAAGTTTTCAATCAGCGTGCAAAAGTTCTTTATGCAGCTTTAGGCACCGATAGATCCTAAAAGCATTACAAGTTCGTCATTGCATTCAATACATCGCCAAGGACATGTAGCAGAAGGAAATTGCTCCCAATGTGAGGGAACTGCTCGTTAAACTACGTCGTGGGGGAAAACTCTACGGGAAATTGGAGACGTTGTTTTCAAAATGCATTCAACGATTTAAAGAGCCCTAAATATTTTGATGAAACCGTTGCGTGGAAGAAGCCTCGCAAATTCTGAATGAGACAATACATATGAAGGGGATCCTACTTCGTACTAATTTAAGTAATGCATTAACAATAATGGTTTTTTTTTTAAATTAATTTCAGTTTATACGCAGAATTTTTCATGCCCAAAAACTTGTGTACTTTTTGTGTTTTTAATTTTAATTAAATAAGTTGTTGATAGAAATAAATGAAGACTGCTTATGATTTTGAAAATAGATGTGTTGTTAATTAAAAAGAAAAAAAATACCATGGACAGCACAATACCAGAATGTCGGCCAAAGCAACTAAGACCCCTAGTAAGTAGGCGTTTTTGCCCATACAAAAGTATTTATTTAATAACTTCCACGATTTTTATCTGATCGCAACCAAATTTTCAGGAATCGTAACTACTATAGTTGTTATTGTGTATACCAACAAAATCGTAACTCTAGCTTTAAAATTACGCTTGTTATTTGATTTTTTTGATTTGCGTTGGCGGAAGTGGGCGAGGCAAAAATTTGAAACAAACTTGATCTGCGTGCAAACATAACAACTGCTGTGGAATTATAGCTCTATCTCTTATAGTCTCTGAGATCCAGTGTTTCATACGGAAAGACGGACAGACACACAGACGGACAGACATACAGAAGGACATGGCTAGATAGTCTCGGCTGTTGACGCTGATCAAGAATATATATACTTTATTGGGTCGGAGATGCCTCCTTCTACCAGTTACATACATTTCCTGCCGGCACAAAGTTATAATACACTTCTACCCTATGGGTAGCGGGTATAAAAATATAAAACAAATTTGTTTGGAAATCTGAGTGCGACAGAGAGAGAAGCCAGAGACAGGCTTCGGGTCACGATACAATCATATTATATTATATTATATTATATTATATATATATTGTTATATGTATATATATATATATATATATATATATATATATATATATATATATATATATATATATATATATATATATATATATTATATTACATTATATGGGTTAAACAACAAGCTTTACTATTGTACCTTTCGCACTTACTAGGCAGACTAGTAACGGACAGCTTTTGCCGACGGGACTACCTTGTGTTATTGTATCATGGTTTTGAACATAATCAATTCGCGAAAAGCCACTCGCATGGTTTTACTCATGCAAACAAAAACAAGCTACAACAACAAGCTGCTTGGTGAAACGCAAGAGGCTCGCATAGAAATTGTTACTGTACATGCAGTCGTAACGCTATGTATACTACACACATTCACTCATACGTACGGGGTTGGCGATAAAATAACGATAATGAAACTTCAGTATTAAATATTTATTAAATATTTTTCAAACGCAAATATTTAAAAACACAAATAACAAATAAAGCTCGACTATGAGATACCCACTACCCGTTTTAAATAAAAGCAAAATATTGCAGTTTTAATTTTAAATTAATATACATAGGTTTAGGTAGGACCGGCTGCCCCTGTACGGGGCAAAGCATAGACCAGTGGAGGTCCGTAGCTGTACCGGTAGCTTATCTACGTCTCAGAAATCGCGCAGTATGGATGCATTTTTGGCAAAAGCCAGCAGCATCCTAGGAGGTAGCCGTGAAACGTCCCGAAGATCGTTGTGGCACGGCGAATTAAGGTATTTCAACCGGAGTCGGGATAACGCTGGGCATCTACAGAGAAGATGCTCAAGTGTTTCCTTAACTCCGGGTTCGTTGCATTTCCTGCACTGATCACTGTTCGTGATGCCCAGCTGTACAGCATGGACAGCTGTCAGACAGTGACCAGTTAAAATGCCTAGCATTAGCCTGCAGTCTTTCCTTGAAAGCTGCATGACGAATTTGGTTAAGTTTTTGTTAGTAGAGGCACACATCAGCCTTGCAGTTTTGCACAAGTTGGCATTACGCCAGCTCGCGTCCCACTGAAGTCTAGAGCGCACCTCAATTTCACTGCCTAGAGTTCGCAGGGATATCGGAACATTGTACATGTTACCGACATCGAGCCCCACTCCCTCTTTGGCGAGAGTGTCTGCGATCTCGTTGCCATCGATGCCCTGGTGGCTTGGGATCCAATAGATACGCACGACCGCAGATGCGTTCAGCGACTCTATTGCTCTTCTGCTGTCCAGGACAACTTTGGACTTGACCACATCAGAGTGCATTGATCTTATTGCAGCCTGGCTGTCAACAAATATGTTAATAGAGGTGTGATTACGCTGTAAACCCCGAGCCAATTCGGCAGCCTTGCCAATGGCAAAACTTCCGCCTGGAAGATGCTGCAATGGTCTGGGTGTTTATGGGATTGTTTGCAGACCGGGTCTGGGCAGTATACGGCCGCTCCGACACCATCATCCATCTTCGACCCGTCGGTGAAGAGGTTGACGGCTTCGGGAATGCATAACCCTTCCCGCCAGCACTCCGGTTCCAAGAATATTGTGTTAATATGGTCAGTACTGGTAAGGTGGATAGTCCAAGTCTCTACTAGTCTCCCTACCAATGGCGCTGTGACCATAGCTTAGCAGACCTAGATTGCCAGTTGCGGCAATCCGTAGGGACGATTTTGCGGCTATGGATTGCGCGTATAGGTTTAATGGTTCAACACCAGCTGATACCTCGAGGGCTTTAGTTGGCGTCGACCTGATAGCGCCTGTGATACACAGTAGCGCTTGACGCTGTGTCCTTTCCATGATGGATAGGTACGTCCTTTTTTCCGTGGCCTGCCACCACACTAGAACACCGTAGGTGAGGATAGGGCGAATAACTGAGATGTATATCCACCGCATTAGATTAGGAGAGAGGCGGCAAGTGCAACTAAGCATCTTTTTCGCCATGTACAAGGCTCCGGTGGCCTTCTTCACCCTTTCTAACACATTGAGCTTCCATGACAGTTTTCTGTCCAGGACCACACCAATGTATTTTACTGCTAGGCTCGGCTTTTGCATAGTGCAGCCTATTTTTGGGGGGAACCACGCAGGTACCTTATACCTCTTTGTGAAGAGGATAAGGTCCGTTTTGTCCGCGTTAATGCTGAGCCCGGCTGATTCGGCCCATGCTTTAACTTCCCGCAAAGTAAGTTCCATTACGGAACTAAGGGTGGTTGGGCATTTCCCAGTTATCAAAATGCTTATGTCGTCAGCATAGGCAATTAACTTGGGGGGGGCCGTCTAGTAAATTTTTTGAAGTAGGCTATTTACGACAAATTTCAAAGGAGAGGCGAGAGAACCCCACCCTGGGGAGTGCCACCTCGCACTACCTTTGTAATGGCCGCATCGCCCCACGTAGCCACCACCCGCCTGTCACAAAGAAGGCGTTTGACCCACCTGTGGATCGCTGGTGCCGTGTTAACTGAGGTAAGGCCCTTCATAATAGCATCAGTGGTGACGTTATTGAAGGCGCCTGAAATGTCAAGAAATGCACCCAAGGCATAGTCTTTGTAATGGTCTGCTTTTTCGATGGAGGCTGCCAGAGCTTGGAGAGCAGTCTCAATGGACTTACCCTTTGTGTACGCATGCTGATTTGGGGACAACAGATGCATTGAGTTGCTTCTGATGTGCAAATCAAGTAGCTTTTCCAATGTTTTTAGGAGGAAAGAGGTTAGGCTAATAGGCCGGAAGTCATTAGGAACCACATGACTGCATTTGCCCGCCTTGGGCAGGAAAATGACTTTCGAGGTCCTCCAAAGAGTGGGAATATGACCCGATGCGAGGCACGCCGAATAGATACCCGATAGCCACGGAACAATCGTGGGCTTGCTGGCTTGCAGCATTGCTGGCGAAAGACCATCGAGACCGGGCGACCTGACCTTCGCAAAGGAGTCGATAACCCAAATTATTTTGTTATTTGTAATTTGACCGGCAGGGGGTCTCATAACTGGGAGACTAGGAAAGAGCTGCCAGTCACTGTTCTCTATTCCAATTCATCCCGGGAAATGAGTTGAGAGCAGTGCTTCAAGAGTTTCAGCACTACTCTCCGTCCACGCTCCATCGCCCGACTTGAGCAGACTAGGACTGGAAGCCTGCTTGGACAGCAGTTTCCTCAGTCTGGAAGTGTCTTTGATATTATTCAGGTCCGAGCAAAAGGTTCTCCATGAAGACCTTTTGGATGATCGGATCATTTTATTGTACGACTTCAGGAGAGACCTATACTCGTCCCAGACATATTCGTTATCCGCGATGAGAGATCTGGGTTCCACCAGGGTGGCTTCGATCTTCTCGTCGGTCTTGAGAGCCTACAAGATTGGCGAAACGCTGAAAGTAGTCCTGCAGAGAGGACATTGACAGTAGTTTCTAGGTTCTGTACCGAGTTGATGTTACCCGGCGGACCAAGAGACTTGGAAACAAGGCTAGAGAATTTCGCCCAGTTCGTGTTACGGGGATTTCTGAACGGCTGAGACGCAGGTACCCTGTTAAAAGGAATGGTGAATTGAATGTACTTGTGATCCGAGAAGGAGGGTCTATCCAGGACCCTCCACTCTTCTACATTGGTACACTCAGTCGCAATCGTTAAGTCCAGCACATTACTAGAGGTGGGACCTACATAGGTAGATACCTCAGCTCTGTTGGCTAGTCTAAGCTTATGGTTTAAATTAATATAAATTATAAAATAATATACCCCAAAAAATACTAAAAATATATATTAAATGGTATATTTGGTATATTATATGGTAGTACCAGGGTTGCCAATTTGTAGGGAATTCCCCAAAGTGCGGGGAATTTTAAGTTGATTGGGGATTTATTGGGGATTGGCATTATGTGGGGAAAATGCGGGGATTTTTACATATTTTGATTTCCAGTCCTTTATAAATTTGTGACAGCACAAAAATTAGACGATGAATGGCGAGCTCACGCAATGCTGGATTTTTGTCAACATGGGCTTGAACTTCAAAATAACATTGATGCTGAATGTTACTAGAGTAAAGTGTTTCGTCTGAAAAACGCTGCGGGAGAATACTTGTTTCCAAATATGAAAATTGTTATTTCGTCGTTGCTGATACTGCCTTTTTCAAATGCATCGGTCGAGCGCAAATTTAGTGTTCTTAAGAATTTGAAAACGGAAAACCGGAATCGAATGAATACAGATACTGTTGTATCATTTATGGCTGCAAGAGAAGGCATTAAAAAACTAGGCGGCAGAGTCAAGTTCAACCCGTCAAACACAAAAATATGGAAAACAATATGAATGTTAACTGTTTGAGTTTTTATTTTAATTAATTAAAAATACTAATATGAGTTATACTCAGCTTTTTATTCTTTCATTTAAAAAAACCTATGTGGGGAATTTGTGGGGAATCAGTGGATTTTTGTCCCCAAATGGGGGATTTTTATCCCGATTTTTGGGGAAATGTATAAATTTGCATTGGCAACCCTGGGTAGTACATGGACATAGTATCGACAGACAGACAGACGGGCATGGCTAGATCGTCTCGGCTGTTGGCCCAAAGTTGTAATACTCTTTTACCCTATGAGTAGCGGGTATAAAAATTAATTATTGCATACCTTACGGCATTTATTTTGGAAAGTACAAAGCTAACAATTCTCAAAAAGTTCTGACAGTTATTGTTCGACAACCCATACATAATTTCCTCCAAATTTTTGAGTCAAAAAAGACAGGCGTAAGCATGGCCTTCCATGGAGACAACATGATGTTGTGCTCGCCAAAATTTTTCCCGTTGATGGTAGTGTTCTATAGGTGCAGAAACACCGATGTTTGCAGATATCGATGTTTTTAAAACAACATCGATTGTTTTCAAAAATATTTTTATATTTAAAAAATATAATTAAAAAGTCCTTATAGAATTTGTATTAAAACGAAAAAAAAACAACAAATTTATTCAAATAACATATTTAGAGACATTAATAAAAAAAAAAATTCAGTCCATTGAGATCGGATAAGTCACTTATTAAAGCTATTGTAATTCTTATATATACAGTAGCTTCGGACTTCAACCGGGTACGGCGATCCGAAATTATTTGGCCTGCTGAAGGCTTTTCTGATTCACATGACGTGGCTGGAATACATAAGAATTTTTTTTTGTTAGCTTCTTGAAGCAGCCCTATTGTTTGAACACAGCTAGAATTAGAATAATTTATTTTAAAATAATCATAATACACAATTTCTATATTTACCATCCAAAAATTTAAGGGATCGCAAGTTTCTGGCTCGTTCCCGCTTTCTACGCGTTGTCTGAGCAATATAATTGCGTCAAAACATGTAGTCATTGTTTTTGAACTTATTTTGAGTTGAAGATTCGTAAATAGCTCGAAGTTGGATTGGGTGGTGTAGGCGCTATCGACGCTGATGTGGATGGTTCTTGAGCCAAATTTTTAAAAACATTGTGAAGCTCGTCCTCTAATGCTCGATATGCTTTATCGGCATTATTCGTTCTTTGAAAACCCTGGTCAATTAATGTTGCCATCCTAGGAACGGTGCGATCACTTAAAAAGTTGAATGCCAGAATGGCTTCTGGGCTTTTAAAGCTATGTCAATAGGAAAACACTTGTATTTGCATTTCGCAGACAATTGGAATGGCGAGGGACATAGTGGGGTACTTCCCGCCCAATATTAGTTTTGTGGCTTTCTCGATCGGACGAAGCAATGAACAAAGTTCTTCCAGGACACCAATTTCCTCGGCAGAGAAAGGTGCCGGAGTCTTTGCAGTTCCTAACAATGCAATTGGAAGTGCCCCATTGGTCTGCAAAATTCGTTCCATCATTTGGAAGGCACTGTTCCACCTAGTTGGTACCTCTTGAATTAATCCAAGGGGGTCTGTCACCATTTGAGCGTCCTTAAATTTCGCCATGGCAGTCGAACTACGCTTCATAAATGCGACAACAGTCTTGCACTTGGTAAGAATGGGTCGAATAATCTCCAATTTAAGAATTTCTTGAAACAGCAAGTTAAAACATGGAAAATGTTTAATTTGCAGATGTTCGCATGCCTTCTTCATTGTAGCGTCGTTATCAGTAACTATAGTTACAACTTTATGTAGAAGTTTCCACTCATTTAATACTTGTCGAATAGTATCAGCGATATTCAGTGCTGATTGATTTGTGGGCGTCGACAAGACCGCTGAAACTAGCTGAAACTTTTTGTTCACAAAATGGCACGTAACAGTTATATAAGCTTCATTTGCACGGGAAGTCCATCCATCCGTGGTAATTGCAACGTACTGGACACCTTCGAGCTCACATTTCAGATCCTTTCTTGAATCATTGTATATCTTAGGTAGCATTACTTCTCTGAGAAAGGATCTGCTCGGGATTTTATATTTAGGGTCCACGTGCTGCATTAAATTACGGAATCCATCGTCCTCACCCATGGAAAACGGTTGAACGTCCCGTGCTATCATGCGCATTACAAACATGTCCAATGTTTTTTTCGGACTCTGGCGGATACTCTATATTTCGTTGCATGAAACTATCTAGACTTGGTGACTGACCATCTATTTCTAAAACACTATAGTTTGGATGTATACGTTTGAGGTGGTCCATTAAGTTAGTTGTGTTTCCTGCCGTTTTTAACGCTTTCCCACAGTGAATGCAGGTGGCCTTAGTCTTGTCCTCGGTTTTCTTAAAGTGCTGCCACACATATTATGTTTCTCGCTTCCTTTTAGCCGACGGACCTTCAATATTTTCCTTCGTTGTACCTAAAATATAAAAAATTTACAGATGAGAATTGGCCGCCACACGTGGGACATATGTATGTACGCAATCAACTACACTGCTTGTAGTTGGCCATGTACTGCGCAGTTTTTAATTTACTTACGGTTCAAGAACTTATCTAACGTTGAAACTGAATCAGCGTCGCGCCTACGCCACCAATATCACTTCCTATAATTATAAGTAAATAATTAAACATTATTATTAACAAAATAAGTAAAATGTTACAAAATACGAACTTAAAGCGTGCTTTTCTTCTTCGAATTTTTTTAATAGTGATGGTTCTCGAAACATCGATGGTCAAAAAACAATTGATGTTTTCAGAAATATAAAAACATCGATGAATCGATGTTTCTGCACCTCTATAGTGTTCGTCGTCAAATTTCGTGTTCGCCAAAATGCTCGCATGAAATTGAAATCATTCTATTTTGTCTATGTTGGCAAAACAACATGCTTGCCAATGGATGGCGCGAACATCATTTGGGAAATCGTTTAGCGCAAAAAAGGCAAAAAATTTATGCAAGAATTAATTTTTTGTCTGCAAAATGAGCCTGCTGTATGGCATGCAAAAAACGAGGCGTATAAAAATAAAAATTAGACACAGTGAAAAAAAAGTTAACTCGTTGCGTGCATCATATAGACGAGAAATAGAGGTGTAGAACTATCGATAGTCGGCGCCATCGATAGCGAGCGATTATTTTTCTCAAACCATAATAATAATTGTTAAATGTAAAAAAAACTATAAAATGAAATTTAAACAAAACTTTTTTATATTCTTAACTCTTAAAAATAAAAAATACTTTTCATTTGTTGCTTTTGTGTTATACAAATTAATAAACCATTTCATTCAATGAATACATATTTTCATTTGGAAAATAGATTTAAGTAGCTTCTTCGTAGAGCCATTTGTTGTTATTGAGGAACAATAACATGTTAATGTTTTCCTCCTTCAGTCGAGTTCGGCATCGGAGACTATTTGTCCGGCCTTGCTAAACATGCGCTCGGACTCCATTGATGTGGCGGGTACGCACAAAAATTTAAACATTACGGTTTTTAAAAGTTCCAGATCCGTTTCGTTCATCTGAATTTATAACAAAAAAACTGAATTTACTGAATGTCTTACTTGCTTACTTGTATCCAGATCAGAGGATCTGTATCCTGGGATGCTACACCTCTTTCTAGATATTGCCGTTTTACGATTATTGCATCACTTCGGCTAGTGGTTGGTTTTTCATTTGCTTTCATTTCAACAAAATCAAAAAATGTTTTTTTTTCTTTTGAAGTTGTAGCTTCCATTTCCACAATGGGTTTCAAGATTTGCTGAGATGCAATGACAAGCTCAGTTTCTAAAAGAACGGATGCTTGCTCAGCGTTGTAATCATTGCGGAATCCGATTTTGTTGAACCTCGGATCCAAAATAGTTCCAATACTGGTAGTGCTTCTTTCTTCATATTGAAAAAGCCTTTTTGTTATTGAATCCAACAAACATTATTGCAGCGCTTTTCCTTCGGTCGTATTTAACAATGGTGTCAGTTGGTGAACCTTGCGGTATAATCCGTAAACTATTGGTATTATTAAAGAAATCGTGATGTACTTGCCGCCGGAAATTTGCTCTGTCACATCTTGAAATAGTGCCTATAGGTTGCATATGTCTAATATAATTATTTCATTGGCAGTAAATGGCAGAGGTGCATTTGCTGTGGCCAATAACACTTTTGAAATAGCTTTGTTTGTTTTAATTATTCGATTTATCATAAAGTAGAAGCTGTTCCACCTAGTTGGCATTTCCCGTAACAAACTAAGCTAAGGTTTTTCGGATTCTTGGGCTTTTTTAAATTTTGCGTTTGCAGTAGAACTTTTCCTAAAAAATTTGACAGTGGTCTTACATTTTGCAAATAAGTTTTCCAAGCACAAATTGTTGTTTTCAATTTTTAAAGCGTCTTGCACAACAAGATTCAAGCTGTGTGTGAAACATGGCAAGTTACGAATCTTTACAATATCACATGCTTTTAGCATTGAGCTTGCGTTATCGGTCACAATGCACACTGTTTTGTCCAAAACATTGAATTTCAAAGTTTTAGCAATATTGTGTGCCGAATAATTCGTAGCATCTTTTAATTTTTCTGTGCTGAGTGACGCTGTTCGAAACTGAAAGCAATCGATAAAAAATGCATAATTTGCGCTTGATGTCCAGCAATCGCATGTCACAGCAATATTAGTTGTTTCCCATAGTTTAGTTTTTAGGGTGAGAACAGCCTCGTCAAATACACTCATCACCACCTCGTCTATTAGATGGGTTTCGCTGGGAATTTTGTACCTTGGGTCAAGGATTTGAGAGTACTCGATAAAACCTTCACTTTAAACTATATTGAAGGGTTTCGGATCATCTTGGCTAATACACTATCGATGTCCCTCTTCCGTCTAGAGTTGGCATCATAAGAAATGGCTCGTTTGAAGTACGAAGAGTTTGAGTGCATGTTCGATCTTGTGCTGCTGCTTGATGATGCAGGTAAATTTGAGTCGTTGCACTCTGCAGGTTTTGCAACAGCGTCATCGATGCCTGGATGAAATCGTTGTAGGTGATCTCTTAGATTTGACGTGTTGCCACTCGTCTTATATTCCTTTCCGCAATTCAGACACTTCGCCAGTTTTTTATCGTCAGATCGCTTAAAGTACTTCCATACCTTCGATATCCCTTTCTTCCGTTTGAGGGCTTCTTGCTGTGTGTGCACTTACCTTTTTCCACAATTGTTAGGAACTTATCCATGCTATAGCTTATTTTTGTTTCCACTTTCAACAATATTTTTGCTTTCAACTATATTTTTTCTTTGCACTATATTTTTGATGTCTACTTTCAACTATATTTTTTCTTTGTGATGTGAGAAGCCGAGTGCAAGACTATCGATAGTGCAGGGCTGCAATCGATGGCGGTGAGATAGCGCCAAACCATAGATAGCGATAGTGCCATCGATAGTTCTCCTCCTCTAACGATAACTGCAAAAAAGTAAAAAGAAGTGAAAAATCTGGCGCTGGAACGGACGATGTGTACTATACCAGCGAACTTTGTTTTCTGCATGAAACAGAATCCTCTGTCCACCAGTTTTGATGACGGCCCGGAAAATAAATAGTAAGTATTTTAATAAAATTACAAGCAATAGTTTATTGTGCAAGAGATAGAACATATTTTTATATTAAAATCGGTCATTCTACCAAGGCCTTGGTACCTTGCAAGGTACTGATTCAATTGTGTTAAAATATTCGCAAAATTTATCACGAATTCGTTTGGCATTTTCTGGTTGATGGTTGGAATGACTGCCTCCAAATGAATTGTCTGGATCTGCTGAATCTCGCAAATATACTGCGCCGTTTTTCTTCGACAAATATTTGTGCAAATAGCAACAACATAGAACAATCACAGAAGCCTTTTCCGGCTCTAAAGTGATAGTATGTAGAAGTATTCTAAATCTGCTCTCTATTATGCCAAATGCATTTTCCACTTACGCCTAACTCTTGAGCGGCGGTAATTGAAAATCAGGTCGTCCTTTTCCAATTTTTGACGACTGTACGGCTTTATCAAATTTTGCGACAATGGAAAGGCGTCGTCCCCTACTATCACATGTGGCAGTTCATATGAAGTACTTGGTATTTGGCGAGGCTTCGAAATGAATAGCGATTGGTCATCATTGCGCGTTTTATATTCAGATTGTGCAAATACACCAGCATATGATGCCCTTCCATTTGCTCCAACTTCCACACAAATAAATTCATATTCTGCGTTGACTATCGCCATCAGGACAATGCTGAACGTCTTTTTGTAATTAAAATAGAAAGATCCTGAAGACGTTGGTCTCTTGATATGCACATGCTTTCCGTCGATAGCTCCTATGCAATTAATGAAATTCCATTTTTTCTCAAAATCATCAGCAGTTTCTTTCCATTCTTCTTCATTTCCTGGTATCTAAAATAATATAATATGAAATACGTAATTAATTGTCAATTTTACAAACGAAACGAAAACATGATGAATCATAGGAGTTCCTACAGAAGGCAGTAGCGCACGTGGACAACATCAGCGCAAAGCAACCAAAATGTGAAGCTGACATATCTGCTGAAGGATGGGCTGCCATGTTCAAGCAGTTGTCGAAGGAGCAGCAGCTTTTTGCCAAAAAAGGCATAGACGAGCTCCTTATGCAAGGGCGGATGAATATGCTAACATATCAAGGGGTGTCAAGCATTGCAAATATTCCGAATAAAATAAATATAAATAATAGTCAAATGCAATGCCAGATGCCAATCCCGGTGTATCCTCGACAACAAATTTTTCGTGCGAGCACTCCACTTATGAGCGACTCATCATCTTTTCAATTATCACAGTCGGACATAAACAATCAAATAATAATTTCTGAAAATAGAAACGTTTCTGCTGCATCCTTTGCGAACTTATTTAACAGCGATGATTACGTATAAACCAATTCATATGTATTACAAAAATTCTTACCTTGATTTAAGACTATAGCATTTTAATTATTGCTAGACATGTTTCAATTATTATGCGCCCAAGGCTCTGCGGAGAAATTCCTGTTAAGAATTTCAGGTCTTCATAACTTTGGCCACTAGCCGAAAACCGCAAAGTTGCTGAAAGACGTTCGTTTGCACTTAACAGTTCTTCATATGTAGAACTGTTCGAAGAAAGTTTTTGAAATCCATAGGAGACGTTTTGTGAAACTCCTTTAAAAGCTTCGTATAGTATGTGTGCATTTTTGGCGCTTAACGTACCAATCCTTGATCCACATACTGTGCTTCCTCTTTTGCGCTTCCTCTTTTTTTGTCAAAGCAAATATGTATTTATTGCCATCAGTGCAATAACAGTGCCGCTGTCGTTGTCCGTTGACATGTTGACTGATTGAAAGTTCATAGCAATAAATACACCACTGTACAGCAGTGATGCCAGAATGTCCGGAGTAAAAGTTGTTAGATTTAAGAATGCTTTAATATGCTAAAATGAATGATTTAATATGCTAAAAATTATAAAAAAAAATTGCTAAATCTCTTAAATGTTATTTTTCATAGAGTATATGCATTTTTAATTAATTAATTTGGAATAAAATATGTTAAAATAAACACGATTTCGTATCTTATTTTGTTAACATCTATTACAAAATGCTTAGAAAGCTTCCAAGAAAATACAGAATTAAGGCAACATTTTTCAAGTCTATGTAGTCCATACCTGTTTATATATTCATATAAGAGAGCTGATGGTGAATTTGCCGAGGACCTTCAGCTTTGGAATGCAGAATCTAGAGTGGATCAGACGGATGACTACTTGGTTATCCCATGTAAGAATATACCATGGGTGAAACGAATCAATAGTCGCGGAAAGGACGAGGAACATGAGAGTATAATTGGATGACTCTCATCGTAGCGCAGCGAGTTGGACGCCCTCAGACTCCCACAAGCCCGTAGAATCCCCTTGCCATCGAGGAATGGATTCAAGTTTCGGATCGAACTTCAAGGAGGAACCTGCTTGGACTGTAGACAGTGATATTAATGAGGAAGTCTAGAGTAGGAGGTAACTTGGCGATGTTACACCTAATCCGCTGCTCCAGCAGAGTCTCTCGAATGTAACTTGAAGATGTTGGCCATTGATCCGGTTGGAGATGGAGCCACTCTGGTCCATGGCACCACAAAGGGTTAGAAGTCAGCAGGACACCTCGGCTTGCGAGATCTGCTGGATTGTGCTCGGGTCGCACATGCGACCAACTCTTGGAGTGACTGGTTTGGACTATTTTGGCCACACGATTGTCCACAAAGGCTGTCTATTTGCAGGATGGCTTGTTTAACCAAGCTAGAAGAATTATCAAATCAGTCCAAAAGAAAGTCTGGAAACTCTCTGCTGAAGGATTCAGGAGGAGGCCCGAAGAAAGCTTATCCGGCAGGACTGCGCCACAAAGTTCCAAACGTGGCACTGAGAGTGACGAAGAGTTTGGCAAACTGCGATAGTACTTCCCTCTTCGTATAGAAGTCCTCATGGGCAACTTTTGGTGGCATGAAGAAGAACTCGTCGTCGTGAGCTTGCCACCTGATGCCCAAAGTTTTCGCCATAGTCGAGTTGTAGGCAGTCCTCTCATCCTTTGGGATGTTCTTCAGCACGCTCTTGTTGTTCGACGTCCACTTCCTCAGGGGAAAGCCAGCGCTGTCCAGGAATGCACACACTTCCGTTATGGTCCGGATGGCCTCTTCCTTAGTGTATGTCCTTGCCAGGACGTCGGCACGTACATACATGCTGCCGGAGATGACTCAGCTTACGAGGATACTGCAGACGTAAGTCTTCAGCGAGTTGCTGGAGAACTCGTAGGGCCAGGAAAGGCGAGCAGTTGACACCGAATGTGACCGTGTTTAACTCGAAGTCACCGATTTCACCGTCCGTCATACGAAACAGAATTCGTTGAAACGGTGTGTGCTTTGAGTCTATAAGGATTTGACAATATATCTTTGTTATGTCCGCATTGAAACCATACCGAAAATATCGCCATTCGAGAATCTGCAAAGTGAGATCCGATTGTAGAGTGGGCCCTGGATGAAGGATATCATTCAGACTTTTGCCATTTGAGGATGGAGAAGAAGAACGACCCGCATGTACTTCTAGCGTCAGCTGATTTGATTTTACTGGAATCGACTTTCGCTCGGCAATCACAATCAAGTACAAGTATGGGCTGCTTCGGCTTGCATCAAACCTTTTGATGGGATTGTTGCTAACGATTCATTGGGTTGGACTTTTACTATGTCAGAATTCAAGGCATTTTTGCTCGAGTATAATTGTTTTGATATTAATCATCTGTTGCTTACTCAAGTAATAAGGTTATGATGCGTATGATATAAATGTTTGATGAAATGCACATCAAAAGTATGTGCTCTGTCTGCTTGTATAGATGTTAAAAATTGTTTTAAGATGAAACAAAGGAAAAATAGTGTTTATAATAATTATTGTCATTTTATATATATTTAAAACCTTATAAAATTTATTTCCATTTTTTACATTTTGATTAATTTATATTATATAATTTTGAAAATTGACTTTTATTAATTTTCCACCAATCAATTAAATTAAAATTGTTAGACATTTCATATCCATCAACTTCTTCGCTTAGTGTTTCTTCTGCCTCAAATACTGATGAATTGATTAATTGAGAAAAAAAATAGGCATCGCTTGAAGTATCTATTGACGGATATCAAGAATTATTATTGTAACTGTAGGTTAAGCTATCAAATGAAAATATGGAAATTTCTGTTGGAGTTGAGGGTGTTGAAGTACTATATTTTATTGGTTTATCAGCAACCAAAGAAACGCAAAACTCTTTTACTATGGCCAAATCAGCTGTTTGCAGTGCAATAGCAGGAGGGTACAAAAAAAAAGCTACTTTATGCCACAAACAAAGGTTTCCAGTTAAATAAAAACACTTGCACTTAGTTATTTTGAGGTTGTAAACTTTTACAATTACTTTTTATTAGCCACTTGTAGAAATACACTTCTCATGTGCACAAAGAATTTTGAACATATGGAGATATAGCAAAAAAACACTAAAGTGGGCAGTGTGACCATCACTAGGGGGAAACATAGATCAGTGTTGCTGCGCGTATGACAAGGTCACACGCACAGTATACCAGCTTTTGTCGCTATCGATAACTGTCAGCTGGCCTGAGTGGTCACACCTGCAGTCATCTGGCATCAACACATACCTTGTCAATAATTTCTAAAATGTTTTGTTTGTTAATGATTGCTGTTATATCATTTGGATTTGGACACATATTTTTCTTATTTTCAAAATTGACGGAATAACAAGGTATAGTGATGGTGAATTTGTCGCCTGAAGTTTCTTAATTAAATAATTGCAATATGTTCGCAAACTTCTACTTATGACTTTCCTACGCCAATATTGATGTTCAATAAGCGTAGGCTTTATTTTCCAGAACCTGAATTATATTTGAACACCTATCAGTGACAAACTTAATTGGCTCTATATTGTCCACTCAAAACTCCAAAAAAATTCTGTTTAGTTTTTTTTTATAATATTGTCACTAGTTGACCTCTCGAAGTTCATAGACTTCATGCCCATTACAATATTATTTATTGTGTTGTCCACCACGGACATAATTGTCAGTCCACATGTCAATTGTAGAGGTGGAGAACTATCGATAGCACTATCGCCACTATCGATGGTTTAGCACTATCGAGCCACCAACGATGGCAGCAGACACCTTCGATAGTGGCCCATCCACTATCGATGGTGCTATCGATAGTGCGCTTCTTACATCCCTAAAAAATTTGTTCGCGCATTTTCTGTGTCGGCGTCAAATGCAACAACGAGGAAAAATTTAAAAACAAGAAACAATTAGTTAAATTAATATGGATCGCTTTTTTAAATCTGGGTATGTTTATTATATTATATACGTAAGTGTTTTGATCTATAATTTGTTAAATTTAAGGTAAACGTCGAGTGTCTTCATCAAGTGCCGACAAGCCCAGCACAGACTCTGAAAAAGATTTGGAACCAAATCTACAGAGTAACAAAAAGAAGTCAAAAATTTCACATGTTTGGAAATATTTTAAAAGGTCTGACGACAAGAAATATGCCAAATGTCTCGATTGTGGCAAAGAATACAAGACAAGCGGCAATATATCTAACTTGCACGACCATTTAAAAAGGTTCCATCCTGGCGTGGAAAGAAAGAGCGCAGAATCGAGCACACAAGTTGTACGTGCTGAGAGGAACGTCACTACATCTACAAGCAGCAGTTGCAGATCGAGCATGAACTCTGTGGCGTCTTACTTTAAAAGAGCCGTCATGTATGATTCAAATTCTAAAAGAAAGACAGACGTAGATAAAGCTCTAACTGAAATGGTTGCCAAAGATGTGCAGCCCTACAATATTGTCGAAAACGAAGGGTTCGTGCAATACACTCATGTATTGGATCCTCGGTATAAATTACCCAGCAAGACGCACTTAAGAGATGTGCTGATGCATAATTATTTTACCGAAACTTCTGCCAAGTTATCAGCAATCCTTGTAAATGTTTCGAATATCGCAGTTACGTGTGATTTGTGGACATCAAGTGCCAATGCTAGTTTTTTGACTGTGACGGGTCATTTCGTATATAACTACGAATTAAAAACAGCATCCTTAGCAACAAAAAAACTTCTAAGCACAACTAATCATTGTTCACAAAACATTGCTGATACATTGCGGAACATTTTTATTGAATGGAACATACTGGAAAAAACTGTATGTATTGTTACCGACAATGCCAGCTCCATGCTTAAAGCATGTGATCTATTGCATATTCGCAATCTGCCATGCTTTGCGCATACTATAAATCTCGTGGTGCAAGATGCTATAAAAGTTGATGACCCAGTGCTTCAAGCTTTATTTACTAAATGTAAATCAATCGTTCGATTTTTCAAGCAAAGCACTATATCAAATGAAAAGCTCAAATTAGCTCAAGAAGGCTCAGAATATACTTTGTTGCAAGAAACGACCACTAGGTGGAATAGTTTTTATTTTATGATTGAGCGTATTATAAAAATGAACGATGCCATTGCCAAAGTTTTACTATCAACAACGAATGCACCGCAGCCATTTACTGCTGAGGAAATACTTATGCTGAAAGATATTGAAAAAGTATTGGCTTTCTTTCAGCAAGCAAGCGAGAAAATTTCTGGCGGAAAATACGTAACGATATCGCTGATTATTCCCATGACATATGGACTTTTTCGGAAAATCGAAAGTGTTGTACCATTACTACAAACTCTTCAAGGAAAAACTTTAAACAAAATATTGATGGAATCAATCAAGCAACGTCTTTCCGTATATGAGCAGAGAACAGTCTGCAGGATGGCTACGCTTTTGGATCCACGGTTCAAAAAAAGTGGATTTCAACATAGCTCAAACGCTGAACAAGCAGCAACATGTTTTGAAAATGAGCTGGCCAATTTTCCAGTTAAAGAGACCGCAAGTAATCAACCCGTAGCACCGGATTCAAGTATACAGGATACTTTGTTCGATTTTTTGGGTGAGCGTTCCATGAATAATTCTGTAAACTCAAGAGTAGATGCAATTTTAACTAAGAGGCAGTATCTGGAAAGGGCAATTGTAGGACAAGATATCGACCCTCTATTATGGATGAAGGTATGCCTTAATTAAAAGTGCCGAGTTATAAATTGCATATAATTAAGTATATTACTTTTTTCCAGGTGAATCAAACTGATTTCCCTGCCATTGGGAGCCTTTTCGCCAAATATCTTTGCATTCCGGCTACGTCCGTGGAGTCTGAAAGAACATTCAGCAAGGCGGGCCAAATAATATCGGAGAGGCGAACCCGGCTCAAAGAAAAAAATGTTAACATTCTTTTGTTTTTAAATCGCAACTCTTGGCTGAAATAAAGCATATTTTATTGTATTCGTTTCATTCTTTTTTTTTTAATTAAAATAAAGCATAATATTTTTATATTTGCTTAAAAAAAATTTTTTTGTTGGGCTACACTATCGAGCCATTATCGAGCCACTATCGATGGCACTATCGACACTATCGATAGTTTAAAATAAACCATCGTCGACTATCGATGGCGCCCACTATCGATAGTTCTCCACCTCTAGTCAATTGTGGTTGATGCTCCGCCTCTGCGTACAATTTCGGATATTTCTCCTCGCAGCTCTTTTTTTTTCTTCTCTGCTGTGTAACGTGCAACGAGAAGAAGCACAAGGCGACAGGGCTATCGGTATTTGCGGGGCACGCTTTAGAGTCCGGCTCTAGCTCGTCGGCTTTGGGGGTGGTGGTCTTGCTTATACCGATAGCCCTTTCTTCGCTTCTCATTATTATCAATTTAAGATCAGAAATTGAACGTGCTGCGACGAAGAAGGGATTGCTAGAAAACTAGCCGGAAAGAGAAAGAAAAATCCAAAAATGTATCGAAAATAAAAAGAAGAAAACAAATAGAGAATGAGAGAGAATAAGAGAGAGAGAGAGAGAGAGAGAGAAAGAGAGAGCGAAAATTGAGGTAGGTCATTACAGCTGTTAAGTGATGAAGTCCCCTACCAACCTAAGATCACTGCATCAGAGCATGGCTCTGGTGATCCCTTCTAACCCTACGATAGAGGCGTCGCTGGCTTGTTTCGGCTAAATAAAAAGCAAATTATTTCATGATATATAAAATTTAATTAATGAGAGATATTAAACAATAAGGCATTATGAACAAAAATAGTACAAAAATGATCAATGATAATAATATAAGAGAATAGTTGCAATATTATTATAGTTTATTTTTAAATATATAAATGTATCTTAATTTCAGTGCTTTGTTTTGTCCCGTGCCAAATATTAAAGTTTTGAAATTTTATCCTCAAACATTTTTCTTTATAACATATAATAGTTTGAATTTTTGTATGCCCTTCTATAAATTTATATTCCGTGTTTTTACAAAGAAAATTGAGGTGAAGGTATGAAGTGTGTTTTCGCAATAAAAAAAAACTCACCAACAGAACTCCTGCGGCGGCGATCGATCTCCGGCGAAGTTGTGCTGGAACAGTGCTAAATAAAAAGAAATACAACTTTCACCAAAACACTTCATGTTCACTTCACTTCACATACGCGAAACTGGTACAAAATATTCAATATAACTCTTGCATACGTTTTAATTTTTGGTTGTTTTAATTTTGTTATTTCTTAACTTGGCACTGATTTTCATAACTTATTCGTTTAATTTAATTTACTATAATAATTTTCGCTGTTGTGTTTTATATTTTAAATTTTTTGTATCTTGTGCACAACACATTAAACAATTGTTTTTATATTCCAAATTCTCATGGCTCTACAATTTCTTATTTCATTTCAACTATTTCTTTTATATTTGTACGTTTGTTTTGTTTAATTCTTGTAGCGCTTCACTTTTTTAATTTGTTGTTTTACAATATTTTAGCGCTTTTATTTTCAATTGAATGTGTCACAATACATGTTTTAATTTTTAATTGTTTTTTTCAATCAACTAAACAGCTGCGCTAATTTCTTTTGATTTTAAATCATTTTATCTTTTAACCTTTTAACTTAACTTTCAACTTTAACTTTTAACTTTTATTTTTTTTGTGCAATTTTGAAATTCTGCAATTGCAGTACCGCTTTAATATTAATTTGAATTTTAAACTATTTTTGTGAACAAATGTACCTTTTAATTTTTAAAAATTTTTCAACTTTTAACTTTTTATCGTATTCATTTTTTTTAAACAATTTTAACAAAATTAAATTTAATTAAAATATTTAAATTTTTAATATTTCTGTGCAATTTTTGCGATTTTTGCAATACTAAATTTTTCTTAACATGTTTTATTTTAACTTGTGCTGAGCGGCGCTACACTGTTGAGTTTTAATCTTTCATATTGTTTCACTATTTTTTTGTTTTAAACAATGTAGCGCATCATTTTTTTACTTTTCAAATTTGGTTTTAATTTTTCATATTTGCACTTTTAACACACACACACACTATTTTATATATGCGAACTAGTCGCTGATGATCAGGAGCTGAGTAAAGATGAGATGAGATGATGAAGTTGGAGATGATGAGATGAGTGAAGATGCAGATGCCAATAAGTTGATGCGCAGGGGTGCTGCGCTGACGGCTCGAGCAGATGCCTTGACGCTACGCCGGCGCAATAAGGCGCTCTGCTCGGCAGAAAGAAGTCGACGGTGTCGCTCACTGGCCCTTCGCTGGCCGATAGTTCGGCGGCAAATATGGCGCTCAGTGGCGCTCCGCTGGCCGATAGTTTGGCGGCAAAGATAGCGCGAGTTACCAATAGATTAACAACACTATTGGTGTAGATGCTTTCTTTATTGGTGGTGTAATTGAAAACGCACAATTGTTTTTTTTTATTCTTTTCTTTTTTTTATTTATTTACTTCGACGTCTGCTCAGCTTCTGTGTTCACACTCGACTGACTGTCGAACCAAACGTCACTTCGCAACTCCGTCTTCTCTTTTATGTCGTTTTTGTAACGGTCGTTCCGATTGTGTCCGATCGTGCGTCTTCACGTTTTTCGTATACCCTACATCTCTATGAATAGGGTAGAGAAGGTAACTCCTCCCCCCCCTAAGTGCTGAGTGAGGTCCGGAATGGAGACACATCTGACGGTACGAACGAAGTTATCTTTCTTATAACGTGACCCTTCTTTAGTCTTAGATTAAGTATGGTCGGTAGTTTGTTCAATTAATATAAAATTAATAAGTATGTAATTATTGAGATATTATTTGTCTTATTAGATATAACATATTGTAACGTAAGTACACTTTTCATTGCGTTCATCGCTTCTTCTATAAATACAGCGTTTATCATTATTATTAGATATATCGTAACATGAGTACATTTTTCAGTGCGTTCATCGCTTTTTCTATAAATTCAGTGTTTATAACTTTTATCCTACTTCTTATTCCTAATTCTGAGCTTATATAATATAATTATTTTATATATTATTTTTTTTTAAAAAAAAAAAACGATCAAAATAATGCATTTATAAAATATTAAAACTTAATTATTTATATTATATAAATTTTTTTTTTGGATAAGAATTTAAATGGACTGATCTTCTTGCTTTTTTATTCTTCTTTTAATTTTTGATTTGTGAATTTTCTGATTTTTGGTTGTGATAAGGGTTGGACCTTTATCTTGTAGTACTTGTTGCTTTGTGAATCTAGGTGTAAGCTTATTTCTTCTATTTTCTTTTCTAAATATTACATCATTATTTTCTAGCTGTTCCGGATCTTGCCTGTCGTTATTCAATTTGTTGATTCTCATTTTTATTTTTCTTTTGAGCGAAAAAAGTTTCTCTCTCTTTCAGGTTGGTCGGTTTCATCGATCTTATTGTAGCCCCTAATGGGCCCCTAATTCCTGTTAAAAATGAGTTAAGACATATGTCTGCAAACAGTTTTATTTTTGTCTTAACCACACACTGCTCCGATTTTGTGGTTTCCGCTATTCTAAATAATGCCAATTTAATCTCACAGACTTTGTCATATAGTTGACGTAAAGATAAATTCTCCTGCACAGAATTGTGGAGTTCGAACATAAGAGTGGGTTCATCTCTCTTGTCCGCGCAATCCAAAATGAGGGCGTCCTTAATTTCTTCCCAATTAAGACTGGCTCCAGATTCGATGATGCCCTCGCTAGCCTTTCCTTCGATTTTATTGCGAATCGATCTTAGAAGTAACTGACCATATGGCGTTTTACTAGTACCGCTAATCAGTGCTAGGATTTCCTCTACGTTGGTTATAAATTCATGTAAAGTTTTTGGATTACCATCGTATACCGGTAAAAAACGAATTGCGTCAGGTATCTTCAGTGATGATAGGACATCAAGTGAATTAACAGATTGCTCTCCTTGATCTGGAAGGACGTATTCTGATGAAGAAGACGTAGATGATTGATCGTCTTGTCTTGTTACGATGGCCTCTGTATTTTCGGATACACTGATGTTGTTTCCAGATCGACTCCTGGTATTTGGAATACGGTCTTTTGCTCCTCTCATGGTAGCCCTTATCTGTTAATTAGTATTTACTATTAGTAAAGAATATATATTTTACATTTCAAATTTACGTGTAACAAAACCAAGGTACGTATATAAATATATTGTTGTATCTGGTACTTAAATTGCACCTAAATATATACAAATATCGTTTCGAACATGTTTAAACTACACGTTAAAAGGTTTGACCACTTATAATTGCCCTTAGTCTGTGAGTCGCACTGAAACACAAAACTAACTGCAACCATCTCAAACATGCTCCAGGATACGTTCGATCGGTTTGAGCACACATTGTTGCTCGTAGTCTGTGAATTGCACTGAAACACAAAACTAACTGCAAACATCTCAAACATGCTCCAGGATACGTTCGATCGGTTTGAGCACACCTTGTTGCTCTTAGTCTGTGAGTCGCACTGAAACACAAAACTAGTTGCAACTTTCTCAAACATCTTCACGACACGTTCGATAGGTTTGAACATATATTGTTGTATTGTTGTTATTGTTGTTGTTAACGCATCGATTTTTGTTGTATACATACATAAGTATACATACACAAAAGAATTCGACGACTGTTTGTATTGAGACAAACGATTCCGTTGTCTCTGTGTGCCTCTCGCATTGTTCTTAGAAAAAACGCAGAATAAGGGGATTCACACAAACAATTTATATACATTGCTTCACTGCTATTCTCGGTATGTCACAATGTACATACACATGTGTGTAATGTGTGTTAATAATTTAAATATATATATATATACATACTTTTTTTATACATATATATACATTCTTTTTTTTATGTCTGAATTTCACCACTAGTCTTGGTATTTCACAATGTACATACACATGTGTGTAATGTGTGTTAATAATTAAAATATACATATGTATACATACTTTTTATAATGTTGTGACCGGCTTAAAATGGAGTAATAGGTAAGAGTACGGCTGCGCCAGTTACCAATAGATTAACAACACTATTGTTGTAGATGCTTTCTTTATTGGTGGTGTAATTGAAAACGCACAATTTTTTAGTTATTCTTTTCTTTTTTTTATTTATTTTCTTCGACGTCTGCTCAGCTTCTGTGTTCACACTCGACTGACTGTCGAACCAAACGTCACTTCGCAACTCCGTCTTCTCTTTTATGTCGTTTTTGTAACGGTCGTTCCGATTGTGTCCGATCGTGCCTCTTCACGTTTTTCGTATACCCTACATCTCTATGAATAGGGTAGAGAAGGTAACTCGCGCACTGGCGCTCCGCTGGCCGCTAGTGTAGCGGTAAAGATGGCGCGCACTGGCGCTTCGCTGGCCACTAGCGCGGTGGCAAAGATGGCGCTCAGTGCCGCTTCGCTGGCCGCTATTGCGGCGGCAAGGATGGCGCTAAGGTCGCTTAGATGGCCGCTAGTGCGCCGCAACGAGAGCACTCTGGTGCGCTTTACTGGCCGCTAGGGCGGCAACAAAGATGGCGCTCAGTAGCGCTTCGCCGGCCGCTAGTGCAGGCACTACAGTGCACTGTCGCGCTCAAAAAAGAGCCAAACCAAAAAGACAAAAAATATCGAAAACGACCTGCGAAAGCAACAACAATGAGTAAAGAACACGTACCAGAATCTATTACTATCAATTCTTACCAAGTATAAGCAAGCACTAAGCACTAAGCACTAAGCACTAAGAGAATACTAACCTCTTGTGTCTTGTGGTATAAAATTTTCACACCAACCAATATGCGTCTATGCACGCTGCCGGTCACCAGAAAAGTGCTTTGACCGGAACCAGCCCAGCTTAAGCTGGCTCAGCATGCGCGGTGCAGCGAGCGAAACGTCAAGCAGAGCTTTTTCTTAGTGCAGCTGATGAAACGTCAAAGCTGAGCTTTTCAGTGCAGCTGATGAACAACTTAAAGCTCAGCTCTCCAGCGCAGCTGATGCGCTAAAAGCTTCGCCCTTATTGCAGACAACAAAAAGCTACTCGATTGTAAGTTGAAATTACACTTGCATACTTTTAGGAAGAACTTTAGCTGACAAGAAAAATTGAATACTTTTAGGCCGTATCTAATTCACATTGGCTACAGGCGCCGTTATAGCTGGTTTTTGCACATTATTGGTATTATTGTTGGATTTAGAATGCCGTCCTCCAAATCAACATTTTCACCATATAGTGCCCCGAGTTTAACGAAAAACTGCACCATTTTCATAAATCCAGTACCTTTAATATATGTAAGTAATAAATGTAAAAAAAAATTGTATTACTTATTTGACCTTTAACGGCAGAAAATGGTCAGTGGCAATCTTCAACAATCCACTCAGCACAAACTTTGGTTGCTTCCGTTTTGGTTTCAGCAGACACTTGTTTTAACACAATTTTTATACCCGCTACCCATAGGGTAGAAGGGTATTATAACTTTGTGCTGGCAGGAAATGTATGTAACAGGTAGAAGGAGGCATCTCCGACCCTATAAAGTATATATATTCTTCATCAGCATCAATAGCCGAGACCATCTACCCATGTCCGTCTGTCCGTCTGTGTGTCTGTCCGTCTGTGTCCGTCCGTCCGTCCGTATGAACACCTAGATGTCAGTTTGTTTCAAATTTTTGCCACGCCCCCTTCCGCCCACGCAAATCAAAAAAGTCGAATAAAGCGTAATTTTAAAGCTAGAGTTACGAATTTTGGTATATACAATAATTACTATAGTAGTTATGATTCCTGAAAATTTGGTTTCGATCAGATAATTGTGGAAGTTATTAAAGAAATACTTTTGTATGGACAAAAACGCCTACTTACTAGGGGTCTGAGTTGCTTTGGCCGACAATCTGGTACATTGTGCCGTCTATGGTATATTTTGAATGGTGTACTATATCGATATACCAAACATATCATTCGGTATATTTTTTGGTATTTTTTAGTATTTTCGGTATATTTTGAAAATGATACCGCAATATTTTGGCTTTATTAAATTTGGGTAGCGGGTATCTCACAGTCGAGCACACTTGACTGTAACTTTCTTACTTGTTTTTTATTTCGGATAGAATGTTCCACAGAGAACTGTGTCCTTTACGTTGACCAGAAAGACTATATTTATCGCAATTAATTTTTTCTAACACAATTTTATTGTTCTAATCCATTATTTACAATATTTTAATTAATTTGTTAAGCGTACAAAACACATGCTACTCGGCAGAAAACCGTAGAACTTTCTAGAAATACACACATACATACATATGTGTACTTGACGAGTATACGAGTACATAAACACAATTTGACCGAACACCGGTTAGCATTTAAATCAATCATGTTTGAGTATGATTAAAGTTCGGGTATTGGTAGTGTTGAGCCACTAAGCTTTTTTAGTAGCTTTATCTATAAATAAAACACGCGAATTTCAAATTCAATTGTTTATTAAATGTCACATATGTTCGTATATGTAACCAACTCTTTGGATTATTTGGCTGTGTACCAAGCTTCGCCACCGACACGATAACAAGCAATTACAATTCAAGAGTCAAAACAAGAGTAAAGCAATTACCCGATCGCTAACAGAGAGCGATCGCTAACAGAGAGCGATCGCTAACAGAGAGCATGCAGCGCTGCTGGCAGATGCAGCGCTGCTGGCAGACGCTGTTACAGCATTGCATTAACATGCGCTGTCTGCTGCTCCCGACATACTCCCGCCGTTGAAAGCCTATCTTTCAACATCATCGTCGATGTAATATAATAGGATGGCGAGCATCGTAGGGAAGAGTTGAATTGGCTAGCCGACCGCCAACACGCAGAAGTCCAAATTGGTCGATGAACGGCAACAAAGAAGCGATTGAACTCGATTTCTTGACGAAGCCTTTCGAACGAATCTCCTTGACATCACTCCATAAATTTGACAACAATTCGCAGTAGCAGCCATGTGCCTTTGTTGACATCTACCACGTTGAGACCTGGATGCTTTATACGATTAACAAATTTAAACACAAACGCATATACGCGCTGCATTGAGGCAAACGTGTTAAGGTACTTGCAACGAAGAGTGATATCATCATACGGAGACGTGGCTATCATGACCTTACTACGCATTTCCAACGTTGACGACTCTAAGCAGCGTTGTGAAGGCCATTCATCTCGATTTTCAATAAGAAACTCCGGTCCATGAAACCATATCTTGGACTCTGCTAAACATTCTGGAGTTGTACCTCTGGAGAGTACGTCGGCAGGGTTCAAAGCCGTGGGAACATGTTGCCATTTCATGTTGACGGTAAGATCCTGAATAGACGCTACGCGATTTGCCACAAAAACGTTGAACTTGTATGGATCATCCTTGATCCATGAGAGTACCACTGATGAATCACTCCAGCAAAAGAACTCCCCATCAAGAAAACCCATGTTTCTAACTGCATGAAGCAGTTTGGCCAGAAGATAAGCACCGCATAATTCCAGCTTGGGAACTGATATAGTTTTGAGTGGTGCGACTCTGGATTTAGAGCACAACAGCTGACTCTGAGAAGTGCGTCCAGTGGACACTACATATACGCCAAGCGCCGTAGGCCTCTTCGCTGGCATCACAAAATCCATGAACTTCGACACGGCACCCAGCAGCAAGAACAGCTCTCGGGAATGAAAGACTAGAAATGGAATTAAAGCTGCTGTACATTTCTACCCAGGCTGTGTATCGCTGCAAAGGCAAACTCTCATTCCATGTCAACTTATCCTTGCAGAGCTGCTGTAGAAATATTTTTGACTTTGTCATGACGGGTCCAAGAAGTCCTAGCGGATCATAAAATCGTGCAATTGTGGCTAAGACAGACCGCCTGCACGGCTTGGAACCAGCTTCTAAGAACGACAGCGAGAACAGCAGCCAATCCGATGAGGGATCCCACGCTAGGCCAAGAGTTTTCGTGATTTCGTATTATAACTTTGTGCTGGCAGGAAATGTATGTAACAGGTAGAAGGAGGCATCTCCGACCCAAAAAAGTATATATATTCTTGATCAGCATCAATAGCCGAGACCATCTACCCATTTCCGTCTGTCCGTCTGTGTGTCTGTCCGTCTGTGTCCGTCCGTCCGTCCGTATGAACACCTAGATGTCAGTTTGTTTCAAATTTTTGCCACGCCCCCTTCCGCCCACGCAAATCAAAAAAGTCGAATAAAGCGTAATTTTAAAGCTAGAGTTACGAATTTTGGTATATACAATAATTACTATAGTAGTTATGATTTGGTTGCGATCAGATAAAAATTGTGGAAGTTATTAAAGAAATACTTTTGTATGGACAAAAACGCCTACTTACTAGGGGTCTGAGTTGCTTTGGCCGACAATCTGGTACATTGTGCCGTCTATGGTATATTTTGAATGGTGTACTATATCGATATACCAAACATATCATTCGGTATATTTTTTGGTATTTTTTAGTATTTTCGGTATATTTTGAAAATGATACCGCAATATTTTGGCTTTATTAAATTTGGGTAGCGGGTATCTCACAGTCGAGCACACTTGACTGTAACTTTCTTACTTGTTTTTTATTTCGGATAGAATGTTCCACAGAGAACTGTGTCCTTTACGTTGACCAGAAAGACTATATTTATCGCAATTAATTTTTTCTAACACAATTTTATTGTTCTATTTACAATATTTTAATTAATTTGTTAAGCGTACAAAACACATGCTACTCGGCAGAAAACCGTAGAACTTTCTAGAAATACACACATACATACATATGTGTACTTGACGAGTATACGAGTACATAAACACAATTTGACCGAACACCGGTTAGCATTTAAATCAATCATGTTTGAGTATGATTATAGTTCGGGTATTGGTAGTGTTGAGCCACTAAGCTTTTTTTAGTAGCTTTATCTATAAATAAAACACGCGAATTTCAAATTCAATTGTTTATTAAATGTCACATATGTTCGTATATGTAACCAACTCTTTGGATTATTTGGCTGTGTACCAAGCTTCGCCACCGACACGATAACAAGCAATTACAATTCAAGAGTCAAAACAAGAGTAAAGCAATTACCCGATCGCTAACAGAGAGCGATCGCTAACAGAGAGCGATCGCTAACAGAGAGCATGCAGCGCTGCTGGCAGATGCAGCGCTGCTGGCAGACGCTGTTACAGCATTGCATTAACATGCGCTGTCTGCTGCTCCCGACATACTCCCGCCGTTGAAAGCCTATCTTTCAACATCATCCTTCAGGGGCAGTCTACATAGTTTATTTATGGCTCTCCGGGTGCTGCCACACGACGTCTTTAACTCGGCAACTCGACACTCGCCGTCCTTGCCAGGGATAAGTGACATGACACGGGCTAGCGGCCACCGAAGAGGAGGCAAATGTTCGTCCTTCATCAAGACCACGTCGTTGACTTGGAGACGACGATCAGGAGTGCGCCACGTAGATCTTTGCAGGAGAAGAGTCAGATACTCCTCCCGCCATCTATTTCAGAAGACCTGCTGCAGTTGAGTGACACGGTGCCAACCATCCAGCCGATTGTAGTCCAACGTAGTTAGGTCGGGCTCCAGAATCACGGTTGGAGGACCACCAAACAATAGATGAGCGGGAGTCAGCACATCCAAATCGTCAGGATTTTCTGAAATTGATAGCAATCGTCAGGATTTTCTGAAATTGATAGCAATGGACGACTATTAATTATTGCCGCTATTTGGCAAACCAGCGTGCGAAGCTCATCGTAGTTGAGAATAGAGCGACCAACAGAGCGATACAGATGGTGCTTTGCGCTCTTGACTGCTGCTTCCCATAGTCCACCAAAATGTGGGGAACGAGTAGGAATAAATTTCCACTCGATGTTGTCCATCAGGCACACATGACTCCTTATGAGGATCGCTGAAGAGAAGTTTCTTGACATCATGAAGTTCATTTTTGGCCCCGACAAAGTTAGTCGCATTATCGGACCAAATCTGATTAGGCCTCCCACGAAGTGACACGAATCTCCCAGAAAGGCGGCAGTTGTCAAATCCTTCACCAACTCCAGATGAATCGCCTTGCTAGCAAAGCAGATGAATACGCTGATGTAGCATTTGATTGGAGGTCTGTTCCGAACTTCAGATTTATAGTAAAACGGCCCGCAGTAGTCCACTCCTCTTATTGCAAAGGCACGAGAATTCAGAAAGCGTTCCTTCGGAAGGCTGGCCATAATTGGTTCGAGCACAGTGGGCTTGGCCCGGAAGCATTCGATGCAATTGCGAACAACCTTCGACACAGTTCGCAGTCCGCCAATCGGCCAATATTGTAACCGAATCTTTGCTAATAATGCTCTAGCTGCAACGTGAAGATTCTTTTTGTGATGCTGAGCGATGAATGCCAACGTAATGGGATGCCGTCGATGTAATATAATAGGATGGCGAGCATCGTAGGGAAGAGTTGAATTGGCTAGCCGACCGCCAACACGCAGAAGTCCAAATTGGTCGATGAACGGCAACAAAGAAGCGATTGAACTCGATTTCTTGACGAAGCCTTTCGAACGAATCTCCTTGACATCACTCCATAAATTTGACAACTGCACCATTCGCAGTAGCAGCCATGTGCCTTTGTTGACATCTACCACGTTGAGACCTGGATGCTTTATACGATTAACAAATTTAAACACAAACGCATATACGCGCTGCATTGAGGCAAACGTGTTAAGGTGATATCATCATACGGAGACGTGGCTATCATGACCTTACTACGGATTTCCAACGTTGACGACTCTAAGCAGCGTTGTGAAGGCCATTCATCTCGATTTTCAACAAGAAACTCCGGTCCATGAAACCATATCTTGGACTCTGCTAAACATTCTGGAGTTGTACCTCTGGAGAGTACGTTGGCAGGGTTCAAAGCCGTGGGAACATGTTGCCATTTCATGTTGACGGTAAGATCCTGAATAGACGCTACGCGATTTGCCACAAAAACGTTGAACTTGTATGGATCATCCTTGATCCATGAGAGTACCACTGATGAATCACTCCAGCAAAAGAACTCCCCATCAAGAAAACCCATGTTTCTAACTGCATGAAGCAGTTTGGCCAGAAGATAAGCACCGCATAATTCCAGCTTGGGAACTGATATAGTTTTGAGTAGTGCGACTCTGGATTTAGAGCACAACAGCTGACTCTGAGAAGTGCGTCCACTGGACACTACATATACGCCAAGCGCCGTAGGCCTCTTCGCTGGCATCACAAAATCCATGAACTTCGACACGGCACCCAGCAGCAAGAACAGCTCTCGGGAATGAAAGACTAGAAATGGAATTAAAGCTGCTGTACATTTCTACCCAGGCTGTGTATCGCTGCAAAGGCAAACTCTCATTCCATGTCAACTTATCCTTGCAGAGCTGCTGTAGAAATATTTTTGACTTTGTCATGACGGGTCCAAGAAGTCCTAGCGGATCATAAAATCGTGCAATTGTGGCTAAGACAGACCGCCTGCACGGCTTGGAACCAGCTTCTAAGAACGACAGCGAGAACAGCAGCCAATCCGATGAGGGATCCCACGCTAGGCCAAGAGTTTTCGTGATTTCGCTACCATCGCTGAACCTCATATACGACTCTTTCTCGTCGTCAGCTATCTCCGACAATACTTCGGCATGACTGGAACACCATTTCCTTAGTTTGAAGTTTGCACGAGCTAGAATTGAAGCGGTTTCCTGCAGCTTGACCTTAACCTCAGCAACTGAATCGCCTCCAAATATAAAATCGTCCACGTAGAACTCATTCTTCAAAGCAACAGATCCAACCGGAAACGAGTTTGATTCATCATGCGCCAACTGATGCATTGCACGAACAGACAAAAATGACGCTGCCTTCGTGCCATAAGTAACAGTGTCCAGCTTGAAAATCTGCAGCTCTTTATCAGGCGAATCGCGCCATAAGATGCATTGATAATAGCTATCTGCTGAAGCCATGCGCACACATCGATACATCTTGCATATATCCCCTGTTAGTGCCACCAGATATGTACGGAAGCGATGAAGTATATGCATCAATTTGTCCTGTATAACAGGACCAGCCATCATAACCTCATTTAACGAATATCCAGTGGATGTCGCTGCCGAACCATCGAACACAACACGAAGCTTTGTTGTCGTGCTATCGGCCTTTAGTACGCAGTGGTGTGGCAGAAAATACTTGCAACGCTCAATGGCCTCAGCAGGAACACGCGACATATGATTCAACTTCAAGTATTCTTCAATAAATGATGAGTATTGCATCCTAAGAGCAGGATGCCGCTGCAATTTGCGCTTCAGATTGAGAAATCGACGATGAGCTTGAGTATATGATTCCCCTAACGAGTCAACACTAGACTTCATTGGCAGTCTTACGGAGTATTCACCAGATGGTAGCCGAGTAACATTTTTGCGAAAATGCTCTTCGCAATGCTGCTGCTCCCTACTACTACTAAGCCTTGTGGCCTCATACTCGCAGCTCTCGACTTCCCAAAAACGACGAACAAGCTCATTTAGGCTGGCATCTGCTTGATCGTTACTACTTTCAGAACCCTTTTGCGCTGCCATCAATGCTGTGTGCGTCGTACTGTCACCACCACCAACGATCCAACCAAGGCGGGTATTCTGAAGGATAGGCAATCCATCTCCAAGGTCAATCTGTCCGTCACATAACAAGCCGTAGAATAGGCTTGCACCAATCAGCAGGTCCACGCGCTGCGGACGATTGAAGGCTGGATCAGCTAACTGAATGTTAGATGGAATCGCCCAACCGTCGATGTCAACGGCAAAATTCGGATGGCTGTTAGTGATTGTAGACGTCACAACAGCTTGAAGATTGACAGAATAGTCGGAGATGCAAGAACGCATACAAACATTGACTGTGCATCCTTCAACAGAAACTTCTGTGTCCCCGAGCCCAGAAACCATAGCATCTGATCGTGTCCGCTTTAACTCTAGCTGTTTTGCTAAATGGGACGTCATCATGTGGTTTTGCGAACCAGAATCCAACAGAGCACGACAATGAATGAACGACCCAGCACGACTCTTAAGCAAAACACCAACAGTACCCAAGAGTGCAGCATCAGAACAACGAGATTGGGCAGCAAGAGACGTAGAAGCTGGAGGCTGCAGAGCGGCAGACGAATCAGCTGACGAGGCTCGTTGCGATGTCTCGAAATGCAACAACGAATGATGCCGTCCACCACAGTTACGGCAAGCGCGAGATGTGCAGGATCCAGTGTGGTGTGCTTTCTTTAGACAGTTAAAGCAGAGAGCGAGCTTCTTCACTTCTTTCTGCCTCAAGAAGGGAGACAAATTTGCAAAGATGGGGCAGGAATATATGCCGTGACCAGGCGCGTCACAAAACACACAAACATTTGCTCTGCTGCAGCATGCTGGGGCTAGATTGGGCCACAAACGCCTTCCTGCTGCCGTTATGGCTTAAGCTCCTTCCCACCTGTGTGCCTACTGTGTGACTACCCATAGCGTATTGCAGAGTCTCGAGCTTCCGACATCTTTCGTCCAGAAACGTGAAGAACTCGTTGGCTGTCGGCACTTTATCGGCGGCAGAGTTGTCCAATGCCCTGCTATCCTCCCACGCAGCCTGGGTTTCCACATCCAGCTTTTGCAGCAGCACGTAAATAAGAATGCTGTTCCTCTAGACGGCCCAGAGTCTTTAATGCCCCCATGTGAACATTTACCTTATCGCTAAACTCACGAAGTTTAGTGGCCACGGATGCTCCTGCCTCCACCTTCTTGGTACCCAACAGATCCTTAATGTGCGACAGGAACACAAGTCGGTTGTTGTTGAACCGATTATCCAATATATCCAGAGCCACACGATAATTGGGCCTAGATATCTGCAACGACCGAACTGCATCCAGCGCTGGACCAGTTAAACACGATAGCAGATGCTGAAACTTTTCAACATCATCTAAATCGTTGTCCTTGTCAATGACAGACTCGAACATTGACCAAAACTCGCGTATTCCGTATAACCTCCACCGAACGTGGGAAGTTTGAGCTCGGGTAGACGACGTCTATTAGCGCGGGCACCGAGGCCATTAGTCGAAGAATCGATGGTCTCATCACGCCGCAATGTGGACGACCGAATCAATTGACGCTCACGACTGTCAAATTGAGCTCGAACACGCGATTTCACTTCAAGAAACCGCTCATCGAAATTGTCCCGCGTTTCACTACCGATCTCATTATAGTCGATCTCCTCTAGCGCATTCTGAGCTAAGTCAAATGAAGCTTGAGCACGTTCTAATAGCTCCAACCGTACTGCTAATTCAGATGAATTAAATGCAGCTAGCTTAACTTCAGAAAGCGACGCATCGAGTCTCACCAGGCTATCATAAAGCGATAAAACCTCCCGCTTGAAAAACCGCGCGCGATTTTCGACAGTAGTCGCTTGCTCGTTCATCGAGTTTTCCATTGTTAGGAGTTAACCGCACTTGTGCTAACTGGCAATAGCTCACTTTGTATATCAAATTTACTGTGCAGCGCAGCAGAAAAAATGCGTCAAACCGCGATTACAAACGCGCGCGGTTTGCTTAAGCACAGCAGCTGTTCAAAGTTAATCAGTTGATTAGCTGATTTAGATCACACAAACCGAGAGCATAAGAGAGCAGCAAGGGCAATGTACGCAGCTGCGACAGCGGAGTAGCGGAGAGCATAGACAAGCGACGGAGAGCGGAGAAGGTGCGCAAGCCACGGAGCAACGGCTAACATGCGCAAACAACGGAGAATGCAAGAATAGAAATGCACCGCTTGTTAAATATATATGCATATGTACATGTATGTTTAAAATGTCAAAGGTGCATAAATGAGTACATACGAGTTGTTTTTGTTTTCAAGTTTTCTTTTCTTCTTTGTGCACCTCTTCGTTGATCTTTTCTCGTTAATGTATAGTCAATTATATATTGAATAAAGAGAATAAACTTTTTCCATTTGCATTACTGTTTTCTTTATCATTCGCTCCGAAATGTGAAATATGCAAACATGTACTCAATTTTGCTCCCCACTGTATATATATCTCTTCGCACTTGCACTTTAAATGTTTCACTAATAGTTATTGTTTAGTAAACACTTCACTAATTATTTAGGCAAATCAATTGCATTCACAACACTTAGCGAGAGTATATTGAATCTCGCCGGGGCCTCCAAATGTTGAGCCACTAAGCTTTTTTAGTAGCTTTATTTGCACGTCTATTGTTTATAAATAAAACACGCAAATTTCGAATTCAATTGTTTATTGAGATGGTACATATGTACGTATATGTAACCACCTTAGAATGTTTGGCTGTGACTTGCGTAGTACCAAGCTTCGCCACCGACACGATAACAACAAAATTACGATTGAAGAGTAAAAGGCAATTAGCCGATCGAACTGCAAGCGATCGCTAACAGAGAGCATACAGCGCTGCCGGCAGAGCATTGCATTAACATGCGCTGTCTGCTTCTCCCTACACATTCTCTGTTGAAAATATTTTGAAAATTAAAAGAAACAAATCTCTCCAAACATAGATAAAATTGAACGACTGTACAATGACATAACCCTGGTAGAGTAGGAAAATGTCGATGATACAGTTATGTAAGTTCTGGGCTGAAGTTCAAAAATACCGGGAATCAGGAATTGGCTTCAGTTGCTCTGCAAATGCAGTCCCTGCCTTGGTCGAATGCCGACGTCGAGCGGGTATTCAGCCAAGTAAATTTAATAAAAACCAAAATTTTAAATAGCATGAGCGTTGAAACGTTAAACGCTATACTAACTATAAAGTACATATTTTAATTTATTTTTATTTTCAAATTAAAAATTAATTTACCTAAATTTTTAGGTATGGGCTGCGTCGACACAATAAGTGCTGTTTTAACTACAATGTACCACTCAGCTACCTATCTACAATTGAAAATACATTTTATCCAACCGATGAAGACAATATTGACGACATCTTAAATATACTATAGATCTTAATTTTTGTACATTATATTACTTAGTTTTAAAATTTTTTCAGTTGATGTTTTTTTCACTGTAAAGAGTATTACCCATATATTTTATGTTAAGTTAAGAGGAACTGAGGGTTTATTAATCAAAAACAGCACATTCCCTATAAAAATCAGATTTTTTCTAAACTTTTTTCTTTGGTATTCCGCTCTTTTCAGCTTTTTTTTCGTTAATCCAGCATGTTTTACTCAGAAAAAATGACAACACTGCCTGATACAGCTCGACAAATGAGCAGGTGAGCAGGCTAGCGGCCACCGAAGAGGAGCCAAATTTTCGTAATTCATCAAGACCATGTCGTTGACTTGGAGACGACGATCAGGAGTGCGCCACTTGGATCTTTGCTGGAGAAGAGTCAGATACTCCTCCCGCCATCTAGTCCAGAAGACCTGCTGCAGCTGAGTGATACGCTGCCAACCATCCAACCGATTATAGTCCAGCGTAGTTAGGTCGGGCTCAAGACTCACGGTTTGAGGACCATTAAACAGTAGATGAGCGGGAGTCAGCACATCAAAATCGTCAGAATTCTCTGAAACTGATAGCAATGAATGACTATTAAGTATTGCCGCTATTTGGCAAATCAACGTGCGAAGCTCATCGTAATTGAGAACGAAGTGACCAACAGAACGATACAGATGGAGCAGCAGAGTGACACGATTGCTCAAACTGCGCTGCTCGTCGTTCTCACGCTGCAGCTCTGCGTTCTGCTTGGACAGCGCCGGGATATCGGCCTGTTTCAGCTCCAGCACACAGAGCAAACTCTCCATATCATTGGTCAGACGGTACAGCTCACCGCTGCTATCGTTGAGACTTTTACTGTGGTTACCATTGCTATTGCTGTGGTTGCTGGGATTGCGACGCTGCGCCGAAGTGCGCAGCGCGCCGACCTCATCCTGAAACAACACAACAAGACGATCGCGCAGATCACGCTCCTTCATCTCGGTGCTGGTGCGCAGCGATTGCAGTTCCTTGCCTAGCTCCTTGATCCGCTCCAGCGCTTCCTGATCGCGAATGCGTGTCTGCAGCTGCAGCACTTGCTGCTCGGCGGCATTCAGCTGATCCTGCGTGTGACGCAAATGATGCTCCAACTCCTGCTGACGCTGCGTCCATTCCACATCCCTGTCGTGCAACTGCTGTTGCAGCTCTTCGTAATTGCGCTGCATCTGCTGCAGCACGGCATTTGTCTCGGGAAGCTCGGGAAGCTGACAGCTCGTCCATATGCTTGGACATGCACTGCACAACACTGGCGAGTCCCATCCGTTGGCATTCGTCACTATCATCAGAAACCTTTTCCGTTGCCATCAATGCTGTCTGCTGTCTGCTGTCTCCACCACCAGCAACGATCCAACCAAGGCGGGTATTCTGAAGGATAGGCAATCCATCTCCAAGGTCAATCTGTCCGTCACATAACAAGCCGTAGAATAGGCTTGCACCAATCAGCAGGTCCACGCGCTGCGGACGATTGAAGGCTGGATCAGCTAACTGAATGTTAGATGGAATCGCCCAACCGTCGATGTCAACGGCAAAATTCGGATGGCTGTTAGTGATTGTAGACGTCACAACAGCTTGAAGATTGACAGAATAGTCGGAGATGCAAGAACGCATACAAACATTGACTGTGCATCCTTCAACAGAAACTTCTGTGTCCCCGAGCCCAGAAACCATAGCATCTGATCGTGTCCGCTTTAACTCTAGCTGTTTTGCTAAATGGGACGTCATCATGTGGTTTTGCGAACCAGAATCCAACAGAGCACGACAATGAATGAACGACCCAGCACGACTCTTAAGCAAAACACCAACAGTACCCAAGAGTGCAGCATCAGAACAACGAGATTGGGCAGCAAGAGACGTAGAAGCTGGAGGCTGCAGAGCGGCAGACGAATCAGCTGACGAGGCTCGTTGCGATGTCTCGAAATGCAACAACGAATGATGCCGTCCACCACAGTTACGGCAAGCGCGAGATGTGCAGGATCCAGTGTGGTGTGCTTTCTTTAGACAGTTAAAGCAGAGAGCGAGCTTCTTCACTTCTTTCTGCCTCAAGAAGGAGACAAATTTGCAAAGATGGGGCAGGAATATATGCCGTGACCAGGCGCGTCACAAAACACACAAACATTTGCTCTGCTGCAGCATGCTGGGGCTAGATTGGGCCACAAACGCCTTCCTGCTGCCGTTATGGCTTAAGCTCCTTCCCACCTGTGTGCCTACTGTGTGACTACCCATAGCGTATTGCAGAGTCTCGAGCTTCCGACATCTTTCGTCCAGAAACGTGAAGAACTCGTTGGCTGTCGGCACTTTATCGGCGGCAGAGTTGTCCAATGCCCTGCTATCCTCCCACGCAGCCTGGGTTTCCACATCCAGCTTTTGCAGCAGCACGTAAATAAGAATGCTGTTCCTCTAGACGGCCCAGAGTCTTTAATGCCCCCATGTGAACATTTACCTTATCGCTAAACTCACGAAGTTTAGTGGCCACGGATGCTCCTGCCTCCACCTTCTTGGTACCCAACAGATCCTTAATGTGCGACAGGAACACAAGTCGGTTGTTGTTGAACCGATTATCCAATATATCCAGAGCCACACGATAATTGGGCCTAGATATCTGCAACGACCGAACTGCATCCAGCGCTGGACCAGTTAAACACGATAGCAGATGCTGAAACTTTTCAACATCATCTAAATCGTTGTCCTTGTCAATGACAGACTCGAACATTGACCAAAAACTCGCGTATTCCGTATAACCTCCACCGAACGTGGGAAGTTTGAGCTCGGGTAGACGACGTCTATTAGCGCGGGCACCGAGGCCATTAGTCGAAGAATCGATGGTCTCATCACGCCGCAATGTGGACGACCGAATCAATTGACGCTCACGACTGTCAAATTGAGCTCGAATACGCGATTTCACTTCAAGAAACCGCTCATCGAAATTGTCCCGCGTTTCACTACCGATCTCATTATAGTCGATCTCCTCTAGCGCATTCTGAGCTAAGTCAAATGAAGCTTGAGCACGTTCTAATAGCTCCAACCGTACTGCTAATTCAGATGAATTAAATGCAGCTAGCTTAACTTCAGAAAGCGACGCATCGAGTCTCACCAGGCTATCATAAAGCGATAAAACCTCCCGCTTGAAAACCGCGCGCGATTTTCGACAGTAGTCGCTTGCTCGTTCATCGAGTTTTCCATTGTTAGGAGTTAACCGCACTTGTGCTAACTGGCAATAGCTCACTTTGTATATCAAATTTACTGTGCAGCGCAGCAGAAAAAAATGCGTCAAACCGCGATTACAAACGCGCGCGGTTTGCTTAAGCACAGCAGCTGTTCAAAGTTAATCAGTTGATTAGCTGATTTAGATCACACAAACCGAGAGCATAAGAGAGCAGCAAGGGCAATGTACGCAGCTGCGACAGCGGAGTAGCGGAGAGCATAGACAAGCGACGGAGAGCGGAGAAGGTGCGCAAGCCACGGAGCAACGGCTAACATGCGCAAACAACGGAGAATGCAAGAATAGAAATGCACCGCTTGTTAAATATATATGCATATGTACATGTATGTTTAAAATGTCAAAGGTGCATAAATGAGTACATACGAGTTGTTTTTGTTTTCAAGTTTTCTTTTCTTCTTTGTGCACCTCTTCGTTGATCTTTTCTCGTTAATGTATAGTCAATTATATATTGAATAAAGAGAATAAACTTTTTTTTCCATTTGCATTACTGTTTTCTTTATCATTCGCTCCGAAATGTGAAATATGCAAACATGTACTCAATTTTGCTCCCCACTGTATATATATCTCTTCGCACTTGCACTTTAAATGTTTCACTAATAGTTATTGTTTAGTAAACACTTCACTAATTATTTAGGCAAATCAATTGCATTCACAACACTTAGCGAGAGTATATTGAATCTCGCCGGGGCCTCAAATGTTGAGCCACTAAGCTTTTTAGTAGCTTTATTTGCACGTCTATTGTTTATAAATAAAACACGCAAATTTCGAATTCAATTGTTTATTGAGATGGTACATATGTACGTATATGTAACCACCTTAGAATGTTTGGCTGTGACTTGCGTAGTACCAAGCTTCGCCACCGACACGATAACAACAAAATTACGATTGAAGAGTAAAAGGCAATTAGCCGATCGAACTGCAAGCGATCGCTAACAGAGAGCATACAGCGCTGCCGGCAGAGCATTGCATTAACATGCGCTGTCTGCTTCTCCCTACACATTCTCTGTTGAAAATATTTTGAAAATTAAAAAGAAACAAATCTCTCCAAACATAGATAAAATTGAACGACTGTACAATGACATAACCCTGGTAGAGTAGGAAAATGTCGATGATACAGTTATGTAAGTTCTGGGCTGAAGTTCAAAAATACCGGGAATCAGGAATTGGCTTCAGTTGCTCTGCAAATGCAGTCCCTGCCTTGGTCGAATGCCGACGTCGAGCGGGTATTCAGCCAAGTAAATTTAATAAAAACCAAAATTTTAAATAGCATGAGCGTTGAAACGTTAAACGCTATACTAACTATAAAGTACATATTTTAATTTATTTTTATTTTCAAATTAAAAATTAATTTACCTAAATTTTAGGTATGGGCTGCGTCGACACAATAAGTGCTGTTTTAACTACAATGTACCACTCAGCTACCTATCTACAATTGAAAATACATTTTATCCAACCGATGAAGACAATATTGACGACATCTTAAATATACTATAGATCTTAATTTTTGTACATTATATTACTTAGTTTTAAAATTTTTTCAGTTGATGTTTTTTTCACTGTAAAGAGTATTACCCATATATTTTATGTTAAGTTAAGAGGAACTGAGGGTTTATTAATCAAAAACAGCACATTCCCTATAAAAATCAGATTTTTTCTAAACTTTTTTCTTTGGTATTCCGCTCTTTTCAGCTTTTTTTTCGTTAATCCAGCATGTTTTACTCAGAAAAAATGACAACACTGCCTGATACAGCTCGACAAATGAGCAGGTGAGCAGGCTAGCGGCCACCGAAGAGGAGCCAAATTTTCGTAATTCATCAAGACCATGTCGTTGACTTGGAGACGACGATCAGGAGTGCGCCACTTGGATCTTTGCTGAAGAAGAACTCGTTGGCTGTCGGCACTTTATCGGCGGCAGAGTTGTCCAATGCCCTGCTATCCTCCCACGCAGCCTGGGTTTCCACATCCAGCTTTTGCAGCAGCACGTAAATAAGAATGCTGTTCCTCTAGACGGCCCAGAGTCTTTAATGCCCCCATGTGAACATTTACCTTATCGCTAAACTCACGAAGTTTAGTGGCCACGGATGCTCCTGCCTCCACCTTCTTGGTACCCAACAGATCCTTAATGTGCGACAGGAACACAAGTCGGTTGTTGTTGAACCGATTATCCAATATATCCAGAGCCACACGATAATTGGGCCTAGATATCTGCAACGACCGAACTGCATCCAGCGCTGGACCAGTTAAACACGATAGCAGATGCTGAAACTTTTCAACATCATCTAAATCGTTGTCCTTGTCAATGACAGACTCGAACATTGACCAAAAACTCGCGTATTCCGTATAACCTCCACCGAACGTGGAAGTTTGAGCTCGGGTAGACGACGTCTATTAGCGCGGGCACCGAGGCCATTAGTCGAAGAATCGATGGTCTCATCACGCCGCAATGTGGACGACCGAATCAATTGACGCTCACGACTGTCAAATTGAGCTCGAATACGCGATTTCACTTCAAGAAACCGCTCATCGAAATTGTCCCGCGTTTCACTACCGATCTCATTATAGTCGATCTCCTCTAGCGCATTCTGAGCTGTCAAATGAAGCTTGAGCACGTTCTAATAGCTCCAACCGTACTGCTAATTCAGATGAATTAAATGCAGCTAGCTTAACTTCAGAAAGCGACGCATCGAGTCTCACCAGGCTATCATAAAGCGATAAAACCTCCCGCTTGAAAAACCGCGCGCGATTTTCGACAGTAGTCGCTTGCTCGTTCATCGAGTTTTCCATTGTTAGGAGTTAACCGCACTTGTGCTAACTGGCAATAGCTCACTTTGTATATCAAATTTACTGTGCAGCGCAGCAGAAAAAATGCGTCAAACCGCGATTACAAACGCGCGCGGTTTGCTTAAGCACAGCAGCTGTTCAAAGTTAATCAGTTGATTAGCTGATTTAGATCACACAAACCGAGAGCATAAAGAGAGCAGCAAGGGCAATGTACGCAGCTGCGACAGCGGAGTAGCGGAGAGCATAGACAAGCGACGGAGAGCGAGAAGGTGCGCAAGCCACGGAGCAACGGCTAACATGCGCAAACAACGGAGAATGCAAGAATAGAAATGCACCGCTTGTTAAATATATATGCATATGTACATGTATGTTTAAAATGTCAAAGGTGCATAAATGAGTACATACGAGTTGTTTTGTTTTCAAGTTTTCTTTTCTTCTTTGTGCACCTCTTCGTTGATCTTTTCTCGTTAATGTATAGTCAATTATATATTGAATAAAGAGAATAAACTTTTTTTCCATTTGCATTACTGTTTTCTTTATCATTCGCTCCGAAATGTGAAATATGCAAACATGTACTCAATTTTGCTCCCCACTGTATATATATATCTCTTCGCACTTGCACTTTAAATGTTTCACTAATAGTTATTGTTTAGTAAACACTTCACTAATTATTTAGGCAAATCAATTGCATTCACAACACTTAGCGAGTATATATTGAATCTCGCCGGGGCCTCCAAATGTTGAGCCACTAAGCTTTTTTAGTAGCTTTATTTGCACGTCTATTGTTTATAAATAAAACACGCAAATTTCGAATTCAATTGTTTATTGAGATGGTACATATGTACGTATATGTAACCACCTTAGAATGTTTGGCTGTGACTTGCGTAGTACCAAGCTTCGCCACCGACACGATAACAACAAAATTACGATTGAAGAGTAAAAGGCAATTAGCCGATCGAACTGCAAGCGATCGCTAACAGAGAGCATACAGCGCTGCCGGCAGAGCATTGCATTAACATGCGCTGTCTGCTTCTCCCTACACATTCTCTGTTGAAAATATTTTGAAAATTAAAAGAAACAAATCTCTCCAAACATAGATAAAATTGAACGACTGTACAATGACATAACCCTGGTAGAGTAGGAAAATGTCGATGATACAGTTATGTAAGTTCTGGGCTGAAGTTCAAAAATACCGGGAATCAGGAATTGGCTTCAGTTGCTCTGCAAATGCAGTCCCTGCCTTGGTCGAATGCCGACGTCGAGCGGGTATTCAGCCAAGTAAATTTAATAAAAACCAAAATTTTAAATAGCATGAGCGTTGAAACGTTAAACGCTATACTAACTATAAAGTACATATTTTAATTTATTTTTATTTTCAAATTAAAAATTAATTTACCTAAATTTTTAGGTATGGGCTGCGTCGACACAATAAGTGCTGTTTTAACTACAATGTACCACTCAGCTACCTATCTACAATTGAAAATACATTTTATCCAACCGATGAAGACAATATTGACGACATCTTAAATATACTATAGATCTTAATTTTTGTACATTATATTACTTAGTTTTAAAATTTTTTCAGTTGATGTTTTTTTCACTGTAAAGAGTATTACCCATATATTTTATGTTAAGTTAAGAGGAACTGAGGGTTTATTAATCAAAAACAGCACATTCCCTATAAAAATCAGATTTTTTCTAAACTTTTTTCTTTGGTATTCCGCTCTTTTCAGCTTTTTTTTCGTTAATCCAGCATGTTTTACTCAGAAAAATGACAACACTGCCTGATACAGCTCGACAAATGAGCAGGTGAGCAGGCTAGCGGCCACCGAAGAGGAGCCAAATTTTCGTAATTCATCAAGACCATGTCGTTGACTTGGAGACGACGATCAGGAGTGCGCCACTTGGATCTTTGCTGGAGAAGAGTCAGATACTCCTCCCGCCATCTAGTCCAGAAGACCTGCTGCAGCTGAGTGATACGCTGCCAACCATCCAACCGATTATAGTCCAGCGTAGTTAGGTCGGGCTCAAGACTCACGGTTTGAGGACCATTAAACAGTAGATGAGCGGGAGTCAGCACATCAAAATCGTCAGAATTCTCTGAAACTGATAGCAATGAATTAATACTATTACTACTAAGTATTGCCGCTATTTGGCAAATCAACGTGCGAAGCTCATCGTAATTGAGAACGAAGCGACCAACAGAACGATACAGATGGAGCAGCAGAGTGACACGATTGCTCAAACTGCGCTGCTCGTCGTTCTCACGCTGCAGCTCTGCGTTCTGCTTGGACAGCGCCGGATATCGGCCTGTTTCAGCTCCAGCACACAGAGCAAACTCTCCATATCATTGGTCAGACGGTACAGCTCACCGCTGCTATCGTTGAGACTTTTACTGTGGTTACCATTGCTATTGCTGTGGTTGCTGGGATTGCGACGCTGCGCCGAAGTGCGCAGCGCGCCGACCTCATCCTGAAACAACGCAACAAGACGATCGCGCAGATCACGCTCCTTCATCTCGGTGCTGGTGCGCAGCGATTGCAGTTCCTTGCCTAGCTCCTTGATCCGCTCCAGCGCTTCCTGATCGCGAATGCGTGTCTGCAGCTGCAGCACTTGCTGCTCGGCGGCATTCAGCTGATCCTGCGTGTGACGCAAATGATGCTCCAACTCCTGCTGACGCTGCGTCCATTCCACATCCCTGTCGTGCAACTGCTGTTGCAGCTCTTCGTAATTGCGCTGCATCTGCTGCAGCACGGCATTTGTCTCGGGAAGCTCGGGAAGCTGACAGCTCGTCCATATGCTTGACATGCACTGCACAACACTGGCGAGTCCCATCCGTTGGCATTCGTCACTATCATCAGAAACCTTTCCGTTGCCATCAATGCTGTCTGCTGTCTGCTGTCTCCACCACCAGCAACGATCCAACCAAGGCGGGTATTCTGAAGGATAGGCAATCCATCTCCAAGGTCAATCTGTCCGTCACATAACAAGCCGTAGAATAGGCTTGCACCAATCAGCAGGTCCACGCGCTGCGGACGATTGAAGGCTGGATCAGCTAACTGAATGTTAGATGGAATCGCCCAACCGTCGATGTCAACGGCAAAATTCGGATGGCTGTTAGTGATTGTAGACGTCACAACAGCTTGAAGATTGACAGAATAGTCGGAGATGCAAGAACGCATACAAACATTGACTGTGCATCCTTCAACAGAAACTTCTGTGTCCCCGAGCCCAGAAACCATAGCATCTGATCGTGTCCGCTTTAACTCTAGCTGTTTTGCTAAATGGGACGTCATCATGTGGTTTTGCGAACCAGAATCCAACAGAGCACGACAATGAATGAACGACCCAGCACGACTCTTAAGCAAAACACCAACAGTACCCAAGAGTGCAGCATCAGAACAACGAGATTGGGCAGCAAGAGACGTAGAAGCTGGAGGCTGCAGAGCGGCAGACGAATCAGCTGACGAGGCTCGTTGCGATGTCTCGAAATGCAACAACGAATGATGCCGTCCACCACAGTTACGGCAAGCGCGAGATGTGCAGGATCCAGTGTGGTGTGCTTTCTTTAGACAGTTAAAGCAGAGAGCGAGCTTCTTCACTTCTTTCTGCCTCAAGAAGGGAGACAAATTTGCAAAGATGGGGCAGGAATATATGCCGTGACCAGGCGCGTCACAAAACACACAAACATTTGCTCTGCTGCAGCATGCTGGGGCTAGATTGGGCCACAAACGCCTTCCTGCTGCCGTTATGGCTTAAGCTCCTTCCCACCTGTGTGCCTACTGTGTGACTACCCATAGCGTATTGCAGAGTCTCGAGCTTCCGACATCTTTCGTCCAGAAACGTGAAGAACTCGTTGGCTGTCGGCACTTTATCGGCGGCAGAGTTGTCCAATGCCCTGCTATCCTCCCACGCAGCCTGGGTTTCCACATCCAGCTTTTGCAGCAGCACGTAAATAAGAATGCTGTTCCTCTAGACGGCCCAGAGTCTTTAATGCCCCCATGTGAACATTTACCTTATCGCTAAACTCACGAAGTTTAGTGGCCACGGATGCTCCTGCCTCCACCTTCTTGGTACCCAACAGATCCTTAATGTGCGACAGGAACACAAGTCGGTTGTTGTTGAACCGATTATCCAATATATCCAGAGCCACACGATAATTGGGCCTAGATATCTGCAACGACCGAACTGCATCCAGCGCTGGACCAGTTAAACACGATAGCAGATGCTGAAACTTTTCAACATCATCTAAATCGTTGTCCTTGTCAATGACAGACTCGAACATTGACCAAAAACTCGCGTATTCCGTATAACCTCCACCGAACGTGGGAAGTTTGAGCTCGGGTAGACGACGTCTATTAGCGCGGGCACCGAGGCCATTAGTCGAAGAATCGATGGTCTCATCACGCCGCAATGTGGACGACCGAATCAATTGACGCTCACGACTGTCAAATTGAGCTCGAACACGCGATTTCACTTCAAGAAACCGCTCATCGAAATTGTCCCGCGTTTCACTACCGATCTCATTATAGTCGATCTCCTCTAGCGCATTCTGAGCTAAGTCAAATGAAGCTTGAGCACGTTCTAATAGCTCCAACCGTACTGCTAATTCAGATGAATTAAATGCAGCTAGCTTAACTTCAGAAAGCGACGCATCGAGTCTCACCAGGCTATCATAAAGCGATAAAACCTCCCGCTTGAAAAACCGCGCGCGATTTTCGACAGTAGTCGCTTGCTCGTTCATCGAGTTTTCCATTGTTAGGAGTTAACCGCACTTGTGCTAACTGGCAATAGCTCACTTTGTATATCAAATTTACTGTGCAGCGCAGCAGAAAAAATGCGTCAAACCGCGATTACAAACGCGCGCGGGCAATGTACGCAGCTGCGACAGCGGAGTAGCGGAGAGCATAGACAAGCGACGGAGAGCGGAGAAGGTGCGCAAGCCACGGAGCAACGGCTAACATGCGCAAACAACGGAGAATGCAAGAATAGAAATGCACCGCTTGTTAAATATATATGCATATGTACATGTATGTTTAAAATGTCAAAGGTGCATAAATGAGTACATACGAGTTGTTTTTGTTTTCAAGTTTTCTTTTCTTCTTTGTGCACCTCTTCGTTGATCTTTTCTCGTTAATGTATAGTCAATTATATATTGAATAAAGAAAATAAACTTTTTTTTCCATTTGCATTACTGTTTTGTTTATCATTCGCTCCGAAATGTGAAATATGCAAACATGTACTCAATTTTGCTCCCCACTGTATATATATCTCTTCGCACTTGCACTTTAAATGTTTCACTAATAGTTATTGTTTAGTAAACACTTCACTGATTATTTATGCAAATCAATTGCATTCACAACACTTAGCGAGAGTATATTGAATCTCGCCGGGGCCTCCAAATGCTGAGCCACTAAGCTTTTTTTTTAGTAGCTTTATTTGCACGGCTATTGTCTATAAATAAAACACGCGAATTTCAAATTCAATTGTTTATTGAGATGGTACATATGTACGTATATGTAACCAACTCTTTGGATTATTTGACTGTGTACCAAGCTTCGCCACCGACACGATAACAAGCAATTACAATTCAAGAGTCAAAACAAGAGTAAAGCAATTAGCCGATCGCTAACAGAGAGCGATCGGTAACAGAGAGCATGCAGCGCTGCTGGCAGATGCAGCGCTGCTGGCAGACGCTGTTACAGCATTGCATTAACATGCGCCGTCTGCTGCTCCCGACAGGTAGCATTCGTAAAATCATGTATCATATCGATTTGAAACTTGTTCGTCGACATTGAGTTGGAAACGAAAACTTCAAAATTCCCGAAGCAAACGGAATAAATCAAACAGCGTACTTAATCAGTACCCGAGTATGAGCAACAAGTAAGAAAGCTACAGTATAGTGTGCTCTACAGTGAGATTTCCCGCTACCCATTTTGAATAAAAGCAAAATATTACGGTATTATTTTCATATACCGAAAATACTACAGAAATATTAAAAATATACCTGATATTATATTTGGTATACCGATATAGTAGCAAATTCAAAATAGGTAGAAGGAGGCATCTCCGACCCTATAAAGTATATATATTCTTGATCAGCGTCAACAGTCGAGACGATCTAGCCATGTCCGTCTGTCTGTCTGTCCGTATGAACACCTAGATCTCAGAGACTACCTGTAACAAACATTTCCTGCCGGCACAAAGTTATAATACCCTTCTACCCTATGGGTAGCGGGTATAATTATTTTTGGTTTCAGTATGTACAAAAGTTAATGTTTGTTTTTGCTGGGATTGAGTTTTATATGACTATAACCTTGGACCGCCTAGAGGATAGGCCAACAAAAAATTAGGTAATCAATTCTTTTGTTTAAATAAGAATTGAATATGAGCACCAAAAACAAATAAAATAACAATTAAAACTAAAGTTACTTCAATTCCCAAAGCTTCAAATGTTTGTGTACAAAAACTTCGTTTACTTATTTGTGATTTTTGATGCGAGCGCATTGTAGGTGAGTGACACACTCTCCGTTCCGCCGACCAAAAAGCACTCGATGCTTCTCGCTTTTCCCGCAATGCGCTCACGCGTAAGAAAGCACTCAAGGTCCAGTGCTCTCAACTTCTCTCTCCCACAACTCTCCACCGCAGAGCCGAGCTTTGCAAGGGCTCGGCGTTAGATCTACAAAATGCCGTCGGCTTTTTGCCTCTCCAGTGTCGACTTACACTTATTCCAAAGCGGTCACCCCCAATAGCCCCCTCTCTGTGTGTTTTATTGTAACAACCCGAAAGTTTTAAATATATGTATAAAATAGAAAACGCGAGTGTTTTTAATTCTTTATACGGGAAACTTGGAATTATCTGCGCCACAACAGTGATAAAAATAGTAGAAACAGTCTTTGGGAAAAGCACAGGTTTATAATACATTTACGGCAGACAATTTGAGTTTCAGAAGTACAACCACGAAGCTTACAAGTTTTTTTTTGTCAGCGCGTGATAAAACATTGAAAATGCTCGACGGTACATTACATTACGACGTACATTATTAATAGGTAGGAAAGTTTTTCCTTTCCATCAACTCGTCGCGGTCGCCCGGGTTCTTTTGGCAGATTAGAAGTTTTTTAGTATGCAAAGCACATATGCGACCTCTGATCGGAAGTTTGGCAATTAGTATTTTGCGATATTAGCATCGGGCTGGTTTATTCGGTGGAACAAACACAAAATATCATGGCCAAATTAAGCATATGCGTAAATACATAGTCGATTTGTATACTTGTTGCTCTTCACGGCAATTTTATATCGACCTATAAGTCCGTCCATTAAGTCGGTACCGCCCATGTGGCTGTTGTATTCCTGGATAACGTTTGGGCAATTTATGTCAACATACTTTTTTTCGGAACGAACAAAACGTGACTTTTTTGAATTCGATTCATTCAGGAAAGATTTTGCGCCCGCGTATGTCGAAGCAAGTCGTACTGCCTTATTGTCCTTCCAAATCGTCAAACACAGTTTGAGATTTTTGATGTCGCTGTCAGTTGGCAGCTTACAATTTGGAATGCGATTTGAGCGAATAGTTCCCAAAGAAAATATTCCCCGGGAAGCGGCAACGAAGTATAATAATTGTCAAAATAGATAATCTGATTTTTGAAATCCGGAACATTGCGTGACAATCGAGCATCAACATTTGCTGCCGCACCAAGATCTGGTGAGCCAGTTTGAACAACGTTGTCACCTGCTCCACAATATATCTCGAAATTATAGCAAAAGCCAGAAGAGTCACACAAATTGAAGAATTTCACTCCCCATTTGTGTGATTTATCTGGAAAGTATTGTCTAAGAAAGGTCTTCATCTTCATTGCACACATTTGTTCATCCACAGATAAGTGTTGGCGCATCGGAACTAATTGAAACTTGTCATTAAATGATTCACGAGGGGCCATATTTTGGTTAAAGGATCGTGGTCGACAGAATCCTTGGAGGGCAACTTACTGTTATCATTAAAATGCAAATTTTCTCGTATTTTTTCAAAGCGATTTCTTGACATTGTATTTTGTATTGTTCCAAATGCGTACTCCCCCAATACGAACGAACATTTGGGTGCGAAAAACTGACATCAAAAATAGAATGCCAATAAATTGTCGAATTTCTAAATTTGTTGGGGAAAACGAAGTATTCATATCCTTTTGGGGAGCATACAAATTTGTTTGCTGGCACTTTTTCAATCGTTTCTTCATCTTCCTCATTGACAGGAAGTGCTGCCTCGCAAAGATCATTAGTCAAAGCGTCCTCCAATGCTTCATCTCCATCCGTATCAATGTCAAAATCAGTAGAATTTAATAATTTTTAAATCTCCACGTCGAAAAGAGCTGATAGCGTATTCACTTGTCGTCGTTCCATGTCTACTGAAGCAATTATTTGTACTTAAATATGTCATAGGTTGTTTCCCTTTCAAGCTTTCCTTATACATTTTTTTTCCCGAATTGTCCCAAGACCGCCTCTAGACGGGATACTTTATAAAAAAAAATAAAAAGCTGACGAAAACTTATTTTTAGTGTGGGTTTCGTATTTTGCGTCCTTGAGACTATCAGCAGCACGGTACACATTTTTTTCCAGCAGCAAACTATTTATAATATTTTAAAAAAAATATTTACATTTTGCACTTCTTACAAAAGAGTTCCACAAATTAACCAACCTACTTAACCTACCAAGTCAAAAGGAATGAAAATAATAAAATAACGGTATTTTTAACATTATTCGTCTAGAGGCGGTCTTCGGCACTAGAGGGATAAGAAAGTAAACCATCTAACGAAGCATTATTGAGCAAATTTCCTTTTTGAAATGGCAGCATATGTCTTTTGCCAACAATATCCCTGCACATAATATTACTCGTTTCCGTCAAAACGGCTGTTTGCATCTCGATATGTTTCTCCTATGACTGAGTCGTTTCGATGGTGTTTGATGTTGATAATAATAATAATAATAATAACTGATAACTTACTATAATAAATCCGCGGTATCACATGCGTTTTCTACATCATAGCCCAACTCGTAGCATCGCCTAATGGAACTTGTTGGAAAACAATTGAGTTGCCAATTTTACTTTTTGTTTAGCGACGGAGCCAACATTTAAATGACTTTCGGTAATCTTAAATGAGAAGGACAAATCAGACTTAGCGCTGTGGCTAATTGCCTGTTGAACTGTCCTCTTTTATAATTTTTGACCGTTGATGACCAATACGCTATCGATGTAGTGTTTACGAACCAACTTGATCAAATGTGGTTTATCCGAAAAAATATGTATTTTTAATTGATTATCCGCTAGATGGCTAAACCAGGTTTTTTCTCAAACAAAATTTTTTTTTGAATTTATACTTGTATTTAAATAATTTCCATGACTTCTTCAACCCACGAGCTTATAGACCACATTGGCTGAGCTATAATATGTAAAACTAGTAGCAACTTTCACATCGTCGAAATATAAAACGCATAGCTTATCCAATTCAAGCATATCTTCGTTGTCCATAAGGTCAATGACAACAGCTAGGGTACTGGCTGTATGCAGACAAATAGCAGCAGAAATGTCTCTAGAGATAAATTTCGATCGCTTTCCTCTGTTCTTTAATATTTTCAATTGGGTCTCCGTGAAAATTTTGCTAATTTGTGTATATCCAACTGCTTATATTCCTCCAGCAGCTGGCGTAAAGAACAAATTTTGTTATCCATTTCACGGTTCCTTTGCTTAAGGATCTTGTTTGTTTAAGCATTGTTGACTCTATTATGTCGTTTATTTAATAAAAATACATTCTTGTATTATATTATACCGAAAAATGTTTATTTAACACGTTGAACTTACTCTGTTTGAGTGCTCAAATTGGCGTAGTCTAATTTTGTAATGATGAGTTCAGGCTGTCTGTGGAACAGCATTGTCGTTCAACCGCCTTCTCATTAAATTCTATCCTTCATTGTGGTCAACTTCCACTGTCCGTGCTTTAAATACGTTTCACAAATTTTGAAATAAACGCCTAGTTTGCATTTCAACAATTCTTCCCACAACTTTCTTTTCTCCAAACACGTTGGTGCCTTTGCACTATTTATGTGCTTGTTGAAAAAGTCATTTTACACAAGGATTAACCAAAACAAGTAAGAAACAGTCGAGTGTGCTCGATTGTGAGATACCCGCTACCCATTTTTAGTAAGGGCAAAATATTGCCGTATTATTTTCAAAATATACCGAAAATACTAAAAATATACCAAATGGTATGTTTGGTATATCGATACAGGACACCATTCAAAATATACCATAGACGGCACAATGTACCAGATTGTCTGCCAAAGCAACTAAGACCCCTAGTTAGTAGGCGTTTTTGCCCATACAAAAGTATTTCTTTAATAACTTCCACAATTTTTATCTGATCGCAACCAAATTTTCAGAAATCATAACTACTATAGTAACTATAGTATATACCAAAATTCTAGCTTTACAATTACGCTTGTTATTCGATTTTTTTGATTTAAGGGGGCGGAAGTGGTCGTGGCAAAAATTTGAAACAAACTTGATCTGCGTGCAATCATAACAAATGCTGTCGAAAATAGCTCTATCTCTTATAGTCTCTGAGATCTAAGTGTTCATACGGACAGACAGACAGACACACAGACGGACAGACGGACATGGCTATATCGTCTCGGCATTTCTCTCGACATTTCCTGCCGACACAACGTTATAATACCCTATGGTTAGCGGGTATAAAAATTCGCCCGCAGACAGCCTTTGCTGTTAAAAAATATCGCTCGATGATATTCAGAAATATCGTAAAAACTATCGATATATCGAGCATTTTTGATATTTTTAATGTTCGACTAAATTTCAATAAAGGTTTCCTGTTGCTGTAAATTTTTACCTTTTATAAGTTTCCGGCTTAAAAAAATTTAGTTTTATTCATCAATATAGTTTCCATCTACGGCTATACACTCAGCCCAGCGCTCCTCCAACCTTACGATGCCATTTTTATAGAAGGATGAACTTTTGCCCTTTAAATATGCCTCAGTATCGGCAATCACCTCATCATTTGATCGATATCTCTTGCCTTGGAGGAACTTTTTAAAGTCCGAAAAAAACAATCTGGTGAGTAAGGGGGGTGCGGCAGTAGCTCAAACCTCAATTCGCTCAATTTCAGCATTGTTGCCATAGACTTCTGGATCGGTGCATTATCCTGATGAAACAACGGACATATGAGGACGTTTTTTCTTGATATCTTGGTTCAGTCGATCCAGCAGCTATATATTATAAACAAAATCCCATATGCATCTCAAACCTTACCCGCCGATATTTGTGCTTTGGGACGCTTCGGACGGCTTTGATCGGCTACCACCCACTCAGAAGACTGACGTCTGGATTCTGGAGTATAGTGGTGTATACATGTTTCGTTCATGGTTACGTAACGGCGAAAAAATCAACATGCCTCGGAAGCATCGATGCGTTGTTGCTTTTGGTCCGATGCAGCGCGGTGTTAGCAATTGCGACACCCAGTTTCAGCAGAGCTTCCTCATATCCAAATGTTTATGCAATATCGTAAACACACTGCCTTTTGATATCTCTGAGGCGTCAGCTACCATTTTTCGGCACCATGAACTGCAAATAAGAGCTAGTTGAGCCATAATAGAAAATTTTTTATTTAAAAAGTGAATTGAACAAATATTATACCCACTCTGAAGCAACTCTTATTAAGTTTTTTAAAATACAAAATAACAAAATTATTAAAGAAATTGTACACAGTCCATAGTGCTTAATTTTATTTAATATTATAATACATAACGTATTTTAAAAGTACAAATTTTTTAAGTACAAATTTAATTATTAATTAGAATTATTTAATGATTTTAGAAAAACTCGTTCGGTTACATGCTGGTCTGTCATACGACTACGGAGTCACAAGCAACACACTTTATGGCAGAAGCCAACAGTTCAGATGAAACCGAACTACCATGCGTTATTAAGCAACTTAATGTCACCTTCGCTAGCATGGGCATAGTTGTCATTTGTGATTTGTCTTAGAACTACAAAATGGCATACTAAAGTAAAGCTGCTTTCGGCACTGTGGTACTTTTGTGTAGATCTAGAAAACATTCCTGTACGCTTAATGCTACCATGTTCTGTTCTCCGCAACAAAGGCAGTATTTCTGTTTGTTTATTTTCACCCATCTGCTTAATGATTTCATCGGTGACATCATGAAGAGACATATCGAAGTACATTTTTTTTTTTAAATCGAGGATCAAGCATAGTAGCTTTCATCAGTGTGTTATTCTGCAGCAGATTTTAATTCTGTATAAAACTCCTTTGCCGAACTCATTTTCACAATTTATCTTTCTTCAATTTCTGGCTTAGGCTGGCAAAATCCTCTACTGAACCCTCCCCGAGGGTGCTGGCTGGATAGGATCTGTATTACCTCCTTGTCAACGGGTAGCAGATCTCTACTATACTATACGTGGATGCCCCACGAGGCTGCGAGCACCAGGAGACAGAGAACAACGGTTGCTGAAACTGCCAGGCGGCATCTCGCCGTTGCTCTCATAGACCCTAACGGGAAAATGTCTGCAGAGCGGTGGCGGTTGACCCATAGTAATGAGGGAGGTTGAGGCAGATCTCGGTCTTGAGAGCGTGACCGACGCCACCCAGCACCTCAGCTTGACTTCAAGACGGAGGAGGTGGGGGAGGAACTGTCCATGCAGACGGGCCCCCCGCGAGTTTACTAACCTCTAATGAGTGTGCTGCAACTCAACCTTCATAAATCCAAAACGGCTTCAGCGGAGCTACTCCTTGCCCTGGAGGAAGTGTCCGCCTACGCGGCGTTGGCCCAAGAACCGTGGATAGCGTCGGGCAACACGGTTGCTGGACTGAAGTCGCTTAACTACGATCTGTACGTCCCGACATTGGTAGGTAGATCGAGCACTGCCATCCGTGTAAAAAAGGGGCTAAAAGCTCATCTACTACCTAATTACAGCAATGACGATCTAACCGTGGTGGTGCTGGAGAGCCGTGAAGGATGTTTGCTGCTGGCATCCTGCTATATGGCCCACGACAAGCCGGCTCCACCTGACGAGCTGCGGTGGCTGGTGGACATGGTCTGCTCCTCCAATAAGCATATTATAATCGGTACGGACGCCAACGCCCACCATAGCGTCTGGGGAAATCCCGACATTAACGACAGGGGTGAGTCAGTTCTTGATTTTATCCTTAACTATAAGCTTAGACTAGCCAACAGAGCTGAGGTATCTACCTATGTAGGTCCCACCTCTAGTAATGTGCTGGACTTAACGATTGCGACTGAGTGTACCAATGTAGAAGAGTGGAGGGTCCTGGATAGACCCTCCTTCTCAGATCACAAGTACATTCAATTCACCATTCCTTTTAACAGGGTACCTGCGTCTCAGCCGTTCAGAAATCCCCGTAACACGAACTGGGCGAAATTCTCTAGCCTTGTTTCCAAGTCTCTTGGTCCGCCGGGTAACATCAACTCGGTACAGAACCTAGAAACTACTGTCAATGTCCTCTCAGCAGGACTACTTTCAGCGTTTCGCCAATCTTGTAGGCTCTCAAGACCGACGAGAAGATCGAAGCCACCCTCGTGGAACCCAGATCTCTGATCGCTACGTGGGGAGCTTACTATCATGTTTCAACTTGCTAAGAAGGCGGATAACGAATATGTCTGGGACAAGTATAGGTCCCTCCTGAAGTCCTACAAGAAGATGATCCGATCATCCAAAAGGTCTTCATGGAGAACCTTTTCCTCGGACCTGGATAATATCAAAGACACCTCCAGACTGAGGAAGCTGTTGTCCAAGCAGGCTTCCAGTCCTAGTCTGCTCAAGTCGGGCGATAGAGCGTGGACGGAGAGTAGTGCTGAAACTCTTGAAACACTGCTTTCAACTCATTTCCCGGGATGTATTGGAATAAAGAACAGTGACTGGCAGCTCTTTCCTAGTCTCCCAGTTATGAGAACACAGCATTTCTTGATATTTCAGGCGCCTTCAATAACGTCGCTACGGACGCTATTATGAAGGGCCTTACCTCAGTTAAAACGGCTCCAGCGATCCACAGGTGGGTCAACTGCCTTCTTTGTTACAGGCGGGTGGTGGCTACGTGAGGCGATGCGACCATTACAAAGGAAGTGCGAGGTGACACTCCCCAGGTAGTTTTATTCATCAATATAGTTTCCATCTACGGCTATACACTCAGCCCAGCGCTCCTCCAACCTTACGATGCCATTTTTATAGAAGGATGAACTTTTGCCCTTTAAATATGCCTCAGTATCGGCAATCACCTCATCATTTGATCGATATCTCTTGCCTTGGAGGAACTTTTTAAAGTCCGAAAAAAAACAATCTGGTGAGTAAGGGGGGTGCGGCAGTAGCTCAAACCTCAATTCGCTTAATTTCAGCATTGTTGCCATAGACTTCTGGATCGGTGCATTATCCTGATGAAACAACGGTTTCCTTGCCATATGAGGACGTTTTTTCTTGATATCTTGGTTCAGTCGATCCAGCAGCTATATATTATACAATACTCGCTGCTGATTGTGTTACCTTTCTCCAGTCTATAAACAAAATCCCATATGCATCTCAAACCTTACCCGTCGATATTTGTGCTTTGGGACGCTTCGGACGGCTTTGATCGGCTACCACCCACTCAGAAGACTGACGTCTGGATTCTGGAGTATAGTGGTGTATACATGTTTCGTTCATGGTTACGTAACGGCGAAAAAATCAACATGCCTCGGAAGCATCGATGCGTTGTTGCTTTTGGTCCGATGCACCGCGGTGTTAGCAATTGCGACACCCAGTTTCAGCAGAGCTTCCTCATATCCAAATGTTTATGTAATATCGTAAACACACTGCCTTTTGATATCTCTGAGGCGTCAGCTACCATTTTTCGGCACCATGAACTGCAAATAAGAGCTAGTTGAGCCATAATAGAAAATTTTTTATTTAAAAAGTGAATTGAACAAATATTATACCCACTCTGAAGCAACTCTTATTAAGTTTTTTAAAATACAAAATAACAAAATTATTAAAGAAATGGTACACAGTCCATAGTGCTTAATTTTATTTAATATTATAATACATAACGTATTTTAAAAGTACAAATTTTTTAAGTACAAATTTAATTATTAATTAGAATTATTTAATGATTTTAGAAAAACTCGTTCGGTTACATGCTGGTCTGTCATACGACTACGGGAGTCACAAGCAACACACTTTATGGCAGAAGCCAACAGTTCAGATGAAACCGAACTACCATGCGTTATTAAGCAACTTAATGTCACCTTCGCTAGCATGGGCATAGTTGTCATTTGTGATTTGTCTTAGAACTACAAAATGGCATACTAAAGTAAAGCTGCTTTCGGCACTGTGGTACTTTTGTGTAGATCTAGAAAACATTCCTGTACGCTTAATGCTACCATGTTCTGTTCTCCGCAACAAAGGCAGTATTTCTGTTTGTTTATTTTCAACCATCTGCTTAATGATTTCATCGGTGACATCATGAAGAGACATATCGAAGTACATTTTTTTTAAATCGAGGATCAAGCATAGTAGCTTTCATCAGTGTGTTATTCTGCAGCAGATTTTAATTCTGTATAAAACTCCTTTGCCGAACTCATTTTCACAATTTATCTTTCTTCAATTTCTGGCTTAGGCTGGCAAAATCCTCTACTGAACCTCCCCGAGGGTGCTGGCTGGATAGGATCTGTATTACCTCATTGTCAACGGGTAGCAGATCTCTACTATACTATACGTGGATGCCCCACGAGGCTGCGAGCACCAGGAGACAGAGAACAACGGTTGCTGAAACTGCCAGGCGGCATCTCGCCGTTGCTCTCATAGACCCTAACGGGAAAATGTCTGCAGAGCGGTGGCGGTTGACCCATAGTAATGAGGGAGGTTGAGGCAGATCTCGGTCTTGAGAGCGTGACCGACGCCACCCAGCACCTCAGCTTGACTTCAAGACGGAGGAGGTGGGGGAGGAACTGTCCATGCAGACGGGCCCCCCGCGAGTTTACTAACCTCTAATGAGTGTGCTGCAACTCAACCTTCATAAATCCAAAACGGCTTCAGCGGAGCTACTCCTTGCCCTGGAGGAAGTGTCCGCCTACGCGGCGTTGGCCCAAGAACCGTGGATAGCGTCGGGCAACACGGTTGCTGGGCTGAAGTCGCTTAACTACGATCTGTACGTCCCGACATTGGTAGGTAGATCGAGCACTGCCATCCGTGTAAAAAAGGGGCTAAAAGCTCATCTACTACCTAATTACAGCAATGACGATCTAACCGTGGTGGTTCTGGAGAGCCGTGAAGGATATTTGCTGCTGGCATCCTGCTATATGGCCCACGACAAGCCGGCTCCACCTGACGAGCTGCGGTGGCTGGTGGACATGGTCTGCTCCTCCAATAAGCATATTATAATCGGTACGGACGCCAACGCCCACCATAGCGTCTGGGGAAATCCCGACATTAACGACAGGGGTGAGTCAGTTCTTGATTTTATCCTTAACTATAAGCTTAGACTAGCCAACAGAGCTGAGGTATCTACCTATGTAGGTCCCACCTCTAGTAATGTGCTGGACTTAACGATTGCGACTGAGTGTACCAATGTAGAAGAGTGGAGGGTCCTGGATAGACCCTCCTTCTCGGATCACAAGTACATTCAATTCACCATTCCTTTTAACAGGGTACCTGCGTCTCAGCCGTTCAGAAATCCCCGTAACACGAACTGGGCGAAATTCTCTAGCCTTGTTTCCAAGTCTCTTGGTCCGCCGGGTAACATCAACTCGGTACAGAACCTAGAAACTACTGTCAATGTCCTCTCAGCAGGACTACTTTCAGCGTTTCGCCAATCTTGTAGGCTCTCAAGACCGACGAGAAGATCGAAACCACCCTCGTGGAACCCAGATCTCTCATCGCTACGTGGGGAGCTTACTAGCATGTTTCAACTTGCTAAGAAGGCGGATAACGAATATGTCTGGGACAAGTATAGGTCTCTCCTGAAGTCCTACAAGAAGATGATCCGATCATCCAAAAGGTCTTCATGGAGAACCTTTTCCTCGGACCTGGATAATATCAAAGACACCTCCAGACTGAGGAAGCTGTTGTCCAAGCAGGCTTCCAGTCCTAGTCTGCTCAAGTCGGGCGATAGAGCGTGGACGGAGAGTAGTGCTGAAACTCTTGAAACACTGCTTTCAACTCATTTCCCGGGATGTATTGGAATAGAGAACAGTGACTGGCAGCTCTTTCCTAGTCTCCCAGTTATGAGACCCTCTGCCAGTCTAATTACAGATAGCAAAATAATTTGGGCTATCGACTCCTTTGCGAAGGTCAGGTCGGCTGGACTCGATGGACTTTCGCCATCAATGCTGCAAGCCTACGATTGTTCCGTGGCTATCGGGTATCTATTCGGCGTGCCGCGCATGGGGTCATATCCCCACTCTTTGGAGGACCTCGAAAGTCATTTTCCTGCCCAAGGCCGGTAAGTGCAGTCATGTGGTTCCAAATGACTTCCGGCCTATCAGTCTAACCTCTTTCCTGCTAAAAACGTTGGAAAAGCTACTTGATTTGCACATCAGAAGCAAACTCAATGCATCTGTTGTCCCCAAATCAGCATGCGTATTCCAAGGGCAAGTCCATTGAGACAGCTCTCCATGCTCTAGTGGCCTCCATCGAAAAAGCAGACCATTACAAAGAATATGCTTTGGGAGCATTTCTTGATATTTCAGGCGCCTTCAATAACGTCACTACGGACGCTATTATGAAGGGCCTTACCTCAGTTAAAACGGCTCTAGCGATCCACAGGTGGGTCAACTGCCTTCTTTGTGACAGGCTACGTGGGGCGATGCGACCATTACAAAGGAAGTGCGAGGTGGCACTCCCCAGGGTGGGGTCCTCTCGCCTCTCCTTTGGAATTTGGTCGTAAATAGCCTACTTCAAAAAATTCACTAGACGGGCGCCCAAGTTAATTGCCTATGCCGATGACATAAGCATTTGGATAACTCGGAAATGCCCAACCACCCTTAGTTCCGTAATGGAACTTACTTCACGGGAAGTTAAAGCATGGGCCGAATCAGCCGGGCTCAGCATTAACGCGGACAAAACGGACCTTCACGAAGAGGTATAAGGTACCTGCGTGGTCCCCCCCCAAAAATAGGCTGCACTATGCTAAAGCCGAGCCTAGCAGTAAGATACCTAGGTGTGGTCCTGGACAGCAAGCTGTCATGGAAGCTCAATGTGTTAGAAAGGGTGAAGAAGGCCACCGGAGCCTTGTACATGGCGAAAAAGATGCTTAGTTGCACTTGGGGCCTCTCTCCTAATCTAATGCGGTGGATATACATCTCAGTTGTTCGCCCTATCCTCACCTATGGTGTTCTAGTGTGGTGGCAGGCTACTGAAAAAAGGACGTACCTATCCATCATGAAAAGGACACAGCGTCAAGCGCTACTGTGTATCACAGGCGCTATCAGGTCGACGCCAACTAAAGCCTTCGAGGTAATAGCTGGTGTCGAACCATTATACTATCCCCCTTACCAGTACTGACCATATTAACACAATATTCTTGGAACCGGAGTGCTGGCGGGAAGGGTTATGCATTCCCGAAGCCCTCAACCTCTTCACCGACGGGTCGAAGATGGATGATGGTGTCGGAGCGGCCGTATACTGCCCAGACCCGGTCTCCAAACATTCCTATAAACTCCCAGACCATTGCAGCATCTTCCAGGTGGAAGTTTTTGCCATTGGCAAGGCTGCCGAATTGGCTCGGGGTTTACAGCGTAATCACACCTCTATTAACATATTTGTTGACAGCCAGGCTGCAATAAGATCAATGCACACTGATGTGGTCCAGTCCAAAGTTGTCCTGGACAGCAGAAGAGCAATAGAGTCGCTGAACGCATCTGCCGTCGTGGGTATCTATTGGATCCCAAGCCACCAGGGCATCGATGGCAAGAGATCGCAGACACTCTCGCCAAAGAGGGAGTGGGGCTCGATGTCGGTAACATGTGCAATGTTCCGATATCCCTGCGAATTCTAGGCAGTGAAATTGAGGTGCGCTCTAAACTTCAGTGGGACGCTAGCTGGCGCAATGCCAACTCGTGCAAAACTGCAAGGCTGATGTGTGCCTCTACTAACAAAAACTTAACCAAATTCGTCATTAACTGGTCACTGTCTGTCAGCTGTCCATGCTGTAAAGCTGGGCATCACGAACAGTGATCAGTGCAGGAAATGCAACGAACCCGGAGTTAAGGAAACACTTGAGCATCTTCTCTGTAGATGCCCAGCGTTATCCCGACTCCGGTTGAAATACCTTAATTCGCCGTGCCACAACGATCTTCGGGACGTTTCACGGCTACCTCCTAGGATGCTGCTGGCTTTTGCCAAAAATGCATCCATACTGCGCGATTTCTGAGACGTAGATAAGCTACCGGTACAGCTACGGACCTCCACTGGTCTATGCTTTGCCCCGTACAGGGGCAGCCGGTTCCACCTAACCTAACCTAATTTCTGGCTTAAGAATAACCAAACATAAAATATCGGAAATATCATCTCAAAAATATCAATATCGCCAATTTTTGCCCAAATTTCGAGATGATATTTTTTAAAGGGAAAAATATCGATATTTTGATATATTTCCGACATCACCATTTTGAATGCTAATTTTTTTGTTCAGTTTCTTAATTTTAAACTATATACGAATCTTGTTACGGACTGGTTGTTTTCCCTGGGGCCGCACCGGCTCATCGGTACTCAGGTGGATTTCCATCCCTGGCCCGCAGTCCGCACAATCGATAACTCCACCGATATTAACAGCTGTTTTTTTTTACAACAGAAAAAATACAAATCTTTAACAAAACAAAACAGCTGCCGCGCAATTGAAAACTGCGCTAAACAAAAGAAAATCCAAAACAAACTATTGACGACGGTAAGTACAAAGAAAAACAATAATAAATACACTCACTGATTCACTTTATATTTGAATAGGGCCACAGCTGGACCCCGGCGTACCCACCCTGCCTGAGATGGCCACATCGGCGCCATATCCCTTGCGTTGGCCACTATATCAGTGGCTGCTGATATATATTATATATTATTATCCGGCGTAGCGCTGTCGAATTCCCCTCCCCTCCATGCTGAGAAGACTCACACAACCATTTTCAACGTAAGTTCTATTATATTATTCATGAATTTTTCTTAATTACTAACATTTAATTTATTTACCTATGTATCTAACATTAACAAATATGTGAATTCCAATATGACAAAAAAAACAAGATCAAACAAAATCACGCAGTAGGACGAGCGAAACAACAACGGCGTAAAGGACAACTTTTATTTAATGCGTTACGCTTCCTGGAGATTGGTATGTTTTCATTCATCAATTTATATACGCATGTTTTTTATGTATATATATATTTCGGATTCGCTTAAATATCTACCTTGACCTGCCTAAGAGCTCTTGGGATTGGTGAAGGGGGGGCGATATGGGTTATAATAGACAATGTATATATATAAATTAATAAATATAAATATATGAATCCCGCCGCGAATAAATTTTAATTAATTATGTTTGTATTGTAATGTGTTTTGTCGTCCCTACTCTGTCATTTGTACATAAATGTAATGCGAATCTACTTTAATTTATTTTTATTTAATTTATTTTGGAATTATAATTTTTGTCTTATTTACTTCAATACGATTTGTGGATTTTTAATGTTGTATAGTGTACTTTATATATAAATATTTAATCTTTTTTAATTGTGATCCTCTGTTTTTTCTTGCCGAACGAGAGTACGCAAAAAAAATGTAGTCGGCGGACAGGCCGGGCCTGGTGACACCGCAGCACGACTCACTCAGACGGGCTTCTCCTCCTGGCTCAGCATTTGCGGCGTCGTCTCGCCCACTATCCCACGTCGTGTATGCTGCTTCACGTCGTTGAAGCGCCGTGTGTCTTCTCGCGGCGACGGTTGCCCGCACTTATCCAGTAGTGATTGTGGCCGCTGGTGTTGCTCGCCGTTATGCATTCGACATGGTATTTTGACTTGCGTATACCATTGGTGCTGTGACCACTGCTCCAGATCGCACTTGCCGGCACTTTGCGCACTGAATAGCTACGCAATGAGCGAGGAAAGCGGACACACAGAACCAGGATTTTCGTGGTTGTTGTTGCTGCTGTTGCTCTGGTGGTTGCGGTTGGATGCACATTTACACTGACGGTGTATTTTAATGCCCGATTCAGAGTTGCTGGCGCTATTGTTGTTGTTGCTGCTTCTGTTGTTGTTGTTTTTGTTGTCAAACGCTTAGGCAACTGACCAACGTCAATTTATCAACTGTACTGCTTTGATTAGTATTTTTTTTGATGCCGCTTCGTCTGCTGGTAATTTGCACTTGTTGAATTGTTCTGCCGTGATATTTTTTTTTTGACGTTATAGTCTGTTTTGAATACGCGGCGTTGCGTGATACCACTTTACAATTCACAACTACGATGCGAACAGCCAAAATCCAAAAACAAAAAAACTCGACCAGCGAAAAGCAATTTCCCTTCTTGCGGTGGACCGTCTCTAACCTCGATCAAGAATCCACTCCCTCGTGACTCAGCTCACGAGAAAAAAACAGTCAAGATCGTCCGGCACAATCTTCCGGCCGACCGTCTCCAACCTTCATCAAAAATCAACTCCTCGACCCAGCAAAATCCACATGCTAACCTCTCGTGAAAAAAGTTGACTTTCCTTTTTCGTCTCCTATTTAACAGGAGGAGCAATTTTCAAATTTCCCTCCCCAGGAGTTGCCATTTCCTATCTCCGATATATCGCCTCGCGATATATCGATAACTTCCCAACTGCTGGCACAAACGATACCTAAAAACGTAACAATGCCACACACACACTATCTGCAGGCAAAATCCGGATAGGCTGGGTCATCTGTCGCATTAGACAGAAGGTACAGCCTATTCGCTGCTTCAGATGCATGGAGTTCGGCCATGTAGCAAGTAGATGCACATCCGAGACGGACTACAAGGACCACTGCTTTAACTGTGGTGGAAGAGGGCACCAGGCCAGGAACTGCAAGGAGGATAAAGCCTGCATGCTGTGCACAAGAAAAGGAGAAAAGGATTGCAAGCACGCAAAAAATAGCCCGTATTTCAAGAAGGCTGTCGCTCGGTCACATTATTGATGCGCATATATCAATTAAATTTGAATCACTGCGCAGCGGCCCAGGACCTGCTAGAACAGACTCTTAGGGAAAGGAAAATTGATGTTGCCATTCTATGCAAACCCTACAGACTGAAATACCCCAATACGAGGGTCGGGGACAGAAATGGTAAGGCAGCGGTGTGAAGTTGCGGGGGAAACCCGGCGATGGTGTCAGAAGTGAAGAGCGGTAGCTTTTTTGTTCGAGCCAGGATAGGCCCGATTTACTTCTATAGTTGCTATCTGCCTCCATCCATGGATCTACAAAGCTTCAGGGCGGCTACGGACGAACTTGCGGATGACGCGAGGACAAAGACGCCATGCCTTATTGCAGGGGACTTTAACGCTTGGGCCACGGAGTGGGGGAGTGCGAGGACCAACGAAAAAGGTCAAGCTCTGCTGGAGGCGTTGGCAACCCTGGATGTAGTGCTGCTAAATTCTGGCAACCAGTACACGTTTAGTAGGGGTAGTATGGGATCCACCATCGATGTTACTTTCGTAAGTGGCAGCCTTTCACGCAGAGCATCCTGGAAGGTATGCGGTGACTACATGCATAGCGACCACTCTGCGATTATTACGGAGATTGGAGGAAACCTGCTACGGAGAAACACCCCCAGGAGACTCTCATATAATACGAGGTCCTTCGATAGTGAGGTCTTCAATTATATGATCAGAGGAGCAGAGCTCGATGGCACGGTGGAGGTTATGGCCAGCAAGGTAATGGCGAGGATAGGGAGTGCTTGCGATGCCTCAATGTCCAGGAGAGTGCAGGGAGGAAGTCGTCTTCCGCAAGTCCACTTGTGGATCGACGGGATTGCGGACGCAAGGAGAGAGTGCCTCCGAGCCAGGAGGAACTACCAACGTGCTGCCCCTGGCGCCGCATACGAGTACCTGAGAGGAGTGCACAAAACCAAGAGACGGATTCTGGCGAACCTTATCAAGGAAAGCAAGAGGGCATCCTTCCAGCATCTGGTGAACGAGGCGGACAACGACCCGTGGGGTATGGCCTACAAGCTGACGATGAAGAGGCTGAAAGCGTTTAGGATTCCCAGTCCATCCTGCCCAACCCTCCTTGGCAGGATTGTGCGCGAACTATTCCCACTGCAGAGTAGAGTAGGAAGGCCAAATACGTTACAGCAAGGACACCGTATCAGCTTCCCCGCAGCTACTCGGGAAGAGCTCCGGGAGGTCGCTAGAGGCATCAAGGTGAACAAGTCGCCCGGCCCCGATGGTATCCCTGGTCTGGCCATCAAAGCCGCCCTGGAGAATTATCCGGAGGACCTGATGAGGCTGTACAATAGGTGCCCAGAGGAAGGAGTGTTCCCTGCCCGATGGAAAAAGCAGTCGCTCGTGCTAATCCCGAATGGGGGGAAACCTCCGGAGGAGTCTTCTTCGTACCGACCGATCTGCTTACTAGACACGACGGGCAAAGCGCTAGAAACGTTAGTACGGGAGCGCCTGGAGGTCGCTATAAACCGTGCAGGGGGCTTATCACCATTGCAGTTTGGTTTCCGGAAGGGTCGCTCTACGATTCAGGCTATCAGTCAAATTATGGATAAGGCGGAGAAGGCAATCGCAGGGGAGCGCTGGCTCTGGGGCAGTAAGGAGTACTGCCGGACGGTGTGAATATTGTCGGATTTGCGGACGACTTAGCGATCGTGACGGTCGCGAAGCACCTGACGGACATAGAGGCAAAGACGAACACTGCAGTCAAAGCAGTACGGGACTGACTCTGACTGGCGGAGCAGAAAACCGAGGCCGTGTTAGTTACTTCCAGGAAAAAGGTGGAGTTTGTTGACGTCGTAGTTGGGGATACAACGATACGTTAGCAAGCCACTATGACCTATCTCGGAGTCAAGGTGGACAACAGACTCAACTTTCGAGCACACCTCATGTACGCCTAGGCAGAAAAGAAGGTTACTGCTCACGAACGTGGTCAGGTCCATCAGCCTTTACGCAGCCCCGATCTGGCTAAAGGGAACGGAGAGCGGCACCTTCCTGAGGCAGATGAACTCGGTGCACCGGATCTGCGCGCTCAGAATGTGCTGCGCATTCCGGACGGTATCGGGAGAAGCTGCAATGGTCCTTGCGGGAACAGCGCCATTCGATCTACAGGCAGCAGAGCGTGCGAAGGCCAGGGATAGAGCCAGCATCATCCAGGAGTGGCAGGCAAGGTGGAACAGCGGCACGAAAGGTCGGTGGACACATCGCCTGATACCGGACGTTTCAAGGTGGTTAGACAGAGGTCACGGAGAGATGAACTTTTACCTAACACAATTACTAAGTGGTCACGGGTTTTTCAAAGGATACCTGCACCGTTTCGGCCATGCATCAGACCCTTACTGCGCCCACTGCGAGCCGCAGGTGGTGGAGGATGCAGAGCACGTCTTTCTGCACTGCGGACGCTTCGCAGGTGCTAGAGAAGAACTAGAAGCCCGCCTTGAGGGGCGTGTCGAGACGGAGTCCGTAGTCGAGCATATGGTAAGCTGGAAGGAGAAATGGGTGGCGGTGAACACGATGGCAGTGACAATAATGAAGCAGCTAAGAAGAGAAGAGAGAGCACGAATCCCAACCAACTCAGAAGAGGGCCGATAAAGACCGAACCCTCCCTCTGAAGTAATACTTCACGGCAGTTCCGGGGGGAGTGCGTTGAATGCGGGAGAAACAGGTGTTAGCCTGGTTTCGCAGAACCACTTGAACGTACTGCGGTGCGTCAACGTCCAAAATTAAGAAAAAAAAAAAACACATACACACCCGTGTGGATGGCGGGCAATAGAATTCCTCCACAGTATACCCGCTTGTCGTACGAGGCGACTAAAGGGTGAACAAAAACGGTGTTGGTCGTGACCGATTGGCGCCTCACAGTGGAAAGACTCTGACTGCCTCTAACTTGGTAGGGGCCAGATCGATTCCAATCGAAGCCCGACAAGTAGCTCGCTACCGCCGACCACTAGGGTCAGGTAACGCCCGGGTAGCCCTCTGAACACCCGTCCAAGGGCCAGCAAAAGCGAGAAGGCGATCATGGTCTGGCAGTGAGACCTTAAACAAATGCTATGGGTGATTCCCAGAAGATAATAATCAATATGGAAGGTCCTAAAGGAACCAACCTTACGGTGCAGGGAGTCGGATCCCCAGTATCGGCGATCTCGAGGGGTGAGCAAGCGGGCCCCCGGTCGTCGAAATCCTACCGCAATGCCTCGGTGGTGGCGAACTTGGCCACCGACGCAGATAACATGACAAGCGCCCTACACAGGAGAGTGAAATACGGCGAGAGGGATATAGTTCGGAGCCCATATTTAATCCTTTCCAGGGCAGTAAGAAGACGATTAGATCTCCAAAGGCAAATCCGAAGGATCCTACAGAGGAACTCACGTGTTCGGTGGCCCCACAGAACAGAGGAGGGGAATCGCAAGGAGCCGTTATCGATAGTACTCGAAGCTTCGTCGTGTTGGGAGAAAAGATAAGAGCTCTTAGCAAGATGTTGGAAGGGAGACGCACAATCCACCAACCAATGAGGAACCTTATCGATAACATCATGGAGCTTTACGCGGCAGTGGATGAAGAGAGGGCAGCGAAAACATCTTCGGAGCCAAGGGCTGCAGAAGGCAAGAGAACCAGAGAGGAGAGCGGCGACCAGGTGTCACCGCCGCCTACACCCAAAAAATCAAGAGGGCAGGTTCACAAGCCCAAACCGGCGACAGCTCCTCAAGGGAGGCCGCAAACCCACCAACCAGGCGTCGATACCAACAAGAGCAAGGAGTGGAAGAAGGTGTCAAAGCGGGCCAGAAGGACCAAATCAGCTGAGCCGGACGCAATAATAGTGAGAGGGTCCAACGACGTACCGTATGCTGACATACTGCGATCCGTGAAAGCCGAGCCAAAGCTGAAGGAGCTTGCCAATCATGTCAGAGGCATATGGAAAACAGCAAAGGGTGAACTTCTCTTCGAGCTCGAAAAGTCAGCAGATCCAATCACGAAGGGTATACACGAGGCAGTCCAAGACTTCTTGGGCCCTAGTGTAGAGGTGATAGCGCTGACGGATTCCTCAGTCATAGAGGTGAAGGACATAGACGAAATGACATCAGAGGAGGAACTTCTGGAGGCACTGATAACACAGTTCGGGGAGGTGAGGATCACAAAATCCTGCATTGTCTCATTCCGGAAGGCCTACGGAGGAACGCAGACAGCAACGCGGAGACTCCCAGTCGATTCGGCCAATAAGATGGTAGAAGCTGGCAAAGTGCGAGTAGGCTGGGTTATCTGTCGCATAAGAAGGAAGGTCCAGCTAGTCCGCTGCTTTAAATGCATGGACTTCGATCACGTAGCAAGTAGATGCACCGAAACAGTTGAGTACAAGGACACATGCTTCAGTTGTGGGGAAACAGGCCACAAGGCGAAGCTATGCAACAAGGCCCCAAAATGTATAATCTGCAGCAGAAAAGGCAGTAGACCACTCGGCGAATAGCAGTAGCCCACACCCAAAAAAGCGCTCAGCAAAACAAGCGGAAGATGACACGGTTCTATCAACTGAACCTGAACCACTGCGAGGCAGCACAGGACCTGCTTATGCAAAAAGTTAGAGAGTCAAGGACAGACGTGGCTATATTGAGCGAACCCTATCGCATTAAATCCTCCAACACTTGGGTTGGAGATAAATCGCGTAAGGCAGCCGTCTGGAGTTGTGGGCAGCAGGCCCCACCAGCTACCGAGGTCATGGCCCAAAACGGCTTTATCCGTGCCAAGGTACAGGGTCTGTACATCTACAGTTGCTATCTTGCCCCGTCACTTAGCCAGGCGGACCACAACAGCATACTCGACAAGCTGGTCAACGATGCGAGAAGTAAAACCCCGTGCCTCATTGCTGGAGAGTTCAATGTCTGGGCGACCGAATGGGGAAGCACATGCACCAACTCAAGAGGTAGGGCAGTCCTGGACTCTGTCGCTCTACTAGATGTAGTACTCCTAAATCGGGGGGGTGCAAACACATTTAGTAGAGGAACGGCAGGTTCAGTGATTGATCTGACTTTTGTGAGTAGCTCACTAGCCCCGAGAGCCTCCTGGAGTCTTAGCAGTGAGTACACCCATAGTGACCACCAAGCTATAATTACGGAAATCCACAGACGCTCCTACCCCTCGTTACCCAACAGGCCAATCCGATACAGAGCAGAAACATTCGATAAAGAGATTTTCGAATCCATGCTCCATGGACTGGAGATCAACGGCTCGGCAGCAAACAGCACGAGGCAGCTCATGTCCAGGCTAACCCAGGCATGCGATGCATCAATGCGTAAAGCAGGACGAGGTACAAAGCACCAACCTGTATACTGGTGGAACCAGGATATCTCCAAGGCCCGCAAGGATGGCTTTCAGGCACGACGAAGGTACCAGAGGACCCTTACGCTTGGATCCCACAGAGCAAACGCCCATCACCAGGCACTGAGGGAAAAAAGGCGCATATTGAAATCGCTGATTAAAAGCAGCAAGAGGAAGCTGTTCCTAGAGCTTTGCGACGAAGCCGACGCCGATCCCTGGGGTTCAGCCTACAAACTGGCTATGAAAAAACTCCACGCGTTCAGACCAGCTTGCCCATCATGCCCAGAATTATTGGCGAAAACAGTAGCACACCTATTCCCGAGCCAGTTGAGATCGGTATATGGGATGGCTACTGATACTTCGACGTTCGCCCAAGTGACAGAGGATGAAGTCCTGTCGGCAGCACGCTTGATCAAGCGAGGGAAAGCTCCAGGCCCAGACGGAATACCGAGTGCAGTTGCTAGAAAGGCCCTCGAGATCCAACCAAGGTGCTTTGCCTCCACCTTTAGCAAATGCATGCTGGAAGGAGTGTTTCCTAATGTCTGGAAGATACAGGACTTGGTCCTAATACCAAAAGGGAACAAGCCACCTGAAGACCCTTCCGGGTACAGACCCATTTGTCTGCTCGACTCGGTAGGCAAGGCTCTCGAGAGAGTAATCTGCACGCGACTCAATGCAGAGATTGACAGAGTTGGGGGTCTCTCCGAGTCGCAGTTTGGCTTCCGGAAGGCCCGATCAACAAGGCACGCAATCCAGGAGGTGACGGACCTGGTAAAAAAGGCCATAGAAGGCAAACGCTGGCTGTGGGGGAAAAAGAGTACTGCCTGGTAGTAACCCTAGACGTCAGGAATGCGTTCAATTCAGCGAACTGGGACAAGATTATGCAAAGTCTGAACAACCTGAGCATAAACCCACACCTGACAGGCATAATAGGAAGCTACCTAAATGACAGAATTCTTCGCTACCAAACCAGTGAAGGAACGAAAACGTACGAAGTCACAGGAGGAGTCCCACAGGGATCGGTCCTCGGCCCGACCCTCTGGAATCTCATGTACGATGGGATTCTACGGCTGAGACTTCCAGCAGGCGTGAAAATGATCGGGTTTGCGGACGATGTGGCGATAGTGGCAGTAGGCAAACACCTACGTGAACTGGAGATAGCCACCAACAAGTCAATTGTACAGGCCCAAGAGTGGCTAACCAATGCAGAATTGAGCCTAGCAGAGCATAAAACGGAGGCGGTACTCATAAGCTCGAGGAAGACCGTGGAAACCGCGAACCTCACGGTAGGTCGTACAGCCATAACTTCCCGACCGTACATCAAGTACCTGGGGGTTATACTGGACCACAGATTGTCCTTCAAGGTACATTTGAAGCTAGTAGCCGACAAGGCATCAGTGGCATGTTCTGCATTGGCCCGCATAATGCCAAATACCAGAGGTCCAAAGGAGTTGCGCCGCAGACTCATCAGTGGTGTAGTGCGTTCGATAACCACATACGCAGCATCAATATGGGTAGGTGCAATCGAATGCAGGACGTACACAAGGGATATACAAGCGGTATACAGGACGTGCGCGCTCAGAATCACAAGTGCGTTTCGCACTGTGTCGGGCGAAGCCGCCGAAGTACTGGCAGGTCTGATGCCTTTTGATATCCACGTCCGAGAACTCGTGCTGAACAGTAACACCCACAGCGGAAGCAGAGCAGCGAACAGGCAGATTTCCCTATGCGAGTGGCAGCGCAGGTGGAGTTCATCCAACAAAGGCGCATGGACGCGTACCCTCATCCCGGGAGTGAGTGAGTGCGTGAATAGGAAACACGGACAGGTGAACTACTACCTGACGCAACTTTTGAGCGGACACGGCTGTTTTAAAGACTACCTCTTCCGTTTTGGGTATGAGACAGACCCACTCTGTCCAAGATGCGGGATAGGGTACCCGGAAGACGCCGAGCACGTGTTTTTTAACTGTCCGAGATTCAGAACAGAAAGAGAAAGAGTGGAACGGAAGTATGGGGAACCGGTGACGCCATCGAATCTTGTATACCACATGCTGGCAAACATGGACAACTGGGAGGCTGCAGATGAAATGGCGAACGCAGTCATGAAGGAGCTACGGCGGGAAGAAAGATCCCGGAGAACTGAAGACGGCCGATAAGGCCATACTCTTTGCCGAAGTAATACTTAACGGTCGTTCCGTCGGAGAAGTAGACAGGAGCTTAAACAGGCATAGTCCTGGTTTCGCAGGGGCCACTTGTACGTACCGCGGTGCGTCAACGTCCTTGTTTAAATAAAAAAAAAACACACACACACACACACAGACACAGAGAGAGAGTGAATTTTCCACAAGCCGGTCGCGTTTTTTGAAGACGCTCCTTTCGGTCGCTCTGAAATTCGCCAAAATAAGTGGAAAATCTAAAAAAAAAGTGACTACGTGTGAGATCGAGCAGTGTTCAACCCCTGTGTACTCACGGTCGGTCGGGGCACCTGCTGCTGGACATCGTAGGCAGCCGCATTACCAGGAGAAGCATTGGCAGAGTTGACGGCTGCGAGGGAAATTGTTGTTGGTTCCAGTACAATTGACCACAACTACTGGTAAACAATATCAATTGCACTCCCACGATCAGCTGACGACGAGGGCTGCACCACCATCAGCTGCTCAGCCAGACTGGGCGCTCTGGCGTTGCCAGTCGGCCAACCAAAAGCACAGCGCAAAGCTTAAAAAGCACAGCGCAAAGCTTAAAAAGCGCAAAAATAACTGCATACCTTCAGGAGGGCCTGTTGCGTAGCGGGTTTATTGGAAGGTGCATACTTTCAGGAGCTGCATACTATTATACGCAATAAGCTCCGCTGAAAGAGTGCAGCTGCAGTGGCGCAGTGCATAAAGGCGCGGACTTCCCAGTTACCAGCGATCCTCGGTTCGAGTCCACCAGGAACGAAAAAGTCAAGTACTTAAATAAAGTGGTAGAAAAAGCGCGTGTTGTCGCTTGGCGATGCAGCGCACACCTCCACCACAACCAGTAGTGGTTAGTACGCCGAAGTTCCCGTGTGGCGGCGGCAGTGCAGAAGCATCAGCATGCCATAGCCAAATGGGCGACACCAGGAGCGAGGAGTCAACAAGTTCGTCGGCGGTCGCTGGGTCTGATCCCGATATGGTGGTCACACGCATCGTACCTGTCGCTGACCCAGCCAGCGAGAAGCGGTCAGTCAAAGACCTTCTGGAGCGGATGGGCACAAAACTGGTCGGCCTCTCGGAGCAGTTCGCCTCTCAGAGGCATATAAACGAAAAAATGAGGAGCAAGCTCATGCGGCTGATGAAGCTGCAACGAGCGGCAGCGGAGCAACTATGCCACGAGACAGCTGGAGATCCCCCCAACGCAGGAGTAGTACCACCACTGCAGGCAGCTCCAATTGAAGTTAAGTTGGCGGCAACTGGGAGCAAGGCAGCGGCCACACCCAAACGACCGCGAGACACGGAGAGTGGGCCGAGGAAAACTCCTCCCCCAAAGCGCAATAAAAATATTAACAACCAGGTGCAAGGCGGCGAGTGGATAAACGTAGAGCCGAGGACCAGCAGAAACACCACCAACGCTGCCAAGAAAAAGACCAGCAAAGTACGCCCGGACGCGCTGATATTGAGCGGGAAAGGTGAGATGAGCTACAGCGATGTGCTCTCTCTAGTTACGAGACGACAGGACGGCAGACTCAAAGATGTCTCTGACAGAGTAACCACTGCGCGCAGAACTGCCAAGGGCGATCTACTGCTCGAACTTGGAGGATCAGGTCTGGACAACACAGACAAACTGCGAGAGGAGATCGAGAGAGTGTTGGGAGACTGTGCAGAGGTGCTCACTCTGTCTCAACTCACGCAGCTGGTTGTCAGAGACCTGGACGAACTTGCAAGCAAAGAGGAGATTGTGTAAGCGATGGCGGAACTAGTTGGCATTCCGGCAAATCTGTGCCAGGTAAAGGCCATAAGACCAGCTTACGCCAACACTCAGCCGGCGACGGTCCTGGTGCCTCCGATTTGGGCCAAAAAAATTGCACAGCTGGGCAAGCTGAAAATCGGCTGGACGCGATGCAGAGTAACCGAGCAGGAGCCGAGAACTCGGTGTTTTAAATGTTTGGACTTTGGGCACATTGCGAGCAGATGCCAAAGCGCGGTGGACAGAGCAAATAGCTGCTTCAAATGTGGCGAGCAAAATCATAAAGCGGCCACGTGCAACAGACCAGCGAGATGCTTTCTTTGCTTATCCAAAGGCATCAGCGAGGTCAACCACGCGGCGGGTAGCAGACTCTGCCCTTCGGCAAATGGGCGAAGTATCATACACTCACTATGAAGATTATGCAGCTGAACCTGAACCATTGTGCAGCGGCTCAGGACCTCCTACTGGAGTCGGTCAGGGAGAACGAGGTGGATGTATGCGTGCTTAGTGAACCCTTCAGACCTGGTTTTGGAGCTGATTGGACGTACGACCACACCGGCAAGGCGGCTATATGGGTTTGTGGCAGAAACCCACAGCAGTTTGGCCACCAACAGGCTGACGGCGGCTTCGTCAGGGCGCTAGTGGGCAATGTTTGGGTGTACAGCGTATACTTAGCCCCTAGTTTGCCAATTTCGGACTTTGCTAACACACTGGACAGATTAGCTGCGGACGTGAGAGACCACTCACCAGTATTCGTCGCAGGCGACTTTAACGCTTGGGCAGTCGATTGGGGAAGCATGGTCACCAACCAAAGAGGGCGATTGGTGGTCGAAGCCTTTGCTTCACTGGACCTAAATCTTCTCAATCAAGGCTCGCAATGGACATTCAGCAGTCAGTGACTCCTATACAGGGGAGCGACCATATGGCCATTTTTTGCAAAATTGGAGCTCGGAGCCACAGGTGCATCTCTGCCGCACCTCGTTGGAGGACTTTCTCAGCCAGTAAGCTAAACGTCGAGCGCTTTGCAAGCTCGCTGAGAGAGCTGGAGGTTTAAGGCAGCGCAGAGCAGATGGTCGAAACTATCATGGAAAGGCTAGAGTCGGCTTGCGTAGGCTCCATGCCAAGTCGAGTAAACCCCTCGCTACGCCACACGCCAGTTTACTGGTGGAACGAGACCATTGCCGCTGCAAGACGTGTCTGCAACCACGCGAGGAGGCGCTACCAGAGAGCGCGGGGAAGACCCTCTTTCCTATATTGGCAAACACTCTTTAGAGAGAGTCGCAAAACTCTCAAAAATGCGATCAAGGAGAGTAAAAAAACGGTGTTTCCTGGCCATGTGTGACACACTGGATGACGACCCATGGGGCAAGGCATACCAGATCGTTATAAAGAGAATCGGGGCACGGAGATCGCCACCACCACCAGATGATCTGCTGCGTGGGATTGTCATGGATTTGTTTCCCAGCGTGGAGGAAGACAACGCATGGCTGCCAGATACAGCATCCAACGATGGTCTGCCGCTGAAGTTGGTCACCAGCGAGGAGGTGTTAAAATGCGTTAGAAGCATGAAACAAACCGGGGCTCCAGGTCCGGATGGCATACCCGCAAGGGCACTAATGCTCGCCTGCTCCCTCCATCCAGAAGCTTTTTCATCAATGCTGAATAAGTGCCTGGAAGAAGCTGTAGTCCCTGATAGGTGGAAAACTCAAAAGCTGGTCCTAATTCCGAAGCCCGGGAAACCGCCTGGCAATTCATCCTCGTTTAGGCCTATCTGCCTCATCGACGTGGCGGGGAAACTGCTGGAGAAGGTGATCTGCACTCGCTTGGAGGAAGCTATATTGGTGAACGGAAACCTTTCCCCCAACCAATATGGATTCCGGAAGGCCAGGTCGACAGTAGATGCAATCGAGAAGGTAGTTGACATTGCTTCCAATGCAATTGCTGGCACTCGCTGGAAAGGGGGCCAGAAGAAGTACTGTCTGATGGTGACATTGGACATCAGAAATGCCTTCAACTCGGCCCGCTGGAACTGCATCTTACGGGCGCTAGACGCATTCAAAGTCCCACGGCAGTTGTTAAAGATTATCAGGAGTTACTTCTCGTCGAGAGTACTCAAATATGACACAAGCGCTCGAACAGAAGAGTACATCGTGACTGGAGGCGTTCCTCAGGGGTCTGTGCTTGGCCCGCTATTGTGGAACGCGATGTACGACGGAGTCCTTCGACTGGACCTGCCGACAGGAGCAAACCTAATTGGTTTCGCCGACGACATTGCGCTACTTGTGGTCGCTAAGGAGCTGGAGGTCGCCGAATCAAATTGCAACCGAGCTATCGACTGCATTGGGACTTGGCTGCTCTCCGTTGGACTGGAGTTGGCTCCCCACAAAACGGAAGCAGTGCTGATCAGTAGCAGGAAGAAAGTTGAAACAGCGGTAGTCAAGGTCGGAGCCGCCCATATTACCTCCAAGCGAACACTGAAGTACCTGGGAGTGACGATCGACTCGAGGCTGAGTTTTCGAGAACACCTGCAGGAGCTTGGCCGCAAGGTTGCTGTCACCAACAGGGCGTTATCTCGCCTGATGCCCAACACCAGGGGCCCCAAACAGTGTCGTCGAGCACTAATTTCAAGCGTGACAAGGTCCATAGCCCTATATGCTGCTCCTATCTGGGCAGACGCCGTTCTCAAAAGCTCGTACATCGGCGGCTTGGCGTCAACCTTCCGGCTGAGCGCCATCAAAATCATAAGCGGTTTCAGGACCGTTTCCGACGAGGCTGCATTTGTCATTGCCGGCATACCCCCCCTCGAGGAAATGGTCAGGGAGAGGGTAAGCGTTTTCCGGCAGCTCCAGACAGGCTCCTTACCCAACGCCGAGAAAAGAACCATTAAAGAAAGAGCACATAGGGAATGCCTCGAAAGGTGGCAGACCCGGTGGAACGAGACGTCCAAAGGGCGGTGGACTCACCGGCTTATCCCTCTTATTAAGGAATGGACGATAAGGAGTCACGGCCAGTTGAACTTTCACTTGACCCAGGTCATCAGTGGCCACGGCTGCTTCAGGAGCTACTTGTTCCGGTTCGGACATGACACAGCCGAAGAGTGCCCGGCCTGTTTCCCGCCTGCGGTGGAGGATGCCGAGCACGTAATCTTTCAGTGCGGTAGATACGCAACCCTAAGACAAGAGCTGGCAGATGCAATTGGTGAAAGATTAACTGTGTCTACGTTGGTTCCGCTGATGCTGGCATCGTCCACTAACTGGACACTGATCAGCCAATTTGTGGCAGCGGTCATGAACGAGCAAAGGAGGGCCGAGAAGGCAAGACAAAGAACGAGGGAGTAAGTGGCGCCGACGCCCTTGTGAAGCATTGCTTCGCGGCCGTCCCACAAGAGCCAGGCTCCGCTAACTCTGTTTTTCTTCCTTTTCTCTAGGTATAATTTTCTTTAACTCAACTCTGTAACTTTTTTCTAACCTACACTACGAATAAAAAAAAAAAAAAACAGACACACACACACACACAGGACACGAGACACCGTGTGGTGGCGGTTACGAGAATACCACCTCAGTCAACCACTGCTTGTCGTAAAAGGCGACTAAAGTGGTATCAAGGCCGAGCCCAGTACAGCCTTGATTAGGATACTGGAAACACCACCTCTGACTTGATGAGTTGGGCTGACAGTCACAGTATTCTAGTATCTGAGTAGACAGAGTGATATCTTGTCGAAACGACTACTAGGCTAATGCTCTGACTGCCCCCGTCCCGTTAAAATCGTGGCTGACCTCTAAGCACGCTCAATGGTTCGTCCCCATTCAGTTGGGCGTACAGGCTCAGTTGAGACTACTCCTGACCTACGTGGATCTGGCTCTGAACATACGACCCCATGAAGGCGTATGTCAACCCTCGCATGGCCTCCCTGATACATAGACAACCATGAGATCATTAGACACGACTGCACTACGAACATTGATAACGACTTAGAGTTGGGACCCAATCACAACGATGTTTACAACAAGAGAAGGAAGGAAGGGAGGAGAGGAGAGAGAAAGGAGAGACTTGCATGAGTCTGCGGATCGACAGCGATCGGAAGGAGCGGCGAAGGTTGACCCGTTCGCAAGGAAGTCGAGGGTTTCCCACTCGCCGATAAGAGTGCCAGTAATTGCTGCGGTATCTGGGCCATCTGAACGAGCGTCCGAATCGGCTACAGTTATGGAAACACAGCAGGGCGAACAACGACCCCCGCCAACGCAACTTAATCTTAAAGTTGCGCAAACGCAGAGGTCAAAATCAGTCCCACCATCGGACAACGCTACGAAGGAGGGCTCGTCGACACTACGACCGGACCCGGTGAAATTTACGGTACTCGGGGAGAAAATTAGTCTCCTTAACGATATGCTCGAAGGTCGGAGATCTATTCACCAACCGATGAGGAATCTGATCGAGGAGATTACAAACCTGTATAAGGAGATTAAGGAGAATAGCCTCGGCACCTCCTCACCCATGCAGAAAGGCGAGTCACCTAGTGACAAACCATCCCGGAAGAGCAATGTTGGAAAGGAGTCGACAAAGAGCCCCGGAGGCGGAAAGGTGACAGCCCCCGCTGACACAGCGGCAACAACGGAGTCCCACGCAAGGGAACCAATGATCCGGAATGGTAAACCTAGGAAGGAAAACTAGGCAAGGGAAGGTAGATGCACAGGCGGCGATAAGCAGCAGCGCGAGAGTTGGACGAAGGTGGAGCCGAAGAAGAAGCGAGTTAGGCAGTCAAAGCCGGATGCGATTGTCATCCAAGGAGCGACGGGAGTGAGCTACGTGGATATCCTGCGATCGGTGAAGACAGAACCCCGACTCAAGGATCTAGCTCAACTAGTGAAGGGAATTAGGAAGACCGCGAAAGGCGAACTACTCTTCGAACTGGTGCGCGCTTCCGAACCTAACACGAAGGTCATGCAAGAGGCTGTGAGCACACTCTTAGGTGACAAGGCGGAAGTCCGGATGCTGTCGGAAACCGTGTCGCTAGAGGTAAAAGACATTGATGAGCTGACGACAGAAGCGGAAATCCTGGAGGCTCTGGTCACCCAGTTTGGAGGTACGGACAACAGCCGATCCTCATTACAATCGCTTCGGCCGGCGTACGGAGGTACCCAAACAGCCACACTGAGGGTATCCGGCGGATTGGCGGGGAAGTTACTATCTGCAGGCAAAATCCGTATAGGCTGGGTCATCTGTCGCATTAGACAGAAGGTACAGCCTATTCGATGCTTCAGATGCATGGAGTTCGGCCATGTAGCAAGTAGATGCACATCCGAGACGGATTGCAAGGACCACTGCTTTAACTGTGGAGGAAGAGGGCACCAGGCCAGGAACTGCAAGGAGGATAAGGCCTGCATGCTGTGCACAAGAAAAGGAGAAAAGGATTGCAAGCACGCAACAAATAGCCCGCTTTGTCCGTTTTTTAAGAAGGCTGTCGCCCGTTTACATAAATGATGCGCATATACCAATTAAATTTGAATCACTGCGCAGCGGCACAGGACCTGCTAGAACAGACTCTTAGGGAAAGGAAAATCGATGTTGCCATTCTTTGCGAACCCTACAGACAGAAATCCCCCAATACGTGGGTCGGGGACAGATGTGGTAAGGCAGCGGTGTGGAGTTGCGGGGGAAACCCGGCGATGGTGTCAGAAGTCAAAAGCGGTAGCTTTTTTGTTCGAGCCAGGATAGGCCCGATCTACTTCTATAGTTGCTATCTGCCTCCATCCATGGATCTACAAAGCTTCAGGGCGGCTACGGATGAACTTGCGGATGACGCGAGGTCAAAGACGCCATGCCTCATTGCAGGGGACTTTAACGCTTGGGCCACGGAGTGGGGGAGCGCGAGGACCAACGACAAAGGTCAAGCTCTGCTGGAGGCGCTGGCGACCCTGGATGTAGTGCTGCTAAACTCTGGCAACCAGTACACGTTCAGTAGGGGTAGTATGGGATCCACCATCGATGTTACTTTCGTAAGTAGCAGCCTTTCACGCAGAGCATCCTGGAAGGTATGCGGTGATTACACGCATAGCGACCACTCTGCGATTATTACGGAGATTGGTGGAAACCTGCTACGGAGAAACACCCCCAGGAGACTCTCATATAATACGAGGTCCTTCGATAGTGAGGTCTTCAATTATATGATCAGAGGAGCAGAGCTGGATGGCACGGCGGAGGTTATGGCCAGCAAGGTAATGGCAAGGATAGCGAGTGCTTGCGATGCCTCAATGTCCAGGAGAGTGCAGGGAGGAAGTCGTCTTCCGCAAGTCCACTGGTGGAACGACGAGATAGCGGACGCAAGGAGAGAGTGCCTCCGAGCCAGGCGGAACTACCAGCGTGCTGCCCCTGGTTCCGCATACGAGTACCTGAGAGGAGTACACAACACAAAGAGACGGATTCTGGCGAACCTTATCAAGGAAAACAAGAGGGCATCCTTCCAGCATCTGGTGAACGAGGCGGACAACGACCCGTGGGGTATGGCCTACAAGCTGACGATGAAGAGGCTGAAAGCGTTTAGGACTCCCAGTCCATCCTGCCCAAACCTCCTTGGCAAGATTGTGCGCGAACTATTCCCACTGCAGAGTAGAGTAGGAAGGCCAATTACGCTACTGCAAGGACTCCGTATCAGCTTCCCCGCAGTTACTCGGGAAGAGCTCCGGGATGTCGCTAGAGGCATCAAGGTGAACAAGTCGCCTGGCCCCGATGGTATCCCTGGTCTGGCCATCAAAGCCGCCCTGGAGAATTACCCGGAGGACCTGATGAGGCTGTACAATAGGTGCCTAGAGGAAGGAGTGTTCCCTGCCCGATGGAAAAAGCAGTCGCTCGTGCTAATCCCGAAAGGGGGGAAACCTCCGGAGGAGCCTTCTTCGTACCGACCGATCTGTTTTCTAGACACGGCAGGCAAAGCGCTAGAAACGCTAGTACGGGAGCGCCTGGAGGTCGCTATAAACCGTGCAGGGGGCTTATCACCATGGCAGTTTGGGTTCCGGAAGGGTCGCTCTACGATTCAGGCTATCAGCCAAATTATGGACAAGGCGGAGAAGGCAATCGCGGGGGAGCGCTGGCTCTAGGGCAGTAAGGAGTACTGCCTCATCACCGCACTGGATATAAGAAATGCCTTTAATTCTGCCAGCTGGCATAGGATCCTGCACGCGTTGCAGCACTTCAATATCCCGAACTATCTCACCCGGATAATTGCAAGTTACCTTAGCGACAGGAAGCTCTGGTACACGACCAGTACAGGCACTGAGAGCTACGAGGTCACTGGAGGCGTCCCCCAGGGATCAGTGCTCGGCCCCACCTTGTGGAACGCTATGTACGACGGAGTCCTCCGCCTAAGGATGCCGGACGGTGTGAATATTGTCGGATTTGCGGACGACATAGCGATCGTGACGGTCGCGAAGCACCTGACGGATATAGAGGCAAAGACGAATACCGCAGTCAAAGCAGTACGGGATTGGCTGGAAGAAGTAGGGCTCCGACTGGCGGAGCATAAAACCGAGGCCGTGTTAGTTACTTCAAGGAAAAAGGTGGAGTTTGTTAACATCGCAGTTGGGGATACAACGATACGCTCGCAGGCCACTATGACCTATCTCGGAGTCAAGGTGGACAACAGACTCAACTTTAGAGCACACCTCACGTACGCGGCGAGTAAGGCAGCAACCGCATCCACGGCCTTAGCCCGAATAATGCCGAACACAGGTGGCCCTAGGCAGAAAAGAAGGTTACTGCTCACGAACGTGGTCAGGTCCATCAGCCTTTACGCAGCCCCGATCTGGCTAAAGGGAACGGAGAGCGGCACCTTCCTGAGGCAGATGAACTCGGTGCACCGGATCTGCGCGCTCAGAATGTGCTGCGCATTCCGGACGGTATCGGGAGAAGCTGCAATGGTCCTTGCGGGAACAGCGCCATTCGATCTACAGGCAGCAGAGCGCGCGAAGGCCAGGGATAGAGCCAGCATCATCCAGGAGTGGCAGGCAAGGTGGAACAGCGGCACGAAAGGTCGGTGGACACATCGCCTGATACCGGACGTTTCAAGGTGGTTAGACAGAGGTCATGGAGAGATGAACTTTTACCTAACACAATTACTAAGTGGTCACGGGTTTTTCAAAGGATACCTGCACCGTTTCGGCCATGCATCAGACCCTTACTGCGCCCACTGCGAGCCGCAGGTGGTGGAGGATGCAGAGCACGTCTTTCTGCACTGCGGACGCTTCGCAGGTGCTAGAGAAGAACTAGAAGCCCGCCTTGAGGGGCGTGTCGAGACGGAGTCCGTAGTCGAGCACATGATAAGCTCGAGGGAGAAATGGGTGGCGGTGAACACGATGGCAGTGGCAGTAATGAAGCAGCTAAGAAGAGAAGAGAGAGCACGAATCCCAGCCAACTCAGAAGAGGGCCGATAAAGGCCGAACCCTCCCCCTGAAGTATTACCTCACGGCAGTTCCGGGGGGAGTGCGTTGAATGCGGGAGAAACAGGCGTTAGCCTGGTTTCGCAGGAGCACTTGAACGTACTGCGGTGCGTCAACGTCCATGTAAAAAAAAAAATTAAAAAAAACACAGGACACGAGTGTCAAGTGTTACGCCGATAGTGCACCGAGTCGTTTAAGCAGAAAGCACAGCCTGCAAAAATAGGAAATAGTATCAAACGCTTCTCGGCAAGTAGAGTCACTCACTCTGCATCATACTTCTGCCGCTCGAGTCCAGGCGGCCGGAGTTTTGGTGTTTTTATTTCGGCGGCCCAAGCGTCGCCCGTGGGTTCGGGTCGGAGAGGGGCAGAGATACACCATCTCTCGCTCAGTGAGTAAGTCACTCACTGTCCTTTTCTGGCGAATCTCTCTTTTTTGTTGCTTCCACTTTCACTGCACTTTGCATATTTGCAATCTCGTCACACTCTGTCAGCTGTCAGACGATCTGCTGGTGGCAGTGCTGGTCAGCGATTGCGGATTGCAACCGGTGGAGCCAAGTCAAACAGCTGAGTGGTGAGCATAGCAAAGAGACAAACCACAGCATATATGACCCATAGCAGTGACACGAACCAAAAGGAGTAAAGAAACGCGGCATACTTTCAGGAGCTACAGAAAGTGCTGCATAGCCGAAGGTTCTTACTTAAATTTAGCGCCTGCCATAGCAGAATCGTGAGCTAAAGGTCGTGGAACTGACCAATTACCAACCTCTGCCGTGTAACGGCGCTCAGAAAACAGAGGCCATGGTGACCGAGTCGGGGCGGTATAACCTCCTCCGACAAAAGTCGTAGGAAATTCTCGGCCAACGTTGGACTGCTTGGTAGAGCGTTATTATATTATATTGAATATAGCAGATTGGTTAGTAACCGATATTGCTCGTCATGAGCAATATTGAGACGAGTGAGGCGGAAGCTGAGTTGCTGGCAAAGTTTCTCAAGCTTCCAAGAGTCGCAAGATCGCCCCAGAGCGGAGGGCCTGCATCTGCGCCCCCAAAGATAGATGAGCTAGTATTTAGCTTTGATGCAGTCGAAGAAGCGGCAACGCCCAAAAGAGCCCGAGAGGATCGGAGTCCTGGTGTCTCTTCAGAAGCGGTGCCAAAAAAGATTAAAATTCATAGAAGCCTTCAAGAGGCGGTAGAAGAGCTGGGCGAGTTGATCGATGGGCTGATCAAGACATTTACGCCCAAAGAAGTGCGACACGTCACACAAACAAACAAAAATATGTTCGCACGAATCAAATCTGTGCAAATTGAGATGGCATCTAGTTTAAAGCTGGCGGCTGAAGATACAGTGGATAAGGCGACCCCAAAGACACTAGATGAAGGCTACAATTGCGTACGTAGCTCGTCGACGCAGACCTCTGGTTTCTAAAGAAGACGTGCTGGTAGCCTGTGAAAAACTCAGCCAAGCGAATCTGGATCTAAGTGCCATCAAAGCACTTAGGCCTGGTTTCGACGGTATGCAAATGGCAATTGTTAGTATGCCGAAAGAGGCTGCATCATCTATTCTACAGAATGGAAGAATCCGGATAGGCTGGACAAGCTGTAGAGTGAGAGAGAGGTCTGAGAGGCCAGAAAAAAAGAGGTGCTACAAATGCTTGGAGTTTGGACATATTGCCAAGTTCTGTAAGAGTACGATCGACCGCTCTGGGTGCTGCCTAAGATGCGGTGCAGCTGGCCATAAAGCGGCGCTTTGCAAAAATGCTGCTAAATGCTTCATCAGTGCGGATGCGGGCAAAGAGGATACCAGACATCACGCAGGAAGCAGTTACTGCCTTCTCAAAGGGGTCAGCGGGGTCACGCGGGGGCCAAAATGACTCAAAGGCTCCTGCAGCTCAACTTAAACCACTGCTTGGCGGCCCAAGAGCTACTGAAGCAGACGGTTAGAGAGTTAAAGGTGGATGCTGCTTTGTTGAGCGAACCATATAGAAGAATCCAGAGTCCAAATTACGTCGAAGATGCGGAAGGAAAGGCGTCAATATGGGTATGTGGCCTAGAACAGCCTCAGCTTACTGATGTGCGCTCATCGCGTGGGTTCGTGCTAGATGGGGAAACCAGTGCCTATACAGCTGCTATCTGGCTCCCAGTCTCACCTTCTCAGAATTCGCATCAGTCATGGAGGAGTTAGCACTCGACGCAAGGGGAAAGCCACAGGTGATCATCGCTGGTGACTTCAATGCCTGGGCGGAGGAATGGGGTAGCACCCGGACAAACGCCCAAGGACAAACAGTGCTGGAAGCCCTTGCCACATTAGACATGGCCCTCATGAACAATGGCAACCAACACACTTTCACCAGAGCTGGCACTGGATCGGTTATAGATCTAGCATTCGCTAGCTGTCCAATTGCTAGATCAGCGACGTGGACCATTAGCAATGTCTACACAGCGAGTGATCATAGGGCGATCACGATAGATCTGAACCATATCGAGTCACCGCGAGCAAATGGACCACAGAGCGGAAAGGCTTACAAAGTTGGACCCGGAAGCTTTCGCTAGATCCTTTGCAGTTCCCAACTGGAGTGACAACGCAGAGGTAAGCGCCGAGCTGCTCATGCGCTCAATCACGGATGCCTGCGACGCTAGCATGGCGGTGCGAAGATCGTGCAAAAGACATCACGCACCAGTATATTGGTGGAACCAGCAGATCGCAGACGCAAGAAGGCGATGTATAAGATCGCGAAGGATTCTGCAACGTTCACGAGGCAGAGTTGATTTCGAAACAAGAAGGCTGGAGTACGCGCTTAATCGCAGGCTGCTGAAGAAGTCCATCTTGAGCAGCAAGAAGGAGAAATTCCTAGAACTTTGCGACGAAGCCGACCGAGACATCTGGGGAATGGCCTACAAAGTGGTGCTTAAAAAAACTCAAGCCAAATACATGTGCAGTGCCTAGAGAGGAGGGCGTCCTAAACGGCATAGTGGATGCTCTGTTCTCGGGCTCATTCACTGTTCCATCAGTGGAAGATCACGTAGAGCACCGGCTCTATACGGAGGTCCCAGAGGTTACGTTAGAGGAAGTACTGCTGGCAGCGGCAAGAATCAAGGAGTCCAAGTCACCTGGGCCGGACGCGATCCCAAATCGCGCGCTGAAGATGGCGATCAGGCTCCATCCGCAGTGCTTTACAGAAGTTTTTGGACAGTGTATGAGGCAAGGTGTCTTCCCCCCGCCCATGGAAACTGCAGAATCTGGTGCTGATCCCAAAGCCGAACAAGCCACTAGATTCGCCGTCGACCGATTTGCCTGCTCGATACAACAGGCAAAATATTGGAGAGGCTGGTGAGCCATAGGCTAGAGGAGTCTGTCCGACAAGCAGGAGATCTGTCACCCATGCAATATGGTTTCAGAAAGCATCACTCAACCGTAGACGCTATCTCACAAGTAACGGACATAGCAAGGAGAGTCATCGCAGGCAGAAGATGGCGTGGTGGTGCAAAGGAGTACTGCATAGTCATGACTCTGGACGTCAAGAACGCCTTCAATTCTGCAAACTGGAGCTGCATTATAGGCGCCTTAAGGCGGTTCAACACCCCGAGCTACCTAATGGAAATAATTGAGTACTACTTCAGGAAACGCATTCTGAGATATAGAACGGATAACGGAACCAAATCGTTCAACATCACTGGAGGAGTACCGCAAGGATCAGTGTTGGGCCCGCTACTATGGAACATCATGTACGATGACATATTGCGGCTCGACGTTCCAGAGTCTGCAACCATTGTCGGCTTTGCAGACGATGTGGCCTTAGTGGTGACAGCGAAGCAACTAGGCGACGCTGAGCTACTTTGTAGTGCAGCGGTTGCCACTGTCAAGGACTGGCTCGCGACTGTGGGGCTGCAATTGGCTGATCATAAGACTGAAGCGGTCCTGATAAGTAGTCGGAAGATCGTCGAAGTGGCTCACATTAACCTTGGTAGGACCTCAATAGTGTTGAGCCGAGCCATTAAATACCTAGGCGTCCTAATCGACTCGCGGCTAAGCTTCCGCGAACACTTGGAGTATGCTGGTAAGAGAGCTGCTGTCGTAGGGCAGGCATTGAGTCGAATAATGCTAAATACGCGCGGCCCTAAGCAAGGTCGGAAACTACTACTACAAAATGTGGTTAGAGCAACAATGCTCTATGGCGCTCCAGTATGGGTGCAAGCAATGGAGGTGAAGGATTACAGGTGGAAGATGCAGTCAACCTATCGACTCTGCGCGTTGCGAGTCTGCAAAGGATTCAGGACCATATCGGATGACGCCGCTTTAGTGATAGCTGGCATGATGCCGTTGGACACTCTGGCGATAGAGAGGTCTCATAGTTACAAGCAAAAGAGGGCTAACCAGATGGAAGACGTTCACTACGTGTCGACCAATTTTAAGACGGAGTGCCTAAGGAAATGGCAAGATAAGTGGGACACCTCTAGTAAGGGCCGCTGGACCCATGCTCTGATCCCAAACATAGGCAAATGGGTCAGCAGAAGTTTCGGATTCGTCAACTTTCATCTGACGCAGATCCTGAGCGGGCACGGCTGCTTCCGCAGCTATCTATATAGATTTGGACACGACACCGACCCGATGTGCGTATATTGCTACCCCGAAGTGGAAGAAACGGCGGAACACATCCTAGCGTGCTGCCGACGCTTTTCTAGTGAGAGACAAGAGCTCGAAGAAGCAATAAGATGTAGAGTCACGACGGACTCTATTGTGACGAAGGAGGAATACTGGTCAGCGGTATGCAGCTATGCAGAAAAAGTGACCACCGCACTACGAACTCTGGAGAGGGAACGTACCCGCAGCCATAACGGAGGGGAGTGAGCTCCCGTCTAGGTCTCGTGAAGCAATACCTCACGGCAGTACCACGAGAACTTCCTTGACAGTTTTATTTCATTCTTTCTTTCCTTCTATCCTTTGTACTGTATTCTAGTGCTCAATATGTTATATTTATTAGTTACTCATCTAGTTACTTATCTAGTTACTCCAAATAAAAAAAAAATACACACACAACGCCCTCGACGAGTCATGTTTCGCTGCTGCTTCTGTTGTTGTTGTTTTTGTTGTCAAACGCTTAGGCAACTGACCAACGTCAATTTATCAACTGTACTGCTTTGATTAGTATTTTTTTTGCTGCCGCTTCGTCTGCTGGTAATTTGCACTTGTTGAATTGTTCTGCCGTTATATTTTTTTTGACGTTATAGTCTGTTTTGAATACGCGGCATTGCGTGATACCACTTTACAATTCATAACTACGATACGAACAGCCAAAATCCAAAAACAAAAAAAAAACTCGACCAGCGAAAAGCAATTTCTCTTCTTGCGGTGGACCGTCTCTAACCTCGATCAAGAATCCACTCCCTCGTGACTCAGCTCACGAGAAAAAACAGTCAAGATCGTCCGGCACAATCTTCCGGCCGTCCGTCTCCAACCTTCATCACAAATCAACTCCTCGACCCAGCAAAATCCACATGCTAACCTCTCGTGAAAAAAGTTGACGTTCCTTTTTCCTCTCCTATTTAACAGGAGGAGCAATTTTCAAATTTCCCTCCCCAGGAGTTCAGGAGTTGCCATTTCCTATCTCCGATATATCGATAACCCCCCACAAACGATACCTAAAAACGTAACAATCTTAAAGTAAAACTTTTGTATGTCTTAATTAATATCAGTCATAATAATTTTTTTTTTTTTGAGGTAGGGAAGAAAATGTCTACACACCACCATAGCGACGTCTCAAACTATGGCTGTGCGGGGATCGCATATGCATGCTGACCCGCTAAAAACTCCCCTTTCGCTGTTTCAGGGCGGAATTTCCCAGCCCGGAACCGCATTTGAGTGCGCATAACTCAGGCTGGGCGCTCTGGTGTTCTTAGCTCATCGTTTCACCTGCGTCCAGGCGCCTCTTTTTGCGTCGGAGGATTCTCTCGACGTGTATCGTTATTATTTTCCAGTTTTGCTTGTTACTTACGAGCAGTTTGGCAACGTTTTGTGGCCTCCAGATTCCATCGATCTGCGATTCAAGCAGCTCTTTTTCTGTTTGCCACTGAGTGCATGAGAAAAAAGTATGTTCTGCGTCATCTATATCGGCATCGCCATACACGCAGCTTGGCTGTTGGCGTAGTCCTCTTTGGTGTAGGTACTTTGCGAAGTATCCGTGCCCAGAAAGCAGCTGCGTCAAATAGTAGTTTACTTCGCCGAAGTCTCGGTTGCTCCATATTTTTACGTCAGGTATTTGCTTGGCAGTCCACCTACCGGTTGCTTCGTTTGTCCAGCGATCTTGTCAATGTTGCATAGTTTCCTCTCTGGGGTCGTTGTCAGATTCTCGGTTATTTTGGCGCTTTAGCCAGGTGCGCCGTCGCTCTCTGGCCTTCAGATCTATAGGGATTTCGCTGCTAATCACCAAGACTGCTGCTGTCGACACTGTCCGGTATGCGGACGTTACTCTAAGTGCCGCCGTCCTCTGAACGGCCAACAGTGTTTTGCATTTTTGTTTTATGGTCAGGGTGTCTGCCCATGAAGCATGCTTCAGACCCGTAAAACAGTATTGAGTTTACTGCTGACATCAGCAGTTTACGCTTACTCTCAGTTGGGCCACCAACGTTTGTCATCAGCTTACTGAGTGATGCCACTGCCCTTGACGCTTTTTCCACTGTATGGTGTATTTGGGTCCAGAAAGTCATTCTTGGGTCGATACGGATGCCTAAGTAGTTGAGTGATAATTTTGTTTTTATTATGTCGTCGCTTACGTGCATGTTCACTTCGAGAGGGATGTGCCGTTTTGTTAAGATTATTAGTTCAGTCTTCTCTGTGGCGAGCTTTAGACCATGGGTTTTGAACCAAGCCATTGCTCGCATCATGACTTGGTTTAGCTTCCGCTGCGCTTCCGTCATGTCGCGTGCCTTAATGATGGCGGCGATGTCGTCGGCGAACCCGACCAGGTTGCAGTCGTCTGGCATTTCTATTGAAAAGATGCTGTCATAGCTAGCGTTCCACAGGTCCGGGCCGAGGATAGAGCCCTGTGCTGCACCCGAAGTGACAGTCTTTCGCCTGGTCCCACTTTCCGTCTGGTATATCAGCTCTCGTTTGCTTAGGTAGCTGCGGACCATGCGCATCAGGTAGGCTGGTGTTCCGAAGCGATTTTCTAGCGCGTCGATGATGTCAGTCCATCGCAGACTGTTGAAGGCGTTTCTAACGTCAAGAGCGGCCAGGAGCACTATTTTCTTGGACTAGGCATTTCCTCTCTGTGCATCGCTTACCGCTTCTATGACGCACTGCAGCGCTCCAGCTGTCGATCTACCTGGTCGAAAGCCATGCTGTCTATTTGATAGGCCACCTGCCATTTCTATGGCTGTAGATAGCCGAGGTTTTAGTAATCTTTCTAGCAGTTTCCCCGCTGTGTCGAGCATGCATAGCGGGCGATATGCACTTGGGGTAGCTGGGTCTCCTTTCCCTTTATCTATTAGCATTAGGTGCTGTCGCTTCCACACCTCTGGAAAAATTCCTTCCATCAAGCAAGCATTATACATGTTTAGCAGGATTTTCGGGCGTGCGTCTGTTATGGCTTTTAGTGCTTCGGATGGAATCCCATCGGGTCCGGGTGCCTTGTTGTTTTTCACAGATTTTGCTGCCGATCTGAGTTCATTCTCTGTAAAGAAAGGAGGCTCTTCGAGGGCGGGCATCTCTGGGTCGGTGCGTCGTTCGTGCTGTGGGAAGAGCGTGTTGACTATATTGGCCATGACGTTTTCGTTGAGCTCCGGAGTCGGCCTTTGCGCTCCTAACTTGCGCGTTACGATTTTGTAACCGAGACCCCACGGGTTTGTATTTATGTCGTTTCGTAGCTCTTCCCATTTGCTCTTTTTGCTGTGGTCAATGGCTAGTTTAAGGCGCTTTCTAGCTTCTTTGTGCTCCTCGCTTTCCGCCGTAGCACTGCTCCGAGATCTGGCTCTAGTCATTTTCCTTCTCGCGCGTAGGCAGGCTCTTCGGAGCTCCGCGATCTGCTCGTTCCACCAGTAGGCAGCTTTCCTTTTAAGGAAGCTCGTCGTTTTGGGCATCGCTGCGGCTGCTGGCGCGCATGGTGTGGCGTACTATGCTTCTTGCGTCTCTAGGGTCTACGCCTGTTTCCATACTTGCGTCTAGTACTTCGATGAGTTTCTCGGTGTCCAGTTTTTTCGAGATCCACCATCGAGTGATTTTCTTATCATGATCGGGCCGACGTCTATGGTTTGAGTTTATGAAGAAGCAGATATACTGGTGGTCACTGCCCGTGTAGTCCTCCAAGACACCCCACTCCTGTAGTTTGCTCGCTGCTCTTTCTGTCGCCAGAGTGATGTCTGGGATTGTACCCTCGCATCCTGGTCTGCAAAAAGTGGGTGTGGAACCTTCATTTGCAACCACTAGCCCGAGCCTGGCAGCCAAGTCAAGTACTCGTCTGCCTCGGGGGTTTGTTGTCGGCATGCCCCACTCGATGGCTCTAGAGTTAAAATCACCCGCGATGATCAAGTCTCCGCCAAGCTGCTGTGCTTGGCCTTCTATTGCGTCTAGCTTCGTCTTAAATTCATTTATACTGTCACTAGGCGTCAGGTAGCAGCTCATGATTGTACAGATTTTAGTTTGTGCCCATACGAAGCCTTGTCCGGCACCACTTCTTGTGACGGTGAAGTTGTTTATGTTTGGCAGCCAGATGGCTGCCGTTCCGGTGTTGTCAGATAGGAATGTACCACTGTTGAGAATCTTGTACTGCTCACTGATGATGACAACATCAACCGCCTTCTCTAGCACGAGCTGAGAGAGAAGCGAGTCGGCTGTCTTGCTCCGGTGCATGTTTGCTTGGAGGATCTTCATCTTTGGGCTCTTACCGATGCACATTTGCTAGAGGCAGGGATGTGGTCAACTGATTTCAGTCCGGCCGTGACGCACACGCAGCATTTTGGAGGATTTTTGCATTCCTTGTGCTTGTGTCCAATTTCGCCTCACCGGATGCAAAGGTTTCTTCTGTCTGGGCCTTTGCACTCTCTTTGGGTGTGACCCGACTCGAAACATCTAAAGCAGCGCATGGGGATTGTTTGCATGCGCATTCTGGCGCGAATCCAGCCAACAGTTATTTTTTCTGCTTTGAGAAGCGTCTCTGCAGCTTCGGTTTGTAGTGTGACATATGCTCTCACTTGTTCCCGACTATTTGGTTTTGTCACCACTACTTTTAGTCGGTCCCCTATGTCCGGGAGGATCTTCTGTATGGCTTCCTTGACATCGTTGGTTGTATTGAGTGCGTCTAGATCCCGAATTTCCAGCGTGTTCGTCGGTATGAGTTCTTTTACTTCCGCTGTTTTTTGTAGGGCACCTTTGATTTTGTTAATGAAATCGGTGCTCACTTGAGTGCCTTTTTTCATTTCTAGTAGTAGCGCTCCAGACATTGTTTTTCGAACTGCATGAATTTTAATGTCAGCGTCGTTTGGGTCCACAGTTTCCTTAAGGCTTTTAAGTATGTCTGCATAGGTATGTCCTTCGTTTGGTTTCACAAGAAGGGCTTCATTTTTTGGCCGTCTTTTTTGAATGTCGCCTTTCTCTGAGTTTGGCTTGACTCCTGAGGGTTTGTTTTGTTCGCCGCCAGTTGTTTGTTTGGGTACGCTGGATTTTTGCTTGTGTGCTTTGTCAGCCTTTGACTGCACAACCTGCCAGTTTGCACCTGTGCTCGTGGCGCATGGTTTCTTTGCGTTTGGTGAGTCGACGTCCACTGGGCTTGGGAGGGGCCGTTTTGACTGCGGAGCGGCAGAGGTTTTCGGCGTAGTCGATTCATCCACATTTTTAATGTCACTTATGCGTTTACCTTCAGCCTCTTAGCTTAGCCAGTTTCGTCGGTATGTTTCCACTTGGTCGAGGATTTCATCGAGTTCGCCGACTCCTTGTTTAACATCTCTAGAAATGTTTTTTTGAATCTTCATTGCGGCTTTCATGTTCCGCAAAACCCGCCGGCACTCTTGTAGTTCCTTTTTTTTTTCCCGTCGCATCTTTTGTATGAATTCTTGCCGTGGGGAAGAGTTGATCCTTGTTTGTTGCGCTGGATTTGTGTTGGTATTTTGCGCTGTGAGTGGTGCTACATCGTGTGGAATCCTTTGTGTTTCTATGTCACCTAGCCTCGAGAGTAGAACATTTCTAGGTGTGCTATCTTCGTTTTGTTGTAGCTTGGGCTTGCTCGTGCTCAGGTAGTCAGCTTTGTTTGCTTCCATGGCGTCAGCTTGCTTTGGTGGTGTTCTCATTGTTTTCCTGTTTTTGTTGAAGATATTTTCTTCCATCTCTTTCTCTCTTGTTTGTGTGGTTTTTGTTGTTTGTATATTCATTCTATATGGGTCCAAAGTTTAGGCCGCTATCTCCTCGCGTATGTACAGTTACCTTGTTTCGTCCCCATGGGTCCCTTTGCAAGCAGTGAGGTCCATGCGATGGGTTGATGCGAGCTCTTATGGAACTCGTATTCAGAGCCAGGACGGCGTTAAGCAGGAGTGAACTCAACTGCACCTCTACCATCAACTCAACGATGATCACGAGTCGAACGTACCTAAAGACTCGCTACGTTTTAATAGGGCGGAGGTAACCTTAGCATTTGCCCGTCAGCCATTTCGCCAGGGGTTCAAGCTGGGTACTGAAGTGAAAGATTGCCTTGGTTATTAGCGAGCGAATCTTCTTTTGTGTCTCCCGATCCGGAGAAAGTCATGTTTGATAGCCGTCCAATGTGGAACCCGTGCTGGATTTTTTACGCCTTCTCACCTTAGCTAAGAAGCTATCGGATGATAGCTACTTATTTGCCAGGGTCGCCGCGAGGATTTTTTTTATATTTTCTGGTGTTACCGCCTCATTTGGATGACCACTGCGTTTTGCATCATCGGTGTCTCTACGACCACGTTTAAAGTCAGCAAACCAATATTTCATTGTTGTTCCTGATGCAACGGAGTCCCCATAACACTTCTCAAGCCATTTTTAAATTGTCGTCAGCTGGATGGCTAAACCACTTCTTTGCTACGAAAAAAAAGTTGAAGTTCTCTCCTGTATTATTAAATCCAAAATTATACTAGATTCGCTTTGCTGCTTATACGAGTACATACATATGTATATCTTCATTTCCCATTTGCTTACTTAAACTGAGTAACAGGTATCTGATAATCGAGGCACTCGACGATAGTTTGTTGTTTTTTTGTAATGCAGCTTACTCTCCGATAAGCCAAGCTCTGCCCACAATCTTTGATATCCAGGTTCCAAATCAGAAACAATAGCCACTTCTGGCTATAATGTAAAAGCGTCCATTCGAGAATTAAAATCAATACTGACTGATTCCATGATTTTAGGCTACGAACCATAGTTGCACAGCAACATCTGTTGTGCTGTTACACTCGAAAGCTTCATTTCATCATAGAACTAAACGCACAGCTTATCGACTCATTTATTTAAACATAGTAAACTTACTGTTTTTTGCGTGCCTGACTCCGAGTAGCATAATTTTAAAAATTTTGGTTCGGGTTCCGTCAATAATTAGTCGTCTACTCTTATAAATATTCCCCTTTTATGGTACCAACTTCTATTGCGAAATACTCAAAATGCGTGTGAGTAAGTAGGGTAGAACTGTTTGTTTTGATTGACAGTGTCCTCACTAATTCCATAGTTGTATAGTTGTTAATGAGTACAGCAAAATTGGTGAGCAGTAGTAAATGCACTTTACAGTTTTTATACCCGCTACCCATAGGGTAGAAGGGTATTATAACTTTGTGCCGGCAGGAAATGTAACAGGTAAAAGAAGGCATCTCCGACCCTATAAAGTACATATATATATTCTTGATCAGCGTCAACAGCCGAGACGATATAGCCATGTCGGTCTGTCCGTCCGTCCGTATGAAACACTGGATCTCAGAGACTATAAGAGAAAGAGCTATAATTTTTTTTCGACTGCATTTGTTATGTTTGCACGCAGATCAAGTTTGTTTCAAAATTTGCCACGCCCACTTCCGCCTCCGCAAATCAAAAAATCGAATAACAAGCGTAAATTTAAAGAGTTGCGAATTTTGATATATACTATAATTACTATAGTAGCTATGATTCCTGAAAATTTGGTTGCGATTAGATAAAATTTGTGGAAGTTATTAAAGAAATACTTTTGTATGGGCAAAAACGCCTACTTACTAGGGGTCTTAGTTGCTTTGGCAGACAATCTGGTACATTGTGCCGTCTATGGTATATTTTGAATGGTGTGCTGTATCGATATACCAAACATGCCATTTGGTATATTTTCAGTATTTTTTTAGTATTTTCGGTATATTTTGAAAATAATACGGAAATATTTTGCCCTTATTAAAAATGGGTATCTCACAGTCGAGCACACTCGACTGTAACTTTCTTACTTGTTTTTTTTTTTAATTGTTATAACTATTGAATTTAAGTACTCTAAAAGCAAAAGTTAGCATTTTTTAAACTATTTTTATATCAATGTCATTTGGTGAGGTTATTTTTTTTAAGCTATTAATATGTGGAACAGTCAAGTGCAATGTTGGATAATTGCTACCCTCCAGCTTTTTGAAGCAACATTAAAAAGGTGCAAGAATGTTCACCATTCCGCTAATATTAATTAAATTTATATCCGTAATTCTTGATATTTAATTTTTTTCCACCAAAAACTGCGAAGTTTCCATCCAATTTAACTCAGCCGACTTCAAGAGGTTAAACGAGTTGGAGAGTAGCTTTTCAGGGAGCTTATTAAGTTCCAGTTTTGACCAAATTTTGTAAAATACTTAACAAGTTTGCTGCAGCGATTAACCAGATCGAGCAATTTTGATACTTCATTCATAACTTTGCCAATCACATTGTGTATCAAGTGATTTGCACAGTGTATTGTCCATTGTCAGTCCATTGAATGCTGCTTTCATATTAGCTCCTCGGTCGGTAACAAATACAACAGTAACAACAGTATATCACATCCAAAGTCACGTAGAATTCGCATGATTTTGTTTTTTATTTAATTACCTAATAAATTTTGATATTTTATATATTCCAATAACATTTTATACTTCCTACCGGTACAAAAGGCTTCACCCATTAATTTCAGGCGGTTTTTAAGGGTTCTTTGACGAAATGCATAGTGAAATATAAGACTATTTAAAACAAGTAAGAAAGCTACAGTCGAGTGTACTCGACTGTGAGATACCCGCTACCCAATTTGATTAAAAGCAATATATTTTGCGGTATTATTCTCAAAATATACCGAATATATTGCAAATATACTAAAAAATACTAAGAATATACCAAATGGTATGTTTGGTATATCGATATAGTACACCATTGTACAATGTGCTAGATTGTCGGCCAAAGCAACTAAGACCCCAAGTAAGTAGGCGTTTTTGCCCATACAAAAGTATTTCTTTAATAACTTCCACAATTTTTATCTGATCGAAACCAAATTTTCAGGAATCATAACTACTATAGTAATTATTGTATATACCAAAATTCGCAGCTTTAGCTTTAAAATTACGCTTGTTATTCTATTTTTTTGATTTGCAAGGGCGGGAGTGGGCGTGGCAAAAATTTGAAACAAACTTGATCTGCGTGCAAACATAACAAATGCTGTCGAAAAAAAATTATAGCTCTATCTCTTATAGTCTCTGAGATCTAGGTGTTCATACGCACGGACGGACAGACACACAGACGGACAGACACACAGACACACAGACGGACAGACGGACATGGCTAGATCGTCTCGGCTGTTGACGCTAATCAAGAATATATATACTTTATAGGGTCGGAGATGCCTCCTTCCTGTTACATACATTTCCTGTCGGCACAAAGTTATAATACCCTTCTACCCTATGGGTAGCGGGTATAAAAATCGTCCGTCCAGGTATCTGAAGTTATGCTATATCCATATTCTTACTTCATTGAAATGAAAATCATAGAGCGTACCGATATTTCGTGTTATAGTTGTGGGATTCGGCAGTACAGAGTCACTATTGACGTTTTCCCCCAGTTTCGCACAAACAGAAATAAAAAATCCAGAGTACGCAATTAGATTAAACGGTCGACCATTCTTTCTTGTCCATTCCGTTGCCAGATTTGTGCATTTCTTTTTGGTTTCTGAGGGAACATCAATGACAGGAAGACTGCGCTGTCGGCTATTGGCCATAATGTAGCATTTGAGTTTAACTAAATTTAATGTCCTTTTTTCAAATTTATAAATGTATTTCGATTTTATTGTGGCAATGTACTCTTTTAAAGATGATTCAGTTTTTGTGTCTAGCGTTTGATTGCAAATAATTTTGTTTTAATATACATGTGTACAAATGAACTTTCGCATATATAAATATATTTTTTCACAATCCCTGTTTTTGCCTGGGTCTCTGGCACTAAATAATCTCAAACATACAAAAGACAATCGCAAACATATAAAACAACACATATACTTTTTTACAATACATATGCTGTAGTATGTGCATATATTGGGAGAACACTGTACCGAATAAAAACATTTAAACATCAACACTTTATTGCTTTACATATGTAGTATGCGCATATCTTGAGGGAACACTATTCCAAATATGAACAGTTAAGCAGCAACGCTTTTGTTACAGTTAACTGCAATACTTTGTCGCTTTACATTCCGACTCGAGTGCATGCATATGTACATATATGCACATAAGACTCACTCTCTCTTGCTAATATGTTTTGTCGCATATTCTTAGAATACATAATATAAAATGTAATACATACATACAATAAATCATTATCAAAGTGAAAACCAAAAGGCACAGACGTGCCAGTGTCTCAATAATTTAATATTTTCGACACGTGCCTACCCGATACAAGTTGGTACAGTCATCTCCACATGGTGACCACGACGGTCATCACCACATGGCGACCGTGACAAATTGAAGTCCCAAATCTTCAACAAATACGCCGATGCTGGGAAAACGACAGGAAAGGGAACAGGAGGATGCAATTCATGCAATCTGGAAATAAAAATCAAACGCAGTGAGTAGAGTGATATGTGTGCAAAGCGGAGCGGAGTAGTAAAACGGTTGAGGGCAAGAAAAGCCCAACTGTTAAAACAACTAAATACAGCTTCTTTACCTTGGGATAAATCAGTCAAGGTACACGCAGAGGTTGAACATATAATATTAAAGAACAATTGAACAACCGCAAAGACAAAACCGCGCACACATACACATACCATGCGATAAACAATATTGCAAAACAAACCAATAAAACCGTTCCACCTCAAAAGCAAGAATTACCAAAACGAAGGAAGACCTGTCCTGCCGACTGCGAGGGACCATTGTATTAAAGAAATTGTAATTACACCTGTGCAGCCAGCACCGGTGCCCCTCCAACAACGTAGAAGCAGCCTGTGCAGCCAGCACTGGCGCCCCTCCAACAACTTTAGAAGCAGCCCGTGCAGACAGCACCGGCGCCCCTCCAACAACATCGAAGCATCCAGAACTGACAGGAGAACTGACAGCGCTGCCAAGAGCGAAACAATTTTTTTTTAATGCACTGCGCTGCATAATTTTTTTGAATGCACTACGATGCACATTTTTTTATAAATATTAAAAATAATTGTAAAATTGAGCGACATTAAAGTTGCCCGATTAGAGTATGGCCCGAAAACCATACACAATTAGGCAGGAAATAATGTAAAAAAAATAGCAAACGAAGCAGGCAAATAACCTGCAGAAAATTTAAGACAAATGTACATATATAAAAAAAAAGAAAAATAGAAAGCAAAAAAAAAGTAGTCCATTTGAGTGGAAATTTATATAAAATATAAAATTAAAAATTATATATATATATACACGTCTGAATAATTTCTTTTAAAATGAAATGGAATGGCAAAATATTAACGCCGTATTAATAAAAATAAAAGAAAATTTCGACAAGTCATACAAGTGTCTACCACAAAATAGAAATATTTCGAAAGAGACAATAAGTAGATACGCAACAATATTAGTTGCATGTTTTAACCAAGCTCGTTCTCTTATACACGAAAATAAAGAAAAGTTAAATTCTAGCCACTGGTCGTATGTATCAAGATTCCTTCAGAGATTAAAAACAAACTTGAACTGTATTAAATCAAAATATTCGTTAGATATAACTATACCTTCAATTTTAAATACTCCAGTGTTAGGTGAAGAAGAAACAAATACAGACTAAGAGACAATAATTGAATCTGAAATCGCGAGCGGTTCAGATAAATATATAAAAGAAGAAGATATAGGCGATCTTACGATACCAGCAATAATTACACTAGCCGAACTATCCGATTCGGAATCTGAGTCTATTACTCATATAAACAAGTAAGAAAGTTACAGTCGAGTGTGCTCGACTGTGAGATACCTGCTACCCATTTTTAATAAGGACAAAATATTGCGGTATTATTTTCAAAATATACCGAAAATACTAAAAAAAATACTAAAAATATACCAAATGGTATGTTTGCTATATCAATATAGTACCGCATTCAAAATATACCACAGACGGCTCAATATACCAGATTGTCAGCCAAAGCAACTAAGACCCTTAGTAAATAGGCGTTTTTGCCCATACAAAAGTATTTCTTTAATAACTTCCACAATTTTTATCTGATCGCAACCAAATTTTCAGGAATCATAACTACTATAATTATTATTGTATATACCAAAATAACTTTAGCTTTAAAATTACGCTTGTTATTCGATTTTTTTTGATTTGCGGGGACAGAAGTAGGCGTGGCAAAAATTTGAAACAAACTTGATCTGCGTACAAACATAAGAAATGCTGTCAAAAAAAAATTATAGCTCTATCTTTTACAGTCTCTGAGATCTAGGTGTTCATACGGACAGACGGACAGACACACAGACGGACAGACGGACATGGCTAGATCGTCTCGGCTGTTGACGCTGATCAAGAATATATATACTTTATAGGGTCGGAGATGCCTCCTTCTACCTGTTACATACATTTCCTGTCGGCACAAAGTTATAATACCCTTCTACCCTATGGGTAGCGGGTATAAAAATCAAATATGGCCATGACACAAGTTGAATTTCTTAAACTATCCTCCTCACTCATACCAGAGTTTGACGGAAGGTCTGAAAATCTTCAAAGTTTCCTTGATGCTCTCAGTTTAGTGGATTCACTAAAAGGAACACATGAAACTATTGCAGTCAGCCTAATAAAAACTAGACTCGAAGGCCATGTTCGAAATCTAATAAACAATGAACAAACCATAGTGACCATAGGCGTCAAATTAAAAAAGCGGTATAAAAGGCGAGTCAGCTAAAGCATTATCCGCTAAATTATTCAATCTTCAGCAAAAGCACAAGTCAGCAAGTCAATATATTCAAGAAGTTGAACAATTGACAATGCTGAGGAACTTAGCAATGAAATCACGAAATTTCAATACAATGAGTGAAATTACAACTGTTTTCGTCGATAGTTGCACAGACGCTGTAGCAGCAACATAGATGTGGATCCAGTGGAGGGTACAACCGCGGAAACTACCGTGGAAATTACCAAAACAATGGAAATAGATACAATAACAATGGCAATAACAGAAATAGATGCCAATATAAAGGAAACTCTAGAGGCGGTGGTAATTCAAACAGGGGGGCACAACAATAATAATGGCAATAATAATAAAGTGAGAATTGCACAGAATGCTTCGGGAAACGCACAACAGCCCTTAGGTACACAGCAATAAACTGTAAAAAGGTTCATTCGATTAATCTTAGTGTAAATATATTCGTACAATTCACAAACGTAGCAACAGACAATAAATTAATATTATTGATAGATATTTCTTTGTTAAAAGACAATTCTGACACTTTTAATAATATAAACACTGACAACATAATAAATATTCAGGGAATCATTCAAAGATTAATTCAATCTAAAGGACTGACATCTTTAGAAATACAAACTACTAAATATATAATTCCACACAACTTCCATATACCGTGTGATGGAATTTTAGGAATAGATTTTATTAAAAAAATATAATTGTCAGCTAGATTTCACACGTTCAAAAGATCTACTCATAATAAGACCAGACAATCTAAACTATCCTTTATATGTTCCAATAAATTACAGCTCTGGTAACAATATAATAGTACTACCAGCAAGATCCGAAGTCGTCCGCAAAATCGATTTAGCTTCAAATGAAGATAGCATTTTAATTCCGAACCAAGAAATCCAACCTGGAATATATGCAGCAAACACAGTCGTAAAAAACTGCAATGCATTCGTCCGTTTACTAAATACAACTAGTACCGATCAAATGATTAATATAAACAAGTTGAATTATGAACCATTAGCAAATTACGATATATCCGAAATAAATAACGAAACTCGAACGAACTATGTAATGTCAAAATTAACTAAAAATTTCCCTAAACTATTTAATAAACAATTAAAAGAACTTTGTTGAAAATACACAGATATATTTGGACTTGATACCGAACAATAACAACCAATAATTTTTATAAGCAGCTAAGGTTAAAAGACGATGAACCAGTATTTAAAACTTAGAGACGAAATTCAAGCTCAAGTCGATAAATTAATTAAAGATAGAATAGTTGAACCTTCAGTCTCAGGATACAACAGTCCACTTTTGACTTGTCAATTGACTATCGTCAAATTAATAAAAAAATTACTATCGGACAAATTTCCACTTCCTAGGATCGATGATATCTTAGATCAACTAGAAAGAGCAACATATTTCTCCTGCCTTGACTTAATGTCAGGACTCCATCAGATTGAGCTTGACGAAAACTCTAGAGATATAACGTTATTTTCAACGAGCAATGACTCTTATCGCTTCACGCGATTGCCATTTGGACTAAAAATAGCGCCAAATTCCTTCCAAAGAATGATGACTATTGCATTCTCTGGACTTGAACCATCACAAGCATTCCTTTATATGGATGATTTAATAGTAATTGGTTGTTCCGAAAAAACACATGCTTAATAATTTAATTAGTGTTTTTGACATGTGTAGGAAACACAACTTAAAGCTGCATCCTGAAAAATTTTCATTTTTTATGCATGAAGTTACATTTTTGGGACATAAGAGTACAGATAAGGGAATTTTGCCTGATGACAAAAAAGTTTGATGTCATATTAAATTATCCACATAATTCTGACAGTGCTAGACGTTTCATTGCATTTTGTAATTACTACAGACGATTCATCAAAAATTTTGCCGATTATTCTAGGCACATAACAAGATTGAATAAGAAGAATGTTCCATTTGAGTGGACTGATGAATGTCAAAATGCATTTGAATATCTTAAAGCTCAATTAATAAATAAAACTCTGTTACAATATCCAGATTTTACAAGAATTTCGTATAATTACAGATGCTAGTAAGCAAGCCTGTGGGGCAGTGCTAACACAAGCCCATAATGCAACTCAACTTCCAGTAGCATACGCATCGAAAGCATTTACCAAAGGAGAAAGTAACAAGAGCACGACGGAACAAGAGTTAACAGCTATTCATTGGGCAATCACCAAATTTAGAGCCTATATCTACGGAAATCATTTCATTGTAAAAACAGACCATATACCATTAACATGTTTTTATTTTCAATGACAAATCCTAGTTCTAAATTAATGCGTATGAGACTTGAATTTGAAGAATATAATTTTACAGTAGAGTACCTAAGAGGCAAAGATAATTTTGTAGCCGATGCATTGTCACGTATAACAATAACAGAACTAAAAAAAAATACTACCATTACCAGGTATCAAAGTAGACAAAATTCCTGCGCAGGAAAAGAAAAAATAGAATTGCTAAGGCAATCTACAGAAAAAGGTTCTCAGCCCAACGTATATGAAGTCATTAACAATGACGAAGTACGAAAAGTAGTGACCTTGCATGTAAAAAATATGCTATGTTTTTTTAAACATGGTAAAAAAATTACTGAAAGATATGATGTTAGCGATTTATATACCAATGGAACTCTTGACTTAGGTCAATTTTTCCAAAGGCTAGAAACGCAATGCGGTATAAATAAAATTAGTCAACTCAAATTGGCACCGTGGGAAAATATCTTTGAACACGTTTTATTGATAATTTCAAAAATATGGACAATAAAATATTAATTCCATTGAGAGTAGCACTACTCAACCCGGTGTACCAAATATCAACAATAAAAGAAAAAAGAAGCTCTATTGTCCATGATGATCCAATACAAGGAGGTAACACAGGCATCTCAAAAAACCTTGGCTAAGGTCAAAAGACATTATTATTGGAAAGTTATGACTCGAGATATTACTGAGTACATTCGAAAATGTCCAAAATGCCAACAATCAAAAGTGACAAGAAAAATAAAAACTCCTTTCACAATAACTGATACGCCAATACATGCTTTCGACAGAGTGATAGTGGATACGATCGGTCCACTTCCCAGGTCTGAAAATGGAAATGAATACGCAGTAACATTAATTTGTGATCTGACTAAATATCTAGTCGCGATTCCAATTTCAAACAAAAATGCTAACACAGTAGCAAAAGCGATTTTTGAGAATTTTATTCTAAAGTACGGTCCAATGAAGACGTTCATTACGAACTTGGGAACAGAATACAAAAATTCCATAATAAATGATTTGTGCAAGTATTTAAAAATAATTAACATAACATCAACAGCACACCACCACCAGACAGTTGGAACAGTCGAAAGAAGTTACAGAACTTTTAATAAATACATTCGCTTATATATATCGGTTGATAAAACTGATTGGGACGTATGGATCCAATATTTCGTTTACTGTTTCATCATAACCCCATCTATGGCACATGACTATTGTCCATATGAACTTGTTTCGGTAAAACAAACAGTTTACTAAAACATTTTAATAGCACAGATAATATAGAACCTTTATATAATATAGATGATTATGCTAAGGAAAGCAAATATAGATTAGAAATAGCATATAAAAGAGCTAGAATTATGTTAGAAGAAGTTAAGAGAAAAAATAAGGAATTATATGATAAAAAAGTAATAAACGTAGATATATCGGTAGGAGATAAAGTCCTACTTAAGAATGAAACAGGACGTAAGTTACATCCAACTTATTTAGGACCCTATAAAATAGAAAATATAGAAGATAATGATAATATAGTAATTTCCGGAAAAACTAAAAAAAAAACAAATAGTCCATAAAGATAGGTTAAAAATTTTTAATTCATAAAAAAAAGTCATTTTTAAGCCAATTATCCAAAAAATATAAAAAAAGAAAACCATTTTTTGAAGAATTTATACAAGATGTGTAAATATAAATATAAATATATACTTTAAAATAAAAACGTAAATTAATAAATTTAAGTAAAATAGCTCCACATTGTTATGCTATTTTTCAAAAGGAAGGAGATGTAGTATGTGCATATATTGGGAGAACACTGTACCGAATAAAAACATTTAAACAGCAACACTTTGTTGCTTTACATAGTATGCGCATATCTCGAGGGAAGACTGTTCCAAATATGAACAGTTAAGCAGCAACGCTTTTGTTACAGTTAACTGAAATTCATTGCCGCTTTACATTCCGACTCGAGTGCATGCATATGTATGTATATGCACATAAGACTCTCTCTCTCTCTTGCTAATATGTTTTGTCGCATATTCTTAGAATACATAATATAAAATGTAATACATAACTATGCAGCAGCTTCGCTGCCGGCATCGACGGCTTCACCGCGTGCTTTTCTAATTATGTACTTAGGCTAGATCATGCTTTGATTTTTTTCCAATAAATCATTATCAAAGTGAAAACCAAAAGACACAGACGTGCCAGTGTCTCAATAATTTAATATTCTCGACACGGGCCTACCCGATACAAGTTGGTACAGTCATCTCCACATGGTGACCACGGCGGTCATCACCACAATACACTGACGAGCAAAACTGTAACACGAGTTTATTGCTTCAACTTCAAAGGTCTGTAACTTTTTCTAATACACGCATTTTAAAGATTTTAGTCTTGTTTTGTAGGTTGGTAGCCATTTGATATCATTTGTACCATTTCCGGGAAAATAGTATTCCACAAGTCCTGTGTCCGTTCCCACAACTCCTTCATTCCACTTGTAGGAACTGCATATTTAGCCAGCTGCGATTTCACATGACTCCACAAGTTCTCTATAGGATTAATTTTGGGAGATTGTGGTAGCCACTTCATACATAGATTGAAATTTCTGTTTTGAAATCCAATTTTTCACCAATATTCCAATACCAAGAGCGTCCATCTGACTCGAAGTGATTAATTTTTGTTTCATCCCACCATATAACCTTGGAAACAAAAATATTTTGTTATATACTTACTTATATACTTTTTTTGGACACTGGTCTGGTTCGACCTCCTGCATTAATTTGAATGTTTCCTAAACGGTGTATTTCAAGGCGCAGTACAGTCATATGGCTAACATCGAATTTGTTAGCCACTTTTCGGACAGATTTACCAGCATCTAACAAATCAAGAATGTTCTTATTTTTTTCACTATCCATAATAAATTTAATTACCATATGGCTTTAAAATATCAAAGCTCAGCGAGTAAAATGTAAACAAACAAACTTTAACGGTTAACTAAGCTTTAGAACTAAAAAGCAAAGCTTTGCCATTGTGAGTGCAAAACTGTAACATTTGACTTTTTTTTTTTTTATAAATTGGCGTGTCATTTTCTTTAACTGATATCAAATGGCTTTTAATTTTACTAAATAGTATTAAATGAAATAACCTACAAAACGAGAATAAGATCTTAAAAATGCGTGCATTAGAAACAAGTAAAAAAGCTACAGTCGAGTGTGCTCGACTGTGAGATACCCGCTACCCATTTTGAATAAAAGCAATATATTACAGTGTTATTCTCAAAATATACCAAGAATACTACATAATACTAAAAATATACCAAATGGGATATTTAGTATATCGATATAGTACCACATTCAAAATATATCATAGACGGCACAATATACTAGATTTGTATATGTATATACAATTTGTATATGATCGTAACCAAATTTTTAGGAACCACAACTACTATAGTTATAATTGAATAAACTCTAGCTTTAAAATTACGCTTGTTATTCGATTTAGAAACAATCTTGATCTGCGTGCAAACATAGCAAATGTTGTTGAAAAAAAATTATAGCTCTATCTCTTATAGTCTCTGAGATCTAGTGTTTCATACGGACGGACGGACAGACGGCCATGGCTAGATCGTCTCGGCTGTTGATGCTGATCAAGAATATATATACTTTATAGGGTCGGAGATGCCTCCTTTTACCTGTTACATACATTTCCTGCCGGCAAAAAGTTATAATAGCCTTCTACCCTATGGGTAGCGGGTATAAAAAGCGGTATAAATGGCGAGTCAGCTCAAGCATTATCCGCTAATTTATTCAATCTGCAGCAAAAGCAAAAGTCAGCTAGTCAATAGATATTGAACAATTCACGGTGTACCGCAAAAAGATGCAGAGGAACTACTGCACAGTTGTACGTAGTCAACACACAAGCTGTACCCAGTGCTGCCAGTTTAGCAATTTAGTTGCTAGATCTAGCAACTTTTCAAAAAATTTGCAACTTTTTTGTTGAAAATGCTATTAGCTACAAATTTAGCAAACAATTTTTTTTTAGCAATTTTTCATTTATATTTTACTTAAAGCCTTTTTATTTTGTATTTCCTTTTTGCCATTCACTGCAAAAAGTGCGATCAATAGTTCACAATGAAATCGGAACTTGTATTTAACTCAACGGTTCGATTATATGAGCTACTTAAACCAGTGATTTAGCAGATTTTGCGCTCAAAGTCTTCCCTGCCATGGTCGAACGCTGAAGTTGAGCGTATATTCTCACAAATGAATATAGCAAAAAACAAATTACGCAACTGTATGAGCCTTAAAACATTAAATGCGATATTGCATATAAGGTTAGTTTTTAATTTAAGTAATTTAAAACACGAGCCGATATAGCGACAGGTTGCTAACCCATAGAAGCAGACTCGCTAGGAGACACCTACCAGCTAGACCGTTGAGGCGATTGAAGCGTCAAGGTTTCGCCAAAACGTTCACCCAATTGTAAACTTCACATAAACTCCTTAAACTAATATGAGGTTTGGCCCAAATAAATACATTTTTTACCTGTGTTATTATAGTACTATTTTCTTTCTGCTGTACTGGTTCGATACTTAATAAAGAAGCTAATTATTATTTATTTATTTAAAAGGTTAGTTACAATTGAAATTAATACTAACGCTATTGGTAAAGCAATGGCAGCGAAGGCCTTCAGCTTAGTATTTACATAATTACATATTTACATTTGCTTATTTGTTATTATTAAAGTTATTGTTAGAGAAGCTGATATGTATTAGATTTTTTAAGGAATTCAACCATTTTAATTATGTTTTCTGGGGTTGTGTTTTGGGGGATGGTTATGGGATGTAGGTTTTGAAAGATGTAATTTTTGAAATGTGAGATTGCATTGCAGTTTGTAAGGATTTGTGGGATGGTAAGATCATTTGTTGAGTGGCAAGTAGAACAAGGCAATATGTTATCAGGTTATAGTAGTGTTGCAATGAGAATTTTGTGAGTGCAAGTCTAAGGCGAAGGATTTTAATTTGGTCTCTGCGAGTGATATTGTTTTGTTTTACATTTTTTAAGTAGGTTTTTGTGTGTATTTGGTTGGTGTTGAGTTGTTGGTACCATGTGTTGCAGAGTAATATGTATGTTACGTTTTATTTTGTTGTTTAGCTCTGTAGAAAGGAATTCGTTAATGTCTGTTGTGTTAAGGCTTGGAGTGTAGTGTAAGTGTGTGTTTTTAGCTGCATTGTCGGCTAGTTCGTTGCCTACAATTCCACAATGACTTGGTATCCATAGTATTTTTATCTTGGGGGCGGATTTAATCAGTAGGGTTCTGATAGTTGTGGGATATAGATTATTGTTGTTGATGTTGCGGATGGAATTTATGGATGAAAGGGAGTCGGAGCAGATACAGAATTTTCCTCTTCTTTTTTTTAATTATTTTTAAAGCTTCGAGAATGGCTGATAAGATGGATGAATAAGGTGGAAAGATGGAACTTTTTAATATTACATTTTCGGTGATAACGGCGAAAGTGGCTATGTTGTTCTGGAGAGAGCCGTCTACATATATAAAAGTGTGGTTATTATGTTTCTCCTTGAATTCATGAAATTGTTGCTGGAATATGATTGGTGGGGTGTTAGATTTAATAGTTTTGTGTAGAGAGTTGATAAGTGAATAGGGAACCATCCATTGGGGTGACGTTCTTTTGATTGGGATTGGAAGGTAGGGAATAGTGTGGTCTCTGCAAGAGTGTTGAAGTTAATTTTTTGGATTTAGTGGTCCCTGGTTTTTTGGTGTATTTAAGAAGTGGTGCGTTGGAGCTGAGGAGTAGTAGAGCGAAATGCTCCAAGTTATGTGCGGATTGCTGCGTTGAATAAGGTTTTAAGTTTATTAAGTCTGGATTTAGGGGCGTGGCCGTAGATAAAAAGGGCGTAATCTATTTTAAAAATAAGGGTGGCTTTAGTGACATTAAGAAGAGTAGTTGTATTACAATTAAATTTTGGGCTTGAAAGGCATTTGATGACGTTAAGTTTGTTGTTTAGGGCTGGTTGAATTTGTTTTATGTGTGAGTCCCATTTGTATTTGTTGTTAATAGTTAGACCTAAAATTTTTAAGCCATGGACTGAGGGGATTGATGTTTTGTTGCATGAAATGTCACAGGTGCTGATTATGTAGGGGCGCTGAAAGTACCAAGATTTTCCTTTTCCCGAAATAAAACACTCGCGGTTTTCACTATTATATATAATTGTATATTTTCAAACGTTCGGGTTGTTGGACGTACAGATTTGGGAGGTGTTTTGTAACCGGTGTAAATGGGACGTGGTTCAGAACTGACTATAAGAAAAATGCCGACGGCATTTCGACGATCTAATGCGCCAAGCTGCGCTCAGCGGTGGTGAGTTGTGGGAGAGAGAAGCTGAGAGCACTGGAGCTTGAGTGCATTCTTACGCATTGAGCGCATTGCTAGTGAGCGAAAAAGCTTTGAGTGCTTTTCGGTCGGCGGAGCGGAGGTGTGCCACTCACTTAGCAATGCGCTCGCATCAACATTCTACCCCCTTGCAATATTGGGATTGCAACGAAAACGGCTAGTAGCACGTGCCTGACAGAATCCAGCCCAGCGTGGAATTCTGTACCATAGGCAGTCCGCCTTGGCTCGGGAGGATACCCGGCAGCACGACGTCCGGGTACACATCAGCCCCCAAGACTGCCGAGACCGATGCCGAGCTGAACCAGTCCTTATCAGCCAACACGAGGTTGCTGAAAAAACTGGGCCCGGCTGGTGTGACAGTCCTGGTGGGCGTCGTTGTTTGTTCCCCGTGTCTAGCCAGACCGCCGCGGTGGGGAGAATACTCACTCCCTGGCACTGGAGTAGTGCCGTCAATATCATGGCGGGGCTAGGCACGGGCATGGTGTGTGGGGAAGTGGGCCGGTTCATCCGGGATGACGATGGTCCTCCTCTGGTGGGTGCCGGTTGGTCGCGTCGGCCCCTCGGTTGTCGTGCCAACCGCTGCTTGGAATTGAGATCCCGCATGTGCAGCATGGTGTGGTGGTCCTCACCACAATGCCTGCACCGTCCACCGCTGCGGCAAGTGCCCCCGGAGTGCTGATGAGCCAAGCAGTTGGGACAGTACTTATTGACAAGTACTGCCCGGAGCCGCTTCTCTGGCGTCAGCTGGGCAAACCGTGGACACTTGCGCAGTGCATGGACACCGCGGCACACCCTACAGCGGAACGAGTTTGTGCCGGGAGGCACATACCCACCCCGCTGGGGGGCGGCCCGGCGAGGCACGGAAACCCCACGCGGAGTAACCGGTGCCACCGGTACAGGAGAGGGCTCCGTTTCCATCGGGGCGACTTGTCTCGGCGGAGAGACGGCTGTCGGAGGCGAAATGGAGCGCGCTGGCAAGAAGAGCCTTCGCAAGTACACTTCGTCGGAGAGGGAGCAGGATGATCTTCTGGAGGACGCCATTGTAAACTGTAATGGGATGAAAAAGAAGAACCAAAAAACGAAAAACAAAAGGAAGAGAAAAAAAACAATAGATTACATGAAGAAAATGGCGCGGTATGATTTGCATAAGCCGGAAGAGGAAACCACAGGATAGTGGATTGCAGTAGAGAAAAGAGTGGGCGATTCAGAGCGTGGGTCCCGTTGGAAGGAGGACCAGCTTTGCAACTGGTCGGCGGAAAACACCACGACCCGTCTGGATGTCTACCACACGGACCCTTTCATCAGCGCCTGGGCAAGCGGTCAGCACACGCCCAAGGCGCCATTCTTGTGGTGGTATATTCTCCTCTCTGATGACCAACATGTCTCCGATCTGGAGATAGCGTGAGGGTGACTGCCACTTATTCCGCTTATGCAACTCCTTCAAATATTCGCTTTTCCATTGCACACAGAAATGCTGATGGAGAGCCTTGAGCCGTTGCCAGCGGTTGCGGATGGACTCCACATCCTCTCTGGACTCTGGCTCCGCCATGGAGAGGACCCCCGATCAGGAAATGAGCGGGAGTAAGTGCCGCCAAGTCGCTCACATCCTCTGACATAGGAGACAGAGGCCGCGAATTGAGGCACGCTTCGATTTTGAACAGGAGGGTGGAAAGTTCCTCGAACGTATGTTTAACGGAGGAAACCGTTTTATAGAAATGCGTCTTGAAACTCTTGACGCCTGCTTCCCAGAGACCCCCCATGTGAGGGGCACCAGGTGGGTTGAAATGCCATGCAAGACCTTGATGGCTGTGAGTGGTGAGATTCCAAGAACTTTTCCGCTGTCAGATCCGTGGTCGTCTCAAGATGGATTGCCTTCGTGCTGAAGCACACAAAGACACATACGTAACCCTTCGTGATCTTGCAGCCCCGTCCGACGTAGCTCTTGACGTCGAAGGGACCGGCGAAGTCTACTCCGGTGTTAGTGAATGGTCGCGAAAAGGTCGACCGAGCGGTTGGGAGATCGCCCATCAGCTGCGACTGGAGCTTGCGGCGATATATCACGCAGGTCTTGCATGCACCAATTACTGTCTTCACCAAGTTCCTTAGCTTGGGAATCCAGAACTTGGTTCGGACCAGCCGCATCACCAATTGGTTGCCTCCATGGAGGGAGACTTGATGCGTGACCGAAACCAGGAGGCGTGAAAACACGCAGCCGAACGGGAGTATTATTGGATGCCGTTCGTCGTAGGATAAGGAGGTGGACGCTCTTACGCGTCCACAGGAACGCAGGACACCTTGCTTGTCAAGGAACGGATTCAAGCTTAGGATATCGCTTGACCCGATTAAACGGTTGTGGGATCTGAGGGAAGCACACTCCTTCGTGTATACCCGATTCTGAGCCTGTACAATCAGCCTCTCTTGAGCCTCTGCAAGCTCATGAGAGCTGAGCGTCTCTGGAAACGAGACCTTGGGATGGCGGCAACGCTGGGCAAACCTTCGCACATACGCAAACACTCGGAGCGCTCGATCGAACCTGGAGAAACGGTCGAGGAAGTCCTCACACAGGACTTGCGCTGCATGGACCTTCACCGCTCGACACTCCAATTCAGTATCGAGCCCAATGACTGGTGAAGGCCACTGCGCTGGTGAGTGCGTCAGCCATTCAGGCCCCTGCCACCAAAGGCGACTGGCTAATAGCTCTTGCGGCGAGACACCGCGGCTCGCCAGATCGGCTGGATTGTGTTCGGAACGAACATGTTGCCAAGTGCCATTCACCGAGTGAATCTTGGCCACTCGGTTCGCCACGAAAGTGGGCCACTTGCATGACTGCTTATCCAGCCATGCCAGAACTATAGTGGAATCTGTCCACAGGTACGTCTCAGCGTCGGGGGTGGGAACATGTGGTAGGAGGGCGGCGGATAATTCTGCCAACAGGAGAGCTCCGCACAGCTCAAGACGAGGTAGAGAGAGATCGTTTTGATAGGTGCAACTCTAGTCTTCGCTGCTAGGAGGCTCACGGACACTTGTCCAGCTGTTTCCACACGTGCATAAAGAGCGGCTCCGTACGCGCTCTGAGAGGCGTCGCAAAAACCGTGGAATTGGATTTTTGCGCCGGGAGTGTAGTTGGTCCATCTAGGAATGCGGATGTCTTGCAAGGACGAATAGTTTTGCAGAAAACTGGTCCACTGCTCTGTGAGATCCGCCGGTAAGGAGTCGTCCCAGCCGATTTCTTGCTTCCAGATTTCCTGCATGAAAATCTTAGCCCAAATGACCACGGGAGCAAGCCAACCTACAGGGTCGAACAACTTGTCGATCTGCGACAGCACTTCTCTCTTGCTGAAAGATGGTTTGGACACCATCTCGGCGGTGACGAAAAAGAACTCGTCGGACGTGGCCCGCCATCGAATACCTAGCGTCTTTGCGACACTAGCTTCGTCGATCTCGAGGAAGTCTGCACAGAGCAAGTGATCCTTAGGGATTCTTCTCAGCACATCTTTCGAGTTCGAGGTCCACTTACGCGAAGGGAACTCAGCACTCTCGAGCGCCGTTCGAAGCTCATCTATAGCAGACACCGCAGCGTGGGAGGCGTTGAATACAACACGAAGCTTTGTGGTGGTGCTGTCGGGCTTGAGAACAGCGTGATGCGGCAAATAGTAGTTGCCGGAACTGGATGGGGGGGGACTTGAGTCATATGACCCAAATCCAGATACTCTTGAATAACGGAGTCATATTGTTCCTTCAGAGAGTCGTTTCTCTTTAAACGGCTCTCGTTTCTCAGGAACTGAGCGAGAGCGGTAGCCCTCGAGTGACCCAGGTCAACGTGACCAGGATCACGGAATGGGAGCGTGACCATGTAGCGACCCGTGAAGGTTCGCACGGTCGTGGCGTTGAACTTAGCCTCACAGAAAAGGTCAGATTCTTTCGCTGGGCTAGCCGGCAGGTCCTCCACCTCCCAAAATTTGGAGAGGAGTTCCTCCAATGGCGGAGTTCGCTCGACGGACAGTCGAGCCGAAAAGGACGCAATGGACTTTGAAATGGATACCGACACAGGGCCAGTCAGGATCCAACCGAAAATGGTCTCTTGACCGAGGAGGGTCCCACAAATGTTAGGGTAAGAGCCGCCGAGCAGAATGGACGGGAGGATATCAGCGCCTAGTAGCACATCAATCTGAGAACTCTCAAAGAATTTGGGGTCTGCCAGCTGGATGCTTGGCAAATTTTCGAGGAGTGTTTGTGGGACGGAAAATGAGGGCAGATTCCCCGCTAACTGGGGGAGGACGTACGCCGACGCCTCGATCTGCAAATCGGGTCTGACCTGGGAGCCAATTAAGAATTGGCAAAACTTTCGAGGCTGGGCTGCCACAGCTTGAGTCAGCCCAGAGACGCGGGCTTGGACGGATGTATACGGCATCCTCAAGCGCTTGAACAACTTTTCTGAGAGGAAGGTGTCTTCTGATCCGGAATCGATCAGAGCCCGAGCTGTATAGCGGACGCCGAGATGGCAAACGTGAATGACAGCTGTGCTGAGCAGAACACCTTGTGTGTTAACTGCCATTTTGGATGGACTGTTCCCAAAGAGAAAGGGTCAATTTGGGGAGCCTCAAAGAACACAAGAAAACCAGGATGCAATCCCAATTCTCCGTGTTGATCCTTGAGTGCTCTAAGGCCGTCAGGCACCCTTGAATGGTGCTCTGCAACTCCTGAATGGCTGCACCCGACTCTTGCCCAATGGCGGGCAAATTAAAAAGGATTCTCAACTGACTGTTCACGAGCAACCGTTTGTGCTCGAAACGCTCAGTCAAGCTGGACCACGCCGACTGAAACCCTTCATTGGTCAAAGGAGACTTTGACACAATGGCATGGGCTACAAAGCTTGTCTTGGAGTTGAGATGGAAAAGTTTCTTAACTTCCGACAGTCTTGGGTTTTGGATGTAAATAGCCGTGAATAAGTCTCGGAAGGTGGGCCAGCGAGTGTAATCGCCTCCGAAAACTTCGGTGTCGCACGGAGGTAAGCGACACCCTGTGGACATGAACTGCACGGCTTGCGGTTGTACGGGTGTACGGGGATTGAGTGCCTGGGAGGCATCAGCTATTTGCTCACTTAACTGAGCGGAACACTGCTCATAGAGAAGATAGCAGTAATCATATTTTGCCTGAATAGTAGGCAACTCGTCTGTCGTCATTTCATCCGAAATGACACAGGAGCAAGCCTCGTACTCCTTCTCGACCTTGTCCCACAAGGCACGCATCTGGTCCCTCCGGACCTGGCACGTGTACAGGGACGGGCTGTCAGTAGAAGGCTTGCTGACTCGCGTCACAAAGTGACTGATACGGTCAGTCGCGGCGATGAACTTGGTCAATGCCGAATCTACTATATTATGTGCCATTTTACTTTGCGAACGAGTAGCAATTGGCAGCCGAGGAATTGGGACGGAAGCAACCTTGGTCTTAGGATCAGACGGAGGTTTCGTGACGAGGATCAGAGGCTTGGTACCGGAAGTGGGCGAAACACTAGCTGACTGTGCGGGAACCTCCCTTTTGGTGTGAACCGGCGATGTGCTGGATGCACGAAGAGCCGACTCCTTCTTGGATCTAGGCAAAGCGGGGCTAATCGAAGTTCTAGAGGCGCTAGTAGAAGGCACGGACAACTTAGCTTTATTCTTATCGGGTTTGCCCGATGGCATGCTACGCACGGAAGATAGAAAGCAGCTGGTTTGAAAACCAGAAAATCACAGAAAAATATACCAAAAAAATACCAAATGGAACTTGGTTTTTTTTTCTATCAGGAAAACGGCCCAGATGGTGGAAACGAGACGGAAAGAACATAGCAACTAGTAAAAAATATACCAAACAAAAATACCACAGGCTGTGCTGAGGTATGTTACACCAAAATGGGTACGGACTGCGGACACAGGCGATGAAAGCAAAGGGGGCCGGGGAAATTTCTCGCGACAATCAAGCAAATGTTTGTCGAAAACAAGAACAAAAAAAAGCACACAAAAAAAAACCAAAAAACACAATATGCTGGAAAAAACACAAATGTGGTTAAAAATGCGCTGGATGGAAAAAACAATAAATAAATTACCACAATAAAAAATTATTTATATTATATACTTATATTGATATGTGGTGGAAGTATAATTGTGTTTATATGTAGGTGTGTATATGTGTGTGTGTATGTCTATGTATGTGGGACACTGGCTGGAGTAAAGCCTATACACCGACAATTGGGCTGGGAGTTGCTCTTAAAATACACACACTGAATATATCACCTGGCAAAAAAAAATCAAAGAAAGGGTAGGGTATGTCGAGTGCGACTACCGCTGCCCTGCCAATCTATTACTTCACTCGCAGAAGTAATTATGCACGCTGTTAAGCATGCACAACAGTATGTACGTATGTATGTATGTATGCTTGCACTGCGCTGCCAACGTCTAAGCAAGCGAAGTGCACTTATGTTTGTATGTAACAAAAAAGAGAGCGAGAGCAAGTGCGGCTGCAAGCCGATGCGGACAACAGCAGTGATGCCAACATTTTTTAGAAAAAAAAGGACAAATTGAGAAAAAAAAACAGGAAAAATACGATGAAAATATTATAAAAAGGATAGAAGGGACAAAAAGTTTGTTTACAATAATTTTGGTTTTTATTATAAAGATAATAGTTTTAAGGCTGCTTCGATTATTTTTCTTTCGTCATTAATAAATTTAAATTGGAGCGCGAAAGCAACTATTTTAGAAAAATAAGAAATTTATATTAGATTTAAAAAAAAAGACAGATTTCCGGATGAAAAATCTAAAATAAGGACAGATTTCAGGTATGCGGCTGATTTTCAATTTTTTCCGGATAAACGTTAAAAACAGGACTTATCTATCCGGAAAAAGGACAAATTGGCATCACTGGACAACAGCGAATGCACAAGAGTACGTGTGTGCGTGGTGAGAGAGCGCGAGAGCAAGCGCGGCTGCAAGCTGGTGCGCTTGCGGACAAAAGAGAGTGCACAAAAATATGTGTGTATGTATGTATGTCGGCAATTACCGCGACATACGAACGTACAAACGGACAAGAATTAAGCAAAACGAAATGCTGGTACACAGCTTGGATTTAAATTAATTAATTCGTATGCTTATATATGTATGGAGTATACAATATATAATCTTCGCACTTTAATATATTTTTCTCTCTGGATAATTTTCAATTGTCACTGCACTTGCACTTGCAAAAAAAGGAAAAACACACATGCATATATACGTACGCGATTGGCGCAAAAAACAGATATAATTATTTATTATATATGTATATATATAGGAAAAAAATCACAGAAAAGGTCGTCCGAAGAAAAAAGAAGGCAATTTGGCAAAAGCTATTGGAAAACTTTTGCGCAATATGACGGAACTCAAGGGGCGGACGACCGTGGAAGAAGGAATAGGAAAGAAGAAAAAACTAGTGGTACTTATCTGCGGAGTATGCTGGAATACCGATGATAATGATGATCCGGCTCGAAGGACCAATGATTATGTAGGGGCGCTGAAAGTACCAAGATTTTCCTTTTCCCGAAATAAAACACTCGCGGTTTTCACTATTATATAAATTAAGAATAAAAAGGTTCTTTGAATATAAAATGTTTGTTTATTGTGAGCGACTGCTCTTGTTTGGGCGTGGATTAAAACTAAACCTTACAGAGTTTGAATGCTACTTATAATACCCTAAAGCCCATGCAGCGAGGTGCTGCATCAGCACTTCTCGGCCGGTCGCATGTTTACGTTAGCGGGCAGCCGGAACCTGATCAGCAGCTCGTCAGCACTTTGGGCTGCTCGCGGCAGTCACTGGCCAGAATATGGGCCAATGCTGACGCAAGCTTTTCCGGAGTCAATGTACTTATGTTAACTCTTCCCTTGCTTAAGTGCGAGACGTCCTCGGCTTGCTTCAGGTATTGCTGCAGGGAAGCGACGCTTGCTGCTCGCCTTTTCTGCTTGGATCTCCTTTGCCAGATAGCGTACACGGTCAGCACAATTATGACCATGATCAGGGTGACGACAGCGCTCAGAACCGGCTTAGTAGTAACATCCTTCTGTAAGCCACTGATGTACCTAAGGTTGGTAATACCTAGTTGGTGCAGAAGTGGGAGGCTTAGTTCCCTTTTGAGCTCGGTGATATTGACGCTTGACACCACCGGGACAACTGGACTTTGTTCTAGTACACCGCGTTTATTGCTGTAGCGGGTACCGTTGATGACTACCTCGTCATCAAAAGCCACCAGTATGGTTCCCGATACTGTCTGTTCTGGGGTGGACTTCCCACTCACGACAGCGGTAGCGTTGTTGACGATGATTAGACCTTCGTCTACGTTAGCCAATAGCTCTAGGTAGCTTATTCGTGCTGTACAGTGTGCTGTAGTGCCGGCAACCAGTTGTTGAGCGTAGGTGTTGCCTTGGTATCTCCTGCAGAACGTTGTCCTCACCGTTTCGTTGCAAGTGTTGACAGCGATGATTTGTCTGTTGCAGTCCGCAACCACGTCACCACCTTTGAGGTCTAAAATCTTGTTGTTCTTTTGAACTGGGTAGACGGAATATTTTAACGTCAGAAACTCTAAATAGATCCGTCACGCTAATGTCGGTGAGGTGTTCATCGAGAATTTTTTTAATATCTATCTCATTCAGTATAGTGGGGCCACTAAATTCAGTTTAGCCAAAGTAACTGCCATTATTAGTCCCTGCAAGTCGGAAATAACTGCTCTATTTTTTGCCAGCATTAGCTGGTACGGGACATCTGTATCTATATCATTTGGCCGTGAAAGTGCTCTGACAGCGTCAGTAAGTTCGTTTATTCTCTGTTGGAATTTAGAATTTATTTCTATCTGACCGTGTTCAGCCTCAACCAATTGCTCCTGCCTAAACCTGATCTGTTCCCAGTCATCAAAGTCTGGGTTGCCCGCAATCACCTTGAGTGCTTTACCTAAGATATTAATGCTTCTCGCTTGTCTGTGATGGACCCTCAGTGTGTCAATAAGTAATGTAATATGTCTTAGGTCTTCGTTTAGTACTTGTCTTAAATGGTCCGATTCAACCAGGCTCAGTTGATTCCTGGTTTCTTTCACAAAAATGTCATATGAAGTCAAGTTTGTTGAATGTCCGATGTATTTGTATTCGTCCCAAATTATAACGTCTCCGTCCAATATCGGAATATATTCCGCCGTGGTGTAGTCCGGCATTGTCACAGTTGCTGTCGTATTTGTCGTCAGGGTCCATAGTATGAATAGTTTAAATCTAAAAAGATGTTTGGAATATAATTTTTTGTCTTGCCTTTTATTATTATTATAGGTTTTTGTGTTTGTGTTTCTCTTTTTTTTTGTAATTTTTTTCTTGTTTTGTTTTATTTGCGGATATTGTCCTTATGGACCACCCTCCCTTTTATTTGGACCGTCGTCCCGAGGTCGGCTTCCACAGACTCTTCATTGTACAATGGGGTAAGCTTGTTCCCTAGTCTTCTGTTCGTTTTTACCAAGACTTTTTCACCCACTTGGTACGTTCTGTCTTGTCTTTTCGCGTTTTCCCTTTCAAGCACTTGATTTTGTGCTTTTTCTATCTTTTCTCTGACAGCTAGTTCCATGTCTACTTGGACTGGTCGGACTAGGTCTATTGGTTTTTCTTTTGTGACCGAATGGAATGATCTGTTGTACGCGAAGGTTGCCAGTAGGATTAAGTCAACCGTATCGTCGATCATTTTCGCCTGTTTCATGCAGCGTGCTATTTCTAGTAAAGTGCTATGAAACCGTTCTACTTGACCATTGGAGATGCTGTGTAGAGGTGGGGCGTTCACGATACTGATGTCGAAATTATTTCGCAGAATGGTACCAATTGTTTGGGAGTTTAGGGATTTTTCGTTGTCGCAATAAATGACCTTCGTTTTCGGGAATAGGTTGACCAAATGCAATACGGAGGCTTTGATGTCTACCAGGGCTCTGGACTGTATAGGGTAGACTGCGGCAAATTTTGAGAATTTGTCGATACATGTCAGGAAATATTTCCCATCTGTCGAGAATATATCGACGTGCAAGGTTTCTCCCACATATGAGGGTGTTGGTGTATTTCCCAGCACATGCTTCTTTGGGTGCCGATCATACTTGACTCTCGAGCAAACCTTACAGTTTGCTATAATTTCCTGTGTTAACCTTGTCATTTTGGGGAAAAAATAGTCCTGCATTATTTGATTGACATTTTCTTGGGATGCCCTATGTGCCCTATTATGTTCTGCCGTGGCAATTTCTCTCTGCTCCGTTCGGTCTATTACGTCATTAACCCAACGCTTAGTGTGTCTGAAGGTCGTGGCAGGGAACAATTCAACAAGACGGTGCTGGATTTGAGCCAACACTGGAAGCTCGCAATGAATTGCATTTACCACATCCGCCTTTACCAAATCTTGCAATGTGTCTAGAAGTTTTCTTTCATCTGAAAACTGTACTATATGCCTTGTTTTTGTTTTGAACAGTATATAGGTTTTTGTCGAAGGGTATTGAGCTGCTTCAATCACAATCTGATTCCGAAAACAGTTTAGAGGTTTATCGGTAGTTTCGATTGTGTAAGTCAACGATTCCTCGCTGTGAATCGTAGCTACGTCTGATTCGACATCGTTTTCTAACACATTTACAGGTTGGCGGGATAGCGCATCTGCCACTAAATTTTCCTTGCCGGGTTTGTAGACTATGTTGGGATTATGCTCATCGATAAACGCTTTCCAGCGTTTGATCTTGGCATTCGGGTTGCGGTCAGAGACCGCGAAAGTCAGTGGTTGGTGGTCCGTGTAGATATTTAAGTTACGTACTCCGTATAAGTAATTCCGGAGTGTTTTCAAGGACCACACAATTGCTAAGAGTTCGCGTTCATTTGTCGCAAAACTCTCTTCGTTCCCCCTAAGTGTCCGTGATATCATGGTGATAGGGCGTCCCGCTTGGGATAGCACTGCGCCAAGACCATAGGCGGAAGCGTCAGTTGTCAAGTCAAAGGGTTTGGAAAAGTCAGGGTAATTCAAGAGGACGTCTTCAGATGACAATATCTGTTTAAGTGTTCCAAAAGCTGCTAGCTGTTCAGCCGTTAGGCTAATCGCTACTTTTCGCGAGTGGTTAGTACCTATCTTTCCGTTGTCACCTTTTAGTATGTCTGTTAATGGTCTCGCAATTGTAGCGAAACCCTTAATGAAGCATCTGTAATAACTTGCTAGGCCCAGGAACGAGCGCAAGCCAAAGAGAGTAGTCGGGGCCTGGTATTTTGTTATGGCCTCAACCTTTTCAGGTGAGGTCGTGATGCCACCTCTAGTGACCACAAATCCTAGGTACTCGACATTTTTCCGGAAAAACTTTGATTTTTCTTGGGAAACTCTCATTCCTGCTTCATACAGACTTTTTAACACGCAGTCAATGTGCAGCACATGCGCCTCTTTGGTTTCAGAGAATATTATTACGTCGTCTACATAGACGTAACATATCTTACCGATAAATTATCTTAGTACATCATCGATAGCTCTTTGGAATATACTGTGGGCGTTTTTCAGCCCAAATGGGAGTCTGCAAAATTCATACTTCCCATTGTTGACTGAAAATGCCGTCTTTTCGCGGTCTTTTTCGGCCAACATAATCTGGTGGAATCCGGATTTTAAGTCCAAAGTGCTAAAGAATTGGGACTTTCCCATATTTGACAGTATTGTCGAAATTGATGGGATCGGGTATTTGTCATCTGTCGTAATGCTGTTGAGCTTACGAAAATCTATGACTAACCTCTTTTTTTTGTGTCCCATATTGTCTGTCCCTTTTTTATCAACCACCCAAATGGGGTTGTTATAAGAGGACTTGGATGGTCTTATTATGCCATCTCTAAGTAAGTCCTTGACCTCGTTGTTCACGAAGTCAGCTACACCCATAGGGTATGGGTATAATTTTGAATATACCGGCCCACCATTCGTTCGAATTGTGGCAATGGTATTAATGTTGTACGGCAAAGCTTGATCGGAGCAAATGCTCCCGCTGTTTGTCGTATCATTGCATTAAAGTCCCCTTTAACTGCTAGGGGTACCTCTGTGTCATCAATCTGTATGTGATTGACACTTTTGCACTGCACGAACTGAATAGGTTCTGTGCCATTGTCGTAGGTGACAATGTTTTTGGACAAGTCGATTTTAGCGTTAACCTTCTTTAGAAGATCCAATCCGACTATGCCATCAAAGTGCTTTAGTTCGTGTAGATCAAAAAAGTATGTTTTACTTCCGAAAAGCGATATCTTGCATTTTTGGGCGATGTTAGTGTGCCCATGAATTGACGTCACTGTGAATGGCTTTTCTACCGGCACGAAATGTGCTAGCTCTGGCCACGGTTTGACGTAATTCTTTGAGGCTCCTGTATCTAACAGGAGTTTTATCTCTCTTTCCCCTACTACTCTACTGTGATGTACGGTAGTAGGGACCTGTTCCTTAAAAATTGCAGTTGTCGGACTCTGAGCCATCATCTGACATATCGTCCTGCACAGCAACTGCCTCACCTTCCGCTCTACTTTCATATTCGTTGTCTTCTTCTTGGTGTACGTCTTGGGTAGTATGATTCACTCTTTGGTGACTCTGATTGGTCTGGCCGCTGTGACCGGAGGGTCTATTTGGGCGAAAATTAGTCGGTTGCCTGAAGCGTGACATGGAGGGGTCTATTTCCATGGGCTCTGGCTTCGACTGTGTAGCCTGGGGTCTCAGCCTAGAACTATTTGCAATATAATTCCTGACCTCTTACGAAATGAGGATTCCTTCCGTGGTAGGAATCATCTTCATTCCGTTGACGAACTTGTGGGCTCTGCCCTTGGGTCTGCTTTTGGGCCCGTTCTTCGTTGGCTTTAGCGTAGTTCGTCGCAAACTGATACCGTTCATTGCTGGCTTCTGCTTCTTGAGCAAGTGCCAGCGCTGTCGGTAGGGTTGATGGTTGCGCGGGGAATACCGCTTGTTTCAGGGGTTTCCTAAGTCCCGAAATAAAAGTAGCTAGTGCATCTGATCTAAATTTATCATTGAGCACTGTAGCGGCGGCTTGGTCATGGGTCATGATTGTCTTATTTACTAGTAAGGTGAGTTTCCTCTCTACCTCATCATAGTATTCTAGCAGCGTTTTGTCCCCTTGGCGCATTAGGTTGAGTTCTTGTTGGATCACGCGTACGGGAGTTTTGTCTGCATATGTAAAGTCTAGGCGGGCTAAGATTGCCTTAAAGTTCAAAACTGTATTAAAAGATGCTAATGTAGCATTAGCAGGGCCCCTGATCTTGTTTCTTATGATAGCCACAGCCTGGTAGTGGCGTGAGCTGCCATCATATGGGCTAAAAACTTCGTATGCTGCTGTAGTAGCTTGGCGCCAAGAAACGTAGTTCTCTTGCTTGCCATCGAATTGGTATGGGTATGGACTTGACTATGTCAAGTGGCTCGTTGCACTCAACATTACCCTCGATACGAATTTTCTCATACGTCTCAACTTCCAGCACTGTACTTTGCATTTCGCGCATTTGTTTTGTTATCGCGTTTAATTTGGCGTCAAATTCTTTCGCCTGGTGTTCGAGCGCTGCTCTGACAGCCGACTCTATTAGATGGACAACGTGTTGATCTTGTTGTTGGGCCATGTCTATTCTCTGTCTTTCTTGGTCTCTTTTTCTTTTTTCTTCGAATACTAAAGTTACCTCTTCCTCTCCGCTACTTAAATCTGACATATAAAGCTCTCAGCAACAGTTCGAGTCAAAACGGACAAAAACAAAAATAAACTACAACAATGTTGCGGTCGCGAATTCTTTTGTGTGTCAAATTACGACGCTCGCTTACTGCGACTGTTCTGGACAGTTTCAAGGCCACGTAATTTTTTGTTCGGGTATAATGTTTTGCATGTGGCAAAACAGAGTATTATTGAACAATTAAATATTTATAAACAAAATATTAAAATATTAATAAACAGTTATTCCGCTTAGCATGAATGTAATAATGGCTGTTTCTATCTATTTTGTTGTCTTATTTTTCTTTATTTATTTCTTTTTAAGTTTTTAAATTGGAAAAATATGAACACCTCACTTACAAGTCTTTCATAGTCCGTCTCCTAACTCGCAGGTGTATTGTTGGCTACGTTCCAGATATTCTATGTGTGTGTGTGGCTGTTCGTTGGACGATCTGGTGTTTGTTGCTGGTTTTTTTGTTTTGATCGCTTTTAGCGCGACGGCACTTGTTGTTTGTTGTTATAGTTATCAAAAATGTCACTTTGTGCGACGGCACTTGTGTTGTTTTTTTGTTTTTGGTATTTTTGCGGCGAAGTTATTCACGGCAAACTTATTCAAAGGCACTTTATGCGACGGCACTTAGTGTGTTATTTTCTTGTTCGTATATTTTTTTTTTACAAGTGGCGTGACACTTGGAGTTTTCCGGTTGGTTGGGCGCCAATTAAGAATAAAAAGGTTCTTTGAATATAGAATGTTTGTTTATTGTGAGCGACTGCTCTTGTTTGGGCGTGGATTAAAACTAAACCTTACAGAGTTTGAATGCTACTTATAATACCCTAAAGCCCATGCAGCGAGGTGCTGCATCAGCACTTCTCGGCCGGTCGCATGTTTACGTTAGCGGGCAGCCGGAACCTGATCAGCAGCTCGTCAGCACTTTGGGCTGCTCGCGGCAGTCACTGGCCAGAATATGGGCCAATGCTGACGCAAGCTTTTCCGGAGTCAATGTACTTATGTTAAATTATATAATTGTATATTTTCAAACGTTCGGGTTGTTGGACGCACAGATTTGGGGGGTGTTTTGTAACCGGTGTAAATGGGACGTGGTTCAGAACTGACTATACATAAGAAAAATGCCGACGGCATTTCGACGATCTAATGCGCCAAGCTGCGCGCAGCGGTGGTGAGTTGTGAGAGAGAGAAGCTGAGAGCACTGGAGCTTGAGTGCATTCTTACGCATTGAGCGCATTGCTAGTGAGCGAAAAAGCTTTAAGTGCTTTTCGGTCGGCGGAGCGGAGGTGTGCCACTCACTTAGCAATGCGCTCGCATCAACAGGTGCAATTATGCTTTCTGCATATGTGAAGGTGTTGGCATTTATGGAGTGATAATGAAGTTCCTGAGTATGAGCCCCACTCGTGGATGTTGTTGAGGTTATATGATTGGTTCTTGTGTTTAAGTGGAATGATTAGAAAAAAATCCTCAGCATAAGCACTGAAATGTATTTCTTTTTCTAAGCTAATAATGTTGGAGAGTCTGTTGTAGGCGATTAGAAAGAGGATTACAGATATTGGAGAACCTTGGGGAATAGCATTGCGGAGTGGGTGAGGGGAGCTAATATTATTCTGTACTTTTATTTTTATACCCGCTACCCATAGGGTAGAAGGGTATTATAACTTTGCGCCGGCAGGAAATGTATGTAACAGGTAGAAGGAGGCATCTCCGACCCTATAAAGTATATATATTCTTGATCAGCGTCAACAGCCGAGACGAAATAGCCATGTGCGTCTATCCGTCCGTCCGTCCGTATGAAACACTGGATCTCAGAGACTATAAGAGATAGAGCTATAATTTTTTTTCGACAGCATTTTTTATGTTTGCACGCAGATCAAGTTTGTTTCAAAATTTTGCCACGCCCACTTCCGCCCCCGCAAATCAAAAAAATCGAATAACAAGCCTTTGTTTGACTTTGTTATTAAGTGGTCTGCTAGGAGCAGACCATCTAAAACTGATTTGTCGTGTTTGAACCTTGGTAGGGATGAATCAGTTTGTTTTCAGTAACAAACCACCGTAAACGATTTGCGATAATTTTTTCGAGTGTTTTAGAGAGGCAGCAGTTGAGTGAGATAGGTCGGTAGCTAGTAATTTCTGTTTTGTTAGAATTGGGTTTTAGTTTTGGGATGACTAGGCTGGTTTTGTATGATTGTGGGATGGTGTTGCTGAAAATAGAGTTGAATAGTGCTAATTCTTGATTTAAGTGAGATGGAGGTATTTTTAATCATGGGATAGGATATTCTGTTAAGGGCGGGGGTTCTTCCTTTAAGGGAGTTAAGTGCAGCTATAAGTATTAGTGAGATATCTGCTTCTATAATTTGAGCTGACGGGAAGGGTGTGAAGTTGTTTACATATTTGTTAGTGGTAAAGTTAATACTGAAGTTTTCGTCCTTAGATTGGTCTGACCAATGTTTGGCAAAGAGCTGAGCTATGTGGGATGTGTCTGTTGTATGAGTGTTGTTAGCGTTATCTATAATGCAGTGTATGGTTTTTATTGGGTTGAGGCCGCAGAGACGGCGGATGTTTGCTCAGATTTTGTCTGAGGCTGTATCTGGTGCTATTGATGTGAAGGTATTGAGGGTTTTTATTTTAGAAAGTTTTAGTTCTCTTCTAAAGAGAGCATTATCACGTTTGTATTTTAATAGGTTTTCAGTGTTGCTGTTTAAAATTAAGTTTAAAATTTTGCCATGATTTAAATTTGTTTGTCCTTAATATGGTCAGGGTCTTGCTCCACCAGGGGGTGTACTTGGAATAGCTATGTGGGGTAATTTGAGGTATGCTATGATGAGCAGCTTGGACAATTATTTTATTTATGACTGAGGTTTCTTTATTGATATTGGTGCTATTGGGTATGCTAAGGTTTAAATTGTTAGTGATTTGCGAAAATAGTGGCCAGTTAGCTTCTTTAGTTTAAAAAAAAGGGCGGGAAAAATGAATGTTTTGTAAGGGTGGGAACAGCGATATTAATATTCGGAAGTGATCGCTTCCGTGGAGGTCATCGACTGTTTTCCAGTGAGCGAAGGGGGTGAAATTGGGTGAGTATAAGGTGAGGTCTATATGTGTGAAGGTGTTGTGGGTAGAGAAATGGGTTGGGGAGCCATCGTTGAGTAGTGTTAAGTTTGAGTTTTGTATAAATTTGGCTAGGATTTGCCCTCTACTATTTGATTGGGGTGATCCCCAAGTGTGTTGCCAGCTATAGAAATCTCCTAATATGATTTGATTGATGTTGTTGGTGTATGGTTGAAAGTGGTAGTTTAGGGATTTGAGCGAGAAAGGTTTGTTTGGGGGTATGTAGGTTGAAAGGAGAGTAATTTTGAATTTGGATGTGAAGTCAATTGCGAGAGTTTCAATGTCATTAGATTGGGTTGTTAGGGAATGGTGTATGGATTTGTGAATTAGCATGGCAACGCCACCAAAACGATTGTGGGCTGAATTGTTGTGCATTTGGTAGTTAACTGGGAAAGGGATTGGCACATTTGTATTAAAATAATGGGTTTCTTGGAGGCAGATAAGTGGATAAGTGTGTGGTTTATGAAGTGTGCGTAGGGCGTGCAGTTATTTTGGCATATGTGTTTGTCAGCTGGTGTTTGTACATGTTGTGGTAGATATCAAGTGCTGCTTTATGGTCGACTTTTTCAGTTAATTTTATTGCCGTTAATTCCTGTTGCATGAGGAAGGTGAGGAAGGTATTTTCCTTACTTTAGTTACTTTTTGGGATTTTAATTCTTGTAGAATTTCAGTTTCTGGTATGTTTCTAAGTACATTACAATAGATTACACCTTTGGTAAAGTTTAGTGTTCTATGTTCTGATACAGTAATGTTTATATCGGTGATTTTAGTGAGTTTAAGAAGTTTTATTGCTTTCCGGTTTTTTTTATATACTTATAACTTTGTGCCGGCAGGAAATGTATGTAACAGGTAGAAGGAGGCATCTCCGACCCTATAAAGTATATATATTCTTGATCAGCGTCAACAGCCGAGACGATATAGCCATGTCCGTCTGTCCGTTCGTCCGTCCGTCCGTATGAAACACTGGATCTCAGAGACTATAAGAGATAGGGCTATAATTTTTTTTCGACAGCATTTTTTATATTTGCACGCAGATCAAGTTTGTTTCAAAATTTTACCACGCCCACTTCCGCCCCCGCAAATCAAAAAAATCGAATAACAAGCCTAATTTTAAAGCTAGAGTTGCGTTTTGGTATATACCATAATTACTGTAGTACTTATAATTCCTGAAAATTTGGTTGCGATCAGATAAAAATTGTGGAAGTTATTAAAGAAATACTTTTGTATGGGCAAAAACGCCTACTTACTAGGGGTCTTAGTTGCTTTGGCTGACAATCTGGTATATGTTACCGTTTATGGTATATTTTAAATGGTGTACTATATCGATATACCAAATATACCATTTGGTTTAGTTTTAGTATTTTTTTTTTAGTATTTTCGGTATATTTTGAAAATTATACCGCAATATTTTGCCTTTATTAAAAATGGGTAGCGGGTATCTCACAGTCGAGCACACTCAACTGTAACTTTCTTACTTGTTAGTTTTAATTAGGAGGCAGCCGTTTCTGGATTTTTTTTACATGTTTCCACTTCGCCTCCGCATGTATAATCTATGGTTTTTTGATGACAAATGGTGATATTTCTTCAAACGATTCATTGTCGTCTCTTTTAAGTACAATGTATTTGGGTTCATTGAATTTTGTGTTGTTGGCTCTATTGGTGAATTTGCCTATGTCAGGCGGTTCGTGCATGGTTGTTGTTTTTGGGCTAGAGCCCGGCTTAACTGTTTGTGCTGTGTATTTGTTTTTGGTTGTTTTACGTTATTTTCTTTTGTGGTAGTGTTTGTTTGTTTCGCGAGAGTTGCGGTGAACTGTGCGTTAGCGTAGCTTTTGCGTTTTCTTTTTAAACACGCCTTATCTCCTCGATCGTTAAGTTGATTCTGATGAAAGAAGCTAATTATTTGAAAAAAAAAATAATAATAATAAAAAAAAATAAACTTTATATATGTAGTGGACTACATAGGCATGACAAATCTTGCCATAATTATGTGCTTCCCTACGAGTACTTAGTTAAAATTTCAGGAAACGAAAATTACACGGATAGTTAGGAAGCAGAAGATTTGGACGAAATTCTAAGTATTTTGTAATGTTAACAAAAGAAGATATGAAATCCTGTTTATTTTAATTTTTTTATTTTTAATTTCAATATTTTATTCTCAAATTATTTAATAATGTACATACTATTTGAAAAAGAACATTTAAAAAATTTGGCAATTTTTTTTTATAATTTTTAGAAATTTTTTATCTCAAATCTAGCAACTTTTACTACGGAGAATCTGGAAGCACTGGCTACGGATTAATAATTGTATACCATGCAACTATTAGTTGTAATTAATAGAAGAAAAATAAAAATAATCGATTAATGTAGCAGGTTTTGATTTTATTAAATGTGAATGAACTGCAATTGCTACCAAAATAATAAACTAATGTATGAATTAAATAACATTTATATATATTTTATTTATTTAATACTGAACTAATAAATAATAATTTGGACAAACGCGAAGTAGTTAACCTATTTATTTTTTCTGTAGCAGTAGCACCCGTCTTATAAAAATGACGCTCTGCCGGAATCGAAGAGCCAATAAGGAAGCAATAAAGGCAAGCTATAATATATACATAGATTAGGATATACTAATCGAATCTCGTCCCAGGGTTTCGCTGTAGCTGCAATACTGAACCATTTAAGAAGTAGTTTAGCTCATATTGAATTTGCGATTCATTCATTCTTCTTGCTTCGTTTGTGTACCCATAAGTCGAATTCTACTTCGCCAGTTGATGACTCTTCACTAGCACTTCCAAGGCATTCAACTATTTGTGAATGTGCCGTCAATTCTTTCCTTATGTGTTTTATTATTGAAGCCAAGGACAAAGAATTATGAAAGTGTATTTTTTTGAAGCGAGAGTCCAGCAAAGTTTACGCAGCTAATAAAAACGACCGATCGAACTGTCCCAGTATAGTCGACATAAGCTTGCTTCCCGTAGATTTCGTGCACACTACTCTCACTATTTGTTGGCGTCCACAATGAGAAATGGGTATGACCTGGGCTAAAGTAGTATACTTCTCCCCCCTTATCTGAGTAGTCATGGCTTCTAATGGCTTAAGTAACGCAATAATTTCGACTATTTTATCTATTTCCATTGTTAAAATCATTTGCGGGGCATCAGAAAAATTTAATACCACTTGCCTGATGTATGACATTAATTTAATAAAGCGCTGCAGCATATACAAATTAGAATTCCACCTCATTTTCACATCAAAGATTGCCTTCAAGGCATTTCCTTCTGGAACGTAGAAAGCTGCAGCTGGAGCCAATTTTCTTTCGATTTTCCATTGCGCTTCAACCAAACTATTATTGTACGGCATTTAGTGATTAATCTAGATGCTTCTTCAAGTTATAATACATTCGTGCACACTAAATTTAAAACAAGGGATATGACGCAATTTTCCAAAGTTTTTGTATTATACATAGATCTTTGTTATTATTCGCATTCTTGCTCGTGCTGACCACTTTTGTATCGTCCTTTTGACCTAGTTGGTGTTTAAAAAAGTAAAATTCCAAATATACTGATGATATTGGTAATGGAAAGAAGAATAAATATAAATAAAAAAATTTACACATTTTGGTGGTTGTTGGTGCATTATAAGATTTTATTAAACCTTTAACTTTGCGCGTAAAATTATAGTTCAGTTATTTTGTAGTATAACGGATTTAATTGATGATTCAATTAATCGAAACCCATTTTACGGTACAATTAAGTCGCTAATTGAAACAAATTTGTCAATTAATATTTATCATATGATTAATCAAGCCATCACTAATTCCCCCAATTAAAAAAAAAATTCTAAGTAACACGCTACACCAAAATGCGAGAAAACTTGAAATTTTATTTTGTTTTTATGTGGGTGGCAAAAATCATTGGGGATTATATTTATGATTAGGTCTTTCAATTTCCATTGCGACAGTTTCCGAATGAAAAAACATCAATTCAAAGGTGATGAATTTATAATTGTGTGTGTTATATTAAAGCTTTGCTTCTAAATGTATTCTTAAAGTTTGCATTTAAATTTGTTAGTAATTCATCGATATCATCTTGAATTTAAATATTTTTAATTTTTTTTTATTAATCATTAATATATTCCCTTTTAATGAGATGAATTTGATCTATTTGGGATTTTAGTTAATCAATATTCAAACATTTTAATGAAATCCAACACATTTTTTTGGGTTCGCAAAATATTACCAACTAAAAATACGTTAAAAGATCAATTTCTCGAAATTATCTGGCAATCTAAAATAAAAAAAGCGAAAATAAATAATAACTTAACGAGCTAATATCACATGTACAGCGTAAGCAGTACCAAGTGAGTTAACAGCGTTTGTGCATTTTTAAGGAAAGCAGAGCTGGTTAGTCAAGGCCATGAGCGAAAGCACACTCTCACTCTCTTAGCAACGAAAGCTAGTAGTACGCAGATTATTTTTCGCGAGAGCAAGAACAACAACTTAACACAACCTTACAAGAAGGTATACCCTGCAGGTACGTTCAAGCCTGGCGCTGGCAATCAATCCAGACGTAGCCTCGCAGACGATGCGAGGAGCCAGGACACTTACAGGCAGGATGTCAGAGCCCAGCAGTGATATTTTGCTGGGACTGTGACAAGCGAGATATACGAACGATTCATTGGTGTCGGAGAAATTAATCGGGAAACGACCATCGACTTCCACCCCGGCGGGAGGAGCCGAGGACGACAGCCACCTCAACCCGCCAGTAATCCCGACGATGTTTGTAACCGGTAATGGCCAGGATCTAAATCGAAGGCATGACCGAAGGTTGGACACCAGTGCCACAACTAATCAGCGAAAGTAGCAACACGACCCCGAGAACGCCTTGATAGTATTCGCGAATTCGCTTCGTTCGAGATCACACTTATGGCACACGTTAGAGGATCAGTTCGCATGCTATTTATTTACTCATATTTTCTTTGTTCCATGGAATCAAGGATTTGCTGCGGCAACCACGGAAGAGAAACGTTTTCGCGCAAAATTGAATCCAATGACCGAGACCCCGTCCACGTCATACAACACACACTTGTTGGCCTATTCCGCTTCCGGCCACTTTGTCAGTATGACTCTCGCCGTCCCGAACACAACCAGGCTATCGACTTTGATGCTCCAGTCCTCGAAATGAGATCCGACCCGGCCAGCAAGAACCTTCCCTTTTGATTTGTTTATTAGACTTATTGTAATGTGCTTATTATAATTTCAATTGTCGACGTGGTTACATTGAAAGTTAAGAGAGATTCTTATTATTATTTCAAAATTATGCGTAATTTGAGTCAGGACGTTGAGAATTCTATAATAACTCTTACCGAGAAAGGGTGTTCATCCCGGTTATTATCTAGTAAACTTAACATTAGTCAGTCGGTGGTCATACGCGTCCAAAAAAAGCCCCTCAAAGTTTCTTAACAGATGCGGATGCTCATCATATAATGTCTAATATGAGAAAAGACAAGATCTTAACGCCAAAGGGGGCTTCTTTTGAGATTAATAAAAATGTAAGTGGATGGACAGCTCCAAGACCACTTCAAAAAAATTGGGTATGTTGCAGCAGTGAAAAAAAATAATCCTGCATTGTCGGATAAAAATGTGAAGGCACATTTAAGTTTTGCCAGACAGCACCGAAATTGGTCTATAGTTGACTGGAAGCGGGTAATTTGGTCAGATGAAACTAAATTTAATAGTTTCCAATCAGATGGAAATCAAAATTGCTGGCGCCGGCCCGGTGAATCAATCCAACGACACTACGTTAAGCAAACGGTAAAGCATGGTGGAGGACATAATATGGTCTAGGGACTCTTTATACCCAATACCGTTGGGTAGCAGGGGGTCTCGAAGTTAAGCACACTTGACTGTAGCCTTCTTGTTTTTTATGTTCTTGAATGATCAGCTTAAAAGTATGCAATATTTCATTCTCCAATTACAAATTTGTATGGCATAATTGCAGGTTTGTTTACATAAATTAAAAACGTAAACAGTAAATTTTATTTTTTTGCCTGTTGCAATTCTAAAGTGGTTCTGGAAGGGAGCTGGACATTATCTTTTTATAGGACTCTCGATAGAACATTAATTCGCCGGTGTGACGCGCATAGTGTTCCACCCAAATGGTGTTCTCCATCTCCTGCTGCTTTTGGCAAGAGACACTCACATGATTGTATTTCTGAAGCGATACGCTTGTGTGATAGATGGGACACATGGGCTTCCCAGTAGGGTTGTCGAAAATTTTAAAAAATATCGTATCGAAGATATTTTTTTTATCAAATAATATGATAATAATATTTCTAAATATCACCGAAAAATATCGATATATTTGATATTTTTGATTTTTTTTAATAAAAATGTTTTTCCTGGATAATAAAAAGAAAGTTTTATAAACTTACATTTTTGTAATTATAAATTTAATCAATATATATATATATATATATATATATATATATACGTGTCTTATACATTTCGTGTTAAACTTCGATTTTCACACATACTCGTACACACATATGCTATACCTACATACCTTTTTTTACGCGCATTTTGCAAAAATTTCGCTATGCTTATTGCGCAAGTGCGACGACAGATTCGATGAATTACCGCTGGTTTTAATTGTTTTCTCACAATGAATGCACTTCGCGGTGCCGCCTGTTATGTTTGTGTAATTTTATTTAACATTCATTTTTCTCTTTATTCTTGTAATTTAAGTTTAAATTGAAAGTTTCAATCGACGCTTTGAATTTAGAGTGATTTCGATATTTGGGCAAAAAAAATATCACGATATAAATATATCATTTATAGAAAAAACAAGTAAGAAAGTTACAGTCGAGTGTGCTCGACTGTGAGATACCCGCTACCCATTTTTAATAAAGGCAAAATATTGCGGTATTATTTTCAAAATATACCGAAAATACTAAAAAAATACTAAAAATATACTAAATGGTATGTTTGGTATATCGATATAGTACACCATTCAAAATATACCATAGGCGGCATAATATACCAGATTGTCAGCCAAAGCAACTAAGAGCCCTAGTAAGTAGGCGTTTTTGCCCATACAAAAGTATTTCTTTAATCTCCACAATTTTTATCTGATCTCAACTAAATTTTCAGGAATCATAACTACTATAGTAATTATTGTATATACCAAAATTCGCAACTCTAGCTTGAAATTTACGCTTGTTATTCGATTTTTGATTTGAAGTGGGCGTGGCCAAAATTTGAAACAAACTTGATCTGCGTGCAAACATAACAAATGCTGTCGAAAAAAAATTATAGCTCTATCTCTTATAGTCTCTGAGATCTAGGTGTTCATACGGACAGACGGACAGACGGACAGACGGACAGACACACAGACGGACAGACGGACATGGCTATATCGTCTCGGCTGTTGATGCTGATCAAGAATATATATACTTTATAGGGTCGGAGATGCCTCCTTCTACCTGTTACATACTGCACAAAGTTATAATACCCTTCTACCCTATTAGCGGGTATAAAAATCGATATATTGATATTTTGATATATTATCAACAACCCTACTTCCCAGCTTCTGTTTCCTCTAATTACTTAACTGGAACCAGTGTTGCCAAAGTTTGTTGAGAAATAAAAGCTGCTTTTGACGGGAAGTACGATGCAAAAAAGCTGAAAAATTAGAACAAAAAGGCTATAAAAAAGCTGATTTTTTAATTCATTGGATTCTCTATATTTTTCACAGGGTGAGCTCACAAAATCAGTTAGATTGAAACATATGTATAGAATTTGTACAGCAGCTGCTCTAATATTCACAATATTTGGAGAATTTCATTAAAACTATCCTCATTCTTCTCATTTTTATTGTCATATGTTCATCCAGTTTTTCTATCATTTTTAGGAATTTATTAGGAAGGTTATATCTATAGCAGCATTTGTTAAGTCTGCGCAAGCCATAATTGAAAATGCATGATTTAGAATAAAATGTATTATATTTTCATTTTAAGTAGAAAACAACGAGTAGAAAAACAAATAGCGCTGTTGTCTTCAAATTATTTAACGACTAGGTTTCCTCAATGATCCAATTGAGCCAACAATGTATGCTCGGCCACAAAAAGACTTTGACGGTCAAGACGATGGAGCTATTTCTTGCTCCATCGTCTGTCGGCCACAAGGTGACAATCGGTATTTGCAGGCACGCTTTAGAGTCCGGCTCTAGCTCGTCGGCTTTGGGGGTGGTGGTCTTGCTTATACCGATAGCCATTTCTTCTCTGCTCATTATTATTATTTAAGATCCGAAATTGAGCGTGCTGCGACGAAGAAGGGATTGCTAGAAAACTAGCCGGAAAGAGAAAGAAAATCCAACAATGTCTCAAAAAATAGAAGAGGGAGAAAGTGAGAGAGAATAAGAGAGAGAGAGAGAGAGAGAGAGAGAGAGAGAGAGAGAGAGAGCGAGAATTGAGGTAGGCCATCACAGCTGTTAAGTGATGAAGTCCCCTCCCAACCTAAGATCACTGCCTCAGAGCATGGCTCTGGTGATCCCTTCTAACCCTACGACAGTGGTGTCGCTGGCTTGTTTCGGCTAAATAAAAAGTAAATTATTTCATGGTTTATAATATTTAATTAATGAGAGATATTAAACAATAAGGCATCAAGAATATAAATAGTACTAAATGATCAATAATAATAATATAAGAGGATAGTTGCAATAATATTATAGTTTTTTTTTCTAAATATATAAATGTTTTTTAATTTCAGTGCTTTGTCTTATTTCATGTACCAAATATTAAACTTTAGTAATTTATCTTCAAACATTTTCTTTACAATATTTAATAACTTGAATTTTTTTTGCATGCTCTTCTATAAATTTATATTTCGTGTTCGTACAAAATAAATTGAGGTGAAAGTATGAAGTGTGTTTTCGCAACCTACCAACAAGAACTCCTGCGGCGGCGATCGATCTCCGGCGAAGTTGTGCTGGAACTGTGCTAAATCAAAAGAAATACAACTTTCACCAAAACACTTCATATTGTACCTACGCGAAACTGGTACTAACTATTCAATATAATTTTTGCATACGTTTTATTTTTGTCGATTGTTTTAACTTATCTATTTAATTTAATTTAATGAACTGAGCATTATAAAATACTTCACTTTTAATTTATAATAATCAAAAAAAAAATAATGCAATTTAGCAGCGCTTTGTTTTTCTTATCTTTTGAAAAATTGCAAATGGTACTATATGGAAGCACTTTGCTTTTTTAATTTGTTGTTTTACAATTATTAATAATTTTATTATAATTTTATACTTTTGCCATTGTAGTACTGTTTTAATGTAAGTTTGAATTTTTAACTATTTCGTGAACGAGTGAACTTTTAATTTTTTAAAAAATTTCCAACTTTTAACTTTTCAATGTATTCATTTTTTTGTCGAATTTTAACTAAATTAAATTTAATTAAATTATTTTTTTATTTTTAATATTTCTGTGCAATTTTTGCAATTTTCGCAAAACTAAATTTTTCTTAACATGTTTTATTTTTAACTTGGGCTGAGCGGCGCTACACTGTTGAGTTTTAATCATTCACATTAATTTTCTATTTTTGTTTTAAACAATGTAGCGCATCATTTTAACTTTTCAAATTTGGTTTTTTACTTTTTCATATCTGCACTTTTAACACACACACCTTTTTTTTTATATGCGAACTAGTCGCTGATGATCAGGAAAGTAAAGATGAGATGATTGGTGATGATGAGATGAGCGAAGATGCTGGTGATGATGACTAAAGTTGAGACGCAAAATACGCCGGCGCAATAAGGCAGAAAGAAGTCGACGATGTCGCTCACTGGCCCTTCGCTGGCCGATAGTTCGGCGGCAAATATGGCGCTCAGTGGCGCTCCGCTGGTCGATAGTTTGGCGGCAAAAATAGCGCGCACTGGCACTCCGCTAGCAGCTAGAGTAGCGGTAAAGATGGCGCGCACTGGCGCTTCGCTGGCCGCTAGCGCGGTAACAAAAATGGCGCTCAGTGCCGCTTCGCTGGCCGCTTTAGCAGCGGCAAGGATGACGCTAAATGGCGGCGGCAAAGGTGGCGCTGAGGGCTCTTAGCTAGCCGCTAGTGCGCCGCAATGAGAGCACTTTGGTGCGCTTTACTGGCCGCTAGGGCGGCGACAAAGATGACGCTTAGTAGCGCTCCGCCGGCCGCTAGTGCAGGCACTGTCGCGCTCAAAAAAAGAGCCAAACCAAAAAGACAAAAAATATCGAAAACGACCTGCGAAAGCAACAACAATGAGTAACGAACACCTACCAGAATCTATTACTATCAATTCTTACCACGTATAAAATGCACCTCTTGTGTCTTGTGGTATAAATTTTCCACATCAACCAATATGCGTCTATGCACGCTGCCGGTCACCAGAAAAGTGCTCTGACCGGAACCAGCCCAGCTTAAGCTTGCTGAGCATGCGCGTGGTGACGCAAACGTCAAAGCTGAGCTTTCCAGAGCAACTCGCCAAACGTCAAATGTGAGCTTTTCAGTGCAGCTGATGCACCAATTAAAGCTCAGCTTTCCAGCGCAGCTGATGCACCACTTAAAGCTGCGCCCTTAGTTGAAATTGAACTTGCATACTTTTAGGACGCATTTAAAATATTTCTGTTTCAGGCGCCGTTACACGTCTTGACCGTCAAAGTTACAAAATCTATTTGGTTTGTTTGCATAATGTCGTGGTTAAAACATTGGCGCGCAAATCAGAGAGTTTTGTGGTGATTGTACTTTTGCAGTAACTGTCATCCGTGTCGTCCTTTTGCCTTTAGTGACGCTACGATAAGAATTGGCATGTTCTTTGACATTGCTTAACAACTCTATACAATCGATTTCTTACTAAAAATGTTGCCAAGCATCCACAGAACAGCTACAGCAAATATTATTCCATAATTTTAGGCAAATAAAAAAAATTTAAAAAAAGCATTCAAGTAAAAAAAAAGCCAGAATTTCCGCTGCCCGCTGTTTACATTTTTTCTAGCAAATGGCATTTGAAAAAAGCCAGTTTTGACGGGAAAAAGGTGATTCTGGCAACACTGGCTGGAACCGAACGAAGATACTGAAAATGTAACTAAAATCAAACCGACGCAACTTGAGCAGCAAAACAAGCAGCTGCAAACAGAGCTTAAGGCGCAAGAAGTCAAGCTGGTACGAATAATGCTACATAAATAATAAATTAAATAAATTAAAATAAAAAATAAAATACATTAAATTAAATTAATAAATTCTTTCAATACTAATTTTAATCATGTCTTGAAGGTTGAGCTATCAGCATTAAAAAACGAATTGCAACTGCTAAAGAACAACTTTTTTTGCAAAGGTCAAGGACTGTGCACTATGCGAAAATAAAGTAGGCGATTTGGAAATGAAGTTGCAAAAGAGTGCAAAGTTAAATTTTGAGGTGGAACAAAAACTTGCCAGGATGAGGCAAGTTATATTAAAAGGCGGCAACAATTTGAGAGCATTATAGAGGCATCTTATGATAGATCGATAGCACATCATAAACAGGTACACGCAATTGTTAAGAATATAGTAATTGCCAATAGTATCTATAATAATTAATTTTAGTCACAAATATCGCAAGAGTGTGACAGGCAACAATTCCTCGACGACATTAATCGCGAAGCTGCTAAGGATAACGACGAGGTGTTATGGGAGACGCTTTTAGAAGAGAACAAAGCCAAGGCCAATGGCACCCAGCAACAGCAGATGCAGACTGTTTATACAGTGGAAATTGATGCTGCGTCCGAACATAGTATTCGAAATACAGCAATTACTACAGGGCCATCATCATCCTCATCAACGGCACCAGCTGCAACTGCAAAATCAGTCAGACGTAGACGAATTTAATTTAAACAAGTAAGAAAGCTACAGTCGAGTGTGCTCGACTGTGAGATACCCGCTACCCATTTTTAATAAAAGCAAAATATTGCGGTATCATTTTCAAAATATACCGAATATACTGCAAAAATAATAAAAATATACCAAATGGTATATTTGGTATATCGATATAGTACACCATTCAAAATATACCATAGGCGGCATAATATACCAAATTGTCGGCCAAAGCAACTCAGACCCCTAGTAAGTAGGCGCTTTTGCCCATACAAAAGTATTTCTTTAATAACTTCCACAATTTTTATCTGATCGTAACCAAATTTTTATGAATCATGACTACTGTAGTTATTATTGTATATACCAAAATTCGTAACTCTAGCTTTAAAATTACGCCGATTTTTTTGATTCGCGGGGGCGGAAGTGGGCATGGCATTTGAAATAAACTTGATCTGCGTGCAAACATAACAAATGCTGTCGAAAAAAAATGATAGCTCTATCTCTTATAGTCTCTGAGATCTAGGTGTTCATACGGACAGACGGACAGACACACAGACGGACAGACGGACATGGCTATATCGTCTCGGCTGTTGACGCTGATCAAGAATATATATACTTTATAGGGTCGGAGATGCCTCCTTATACCTGTTACATACATTTCCTGCCGGCACAAAGTTATAATACCCTTCTACCCTATGGGTAGCGGGTATAAAAAGTCAGTAGATTAAGGCTTTCGTATACCAATGTAACCTTTAAGCTCTGCTATATGTATAAGCATCAAGTTCTGAAAAGTTAAATGCTTAAGCAATACATTAAAGATGGAAGCTCTATTTGATTAATAGAGCTCTCGGCTGGAAGCTTTATTACAGATTATACTGTTATATTTCCTCGCGCAGACTACAGAGAATGTATATGTGTGCTGAAGTCGCCATATATTGTATATTGATGTGCTCGACTCGATTGCAATTGTACTGCAAATCTTGTTGCACATACACACACATATGTATACACTGACAAAGCATTACATTAAAGCGGTATAACCTCCTCCGACAAAAGTCGTAGGAAATTCTCGGCCAACTTTGGACTGCTTGGTAGAGCGATAATATAATATATTGAGCATAACAAATTGGTTAGTGACCAATATTACTCGCCATGAGCAATATTGAGACGAGTGAGGCGGAAGCTGAGTTGCTGGCAAAGTTCCTCAAGCTTCCAAGAGTCGCAAGATCGCCCCAGAGCGGAGGGCCTGCATCTGCGCCCCCAAAGGTGGATGAGCTAGTATTTAGCTTTGATGCAGTCGAAGAAGCGGCAACGCCCAAAAGAGCCCGAGAGGATCGGAGTCCTGGTGTCTAATCGGAAGCGGTGTCAAAAAAGATTAAAATTCATAGAAGCCTTAAAGAGACGGTAGAAGAGCTGGGCGAGTTGATCGATGGTCTGATCAAGACATGATGACAAGCACAACACTGATTCTTCCATTAAGCGCATATCCAAACAGCTTAGGCGTCCTACGGATAAGAAGAAAGCAGAGAAGGGAAGCGTGCGTCAGGATACTGAAGGAGGCAAAACCACAAATAAGCCGCCAAGAAGACGCAGAAGGCTGGACGCCATCATTATACAACCCACGGACGGGATCTCCTACAGTGATGTGCTCAAATTGGTGACGCATAGCGACGATAGCAAGTTGCAGAGGGTCGGTGAACAAGTAAGGCGGATGAGAAAAACTGCCGGCGACGGACTGATCCTGGAAATTGACATGAACTCCAAGCCTTCTATGCTAAAAATGAGAGAAGATTTAAGCGAAGCGCTCGGCTCGAAAGCCAAAATGAGAGCACTAACTCAGAAAACCATCCTGGAGATAAGAGATATAGACTGTCTGGTGTCTAAAGAAGACGTGCTGGTAGCCTGTGAAAAATTCAGCCAAGCGAATCTGGAACTAAGTGCCATCAAAGCACTTAGGCCTGGTTTTGACGGTATGCAGCTGGGAAATGTTAGTATGCCGAGGGAGGCTGCATCATCTATTCTACAGAATGGAAAAATCCGGTTAGGCTGGACAAGCTGTAGAGTGAGAGAGGTCTGAGAGGCCAGAAAAGAGAGGTGCTACAAATGCTTGGAGTTTGGACATATTGCCAATTCGGAGGCATTCCGGTCTTACGCATTGGAAACTGCCGGATTGTTTGTGAAATCATATCCCTGGCTGTTCTTGCGCTTTAAGATCTGTTTGCAGCTGCTTGTTTTGTTGCTCAAGTTGCGTCAGTTTCATTTTAGTTACATTTTCAGTCGCTTCCTTTTGTTCCAGCTAAGTAATTAGAGGAAACAACAAAATTTATATATAAGTGAGTATTAAATATATATAAAATATCTAGCTTCATTACATTATAAGATATTTACAAACATATAAATACTATATAAGGCAGGGGTGCTCAAATTCGTCTTATGGCAGTGCGTTTACTAACACAGACACAAGAAAACGTGCAAATACATATGGGTAATTCCATAACGGAATTTGTTCCGTGCGAGACTCCTTACATTGAAAATAACATAAACTGAAACAATTTTGAAAATAAGAAAAGTTTATTTTTATAGCTCTAGATAAGTATTTTAATTAGAGCTAAGTATGGTTTTGGAATTTTCTTTCTGTTTTGTTTTCTGTTGTGATAATTGCAAAAATTTACGCAAAACCAAAAAATGAACGAAATTATATATTTTATCGGAAAACAGATCAAGTTTCTAAAATCAATCTTAGCTCTAAATATAGTGCTTATCTAGATCTTTAAGAATAACATTCACTTATTTTTAAAATTGTTTCAGTTTATGTTATTTTCACTGCAGTGCACTGCAAAAAGTCTCGCACGGGACGAATTTCGCCATGGAATTACCCATATGTATGTAGCGGCGTACTACCCATAAGCACAGGGCATCTACAAAAACAAAAGTGCACTCAGTGTATAGGCGTTGAGCAGTGCTCAATGAGCACCCCTGATTGGCTTACTAAAAATAAAACAATAGCTAAAAACCCTTGACTGCTATTATTCAATTATATAGTATAAAATTTGTTGTATTTATTTTAAACTATATATGTTTCGAAGAATTACTGATCTAAATAAGTTTAGTTTAAAGTTAAGGGGCTGTCCATATATTACGTTATTACGTTTTTTTGCGATTTTTGACCACCTCCCCTTGTCAGCCACAACAATTTTGACACGCTCGGAAGTAAACAAAATCTTTACCGCGCTTTTGAGTTTCGCACGCATGTAATCAAACAGCTGACTTTGCAGGGCTGTCAAAATTTTAGGGATGCATCAAAACAATTAAAATCTTTTGATTCACTTTAGTCAAACTATATACTATCCAAATTATATTATTTAAATAGGTTTACTTTTTATGAAAAATTTGAATTTTCGTTGAAAAATCGGCTCGCTGGCCCAATGTGCAATGTAAGGATGATGATGAAATAGTTGTGGTGCCATAAATGATATCCAGTCGGTGAATGCATCCAAAACGTCAAATGAATCATTTATTCTAAAAGTGGGCAGACTCTTATTTGTGCACAGTATATAATATTTGGGTGTGAGTGAGTAGGGTAGTATTGTCTGTTTTGATTGACAGTGTTCGCGCTCATTCCATAGTTGTACAGCGCGGGGATATGACGTTTTGAAAATAACATAGCTCCGCCAAAAAAAAAACAACATAATTCCGCTCGAAAAATTTACCGAGGGGAGATATGTCGCGCGGAGATATTTTAATTATCATTGCGTAGAGCAGAAACAGTGGACTCCTCAGCTGATCTACACCTCTTCCCTTTGTTTTCTTTGAAGTCCCCTCAAAATCAAATTTAGGACGGCACCGATTAGAACTTTCCTCTATTTAATTTGATTTGCAATGGGGGCGCTTTATTGACACAGATTCTTTTTTATTAAGCCATCCTGATTGATATTAAATAACTGAATATTTTTTGCGTTTGTAATTTTTCCATAAAGACGCAATTGTTTTGCAGAGTTTCTCAATTTTTTTGACACTTCGCTCAACTCTGGAATCATGTAGATGTTGTTTTCAATGTTCGCATGTACTTCGACATCAACTTTTTCAATTTTCCTGCGTTGGTTCCATTTTCTATTCTATGCACTACATATTAAAAATATGGAGATGTGGAAACACACACTTTTGCGATGCACCAAAATCAAATATGATTCAAAAGGAAATACAATGAGATACATACCAATTTTTGGAATTTTTTGGAACACAAACTTTAACTTTAACTAAACATAAAATAGATTTTCACAAATTACAGAAGAAATGATCAAATTAGTTTTATGAAAAAACTTTGACAGGAAAGTTAACTAAAGTTAATTAATATATCGATTTAAAGAAAGTACCTTCAATTTCAAAATTCATTCAAAATAATTAAATTCGGAGCACTCCAGCTAACGTGTAATCGCTTTGAAAGGGCGAAATGAACTAGAAAAGCAACTTTCTCAGTGCAACTCCGTTCTCGAAATGAACACGTGTTCATGATTGCAAAGCTATTTTTAGAAAGTACCGTTAGATTTTCAGTATACCAATAAGAATCTTAGACTTTTAAAAAACAATTTCTTTACATTTTGCTTAAATAATACGTCATCACATTTTGTGATTTTTCCCTTCTGATGGATCGACAGCTCTGCATTACAAACCAATTCTAAAACCATCTAGTCCTATTCAACTCGACTGTACGCGTATCGAACTCCTACGGGTCCTGTCACAGAACCCTCTCCACATTTATTTTTATTTGTTTGGTTCGACTGTCCGTCGAACAAACTCCAAATTTGTGGAGGTAGAGAACCTAAGTAGTGTCGATGTCTGCGATCTAGGGGGCTGACGTGTGTCCGGAGACAGTCCTGCCGGGTATCCTCCAAGTCGAGGATTCCCCATGGGGACGCATATGTCTCCATATCGGACACTTGCACCTAATTTCTTTTGCAATTGAAATATTGCAAGAGGGGAGAATGTTCAGGCGACCACATTGTAAGTGAGTGGCACTCTCCCCGTTCCGCCGATCGAAGAGCACTCAATACTTTTCGCTCACACACAAGCAAACACTCTAAGTTCCCAGTCCTCTCAGCTTCTTTCTTCCGTAACTTTCCACCGCAAAACAGAACTTTGCGAAGGGCTCGGCGCTAGCTGAGCAAAATGCCGGCAGGAATTAGTTGCAATTTCTAACTTTATAAAAGCGGTCAAAATCTGTGCGTTTTTAATGTAATATACCGATGTTATAAATATATAAGAAAATGAAACTCGTGTGTTTTCAATTCAATATATTTGGAAAGGAAATATTTGGGAAACATCTTGTGCCACCACAGCACACACCAAAGAAGGGGCTATCCGAACCAGTATGGAGATGTGTGCATCCCTGGACAAAGCAGGCTTCCCGGAGAGGAAGCCATGGGACTAAGAGCGACTGATCATTAAGTCGCAACGCCAAACCTTTTCAAAAGATTACTATTGTTTACAGTACAAGCAACATGCTCCCCCTTCAAGTTCCGTCCGGAATGCTCCAAGCTCTGGATTCCGATAATAAAGGTCCTCATCAAATCCACCATTAATTCGTGCAAGTGTGTGTGTAAAGTGGAAAGACTATGAAAGAAATAAGGATTTTTTTCGAAACCATAAACCAGGAATGGCTAGATACACCGCTGGTATTAATGGAAATGAAAATGTTGGACGTCCACAAAAAAAATTTGGCGGATTGTCAGACCTAACTGAAGATGTCCCATCAGATGCATTGTTGGTAGCTGCAGACTGCAGTTTGTGCTGCACGCAGTGCTTAACAATTGGTTTCAATGGTAAACTCCGACGAAGAGTTTAGGGGTAATATAATGAAAATTATGACTATTTTGATGAAAAAGCACTGGCCCTATTTGTAGATGTTGGACATACCAAGTACACATGGAAATTGTCAAAGAGAGCCAAAGGACAAAACGCCGATATATATCCATGCTACGATAAACTGCGTTGTGCGAATAACAAAATTCTATCCCTGGGTCATCACGGTCACTGATCATTTCGCTGAAGTAGCACTAAAAAGCTTAGTGGACCATACGATTGCTAGAAACAATAATAACACTCAATTAATTGCTACATACAAATTGGGGTGTGATGGCAGCAACGCCCATTCAACGTACAGGCAAACAATTTGAGGACTTTGATGGAAACATGATAGATCAATATTTATTTTCAATTTGTCTGGTGCCATTAACAGTGCAGAACGGACCGATAGTTTTATTGAAAAACAATAGACCTTCTTCTACTCGATATTGTCGACCTATTGAAACACTTTGCGAAAAAGAATCGGCAGACTAAATTCGCAGAGAAAGTAAAAATATTAACAGCCAAATATCAAATATTTTACCAACATTAGTGAGTGGCTTTAAAATTGATAACCAATATCATATAACCATGCTTGATGTCAAAACGTTCAGTGCAATATCGGAATCTTCTTCGCAAACATGTGGAATCTGTAACGCAACTCCAAGGAATATGAGCGGTCTAAATTTGGTGAAGAGCTTGTCTATTAATGAAAACGTCTTTGAATATGGCTTAATAAGTCTTCACGCCTGGATTAGGTTTTTCGAGTGTGTTTTGCACATTGCATATAGAATTCCGTTACAAAATTGGCAAGCTCGTGGTGTTGATAAGGATGTTGTTGAAGAAAATAAAAGTAATATTCAGCAGAAGTTGTGAGAAGAAATGCATTTGCTGGCAGATATACCAATTGCTACTGCTGGCAGTACGAACAACTGAAACACTTCAAGGAGGTTTTTCGAAAACCAAATTTGGCTGCTCGTATAACAGGAGTAAGCTATGATTTAATACATCGATTCAGTGTAGTCTTACGAGCACTGGCGTGTTGCCGGATTGTTTGTGAAATCATATCCCCAGCTGCTCACAGAATTTTCATTCATGGAGCAGACATTATAAGCCATTTTGCCTTCTAATTTGTATGATGTCTGAGGAAGCTCTTGAAGCCAGGAACAAGGACTTCCGAAACGTACGCGAGAGCAATACAATAAAAATTGCAGAAAACATACCATGGAAGATGTGTTAAATGCCTTATTAGTTTCTTCCGACCCTTTGATAACTTCACTGTCAAATGGGTCTGCAATTTCTTCTACAAAAACAATTATTATGGACGAAGATGTTAAGAGTTTGGTTCTAATAAAGAACCTGAATAAGCCTCTCTCTGATTCCGATGATTCCGAATAACATTCTAGCCTTTTTTAGATAAAATTTTTTTATTAAATATGTTAATTGAAGTTAAAAAATATAAAAGTAAAACAAAATTTTATATTTAAAATTTTTTTTAAATTTAGGAAAAAAAATTTTTTTTAACTTGAAAAATTCTATGATTATTCTCTAATCAGTTACTGATGACACCTAACAAACAGCTAACTTTGCATGGCTGTCAAAATTTTAGGGATGCATCAAAACAATTAAAATCTTTTGATTCACTTTAGTCAAACTATATACTATCCAAATTATATTATTTAAATAGGTTTACTTTTTAAGAAAAATTTGAATTTTCGTTGAAAAATCGGCTCGCTGGCCCAATGTGCAATGTAAGGATGATGATGAAATAGTTGTGGTGCCATAAATGATACGCGTAAAAAATATAAAAGTAAAACAAAATTTTATATTTAAAATTTTTTTTCAAATGTCTTACATCAAAACTAGAAAATTTTTGTGTAATGTGCACATGCATTTTCAAAAATCTCACTAGTTAACAATTAAATCGAACACGAAAACTGAAATTACAATGTCGTAACACAATATTGCAAATTTGTAGGTGACGTGAAAAACATATATGTATTTATATTCTACCGCCGTTGAAAAAAGCCCTTCGCTCGAAGACGAACTGGCAGGAATAGCCAGAATTGTCCGAGCTAATTTGGGAAGGTATCCAAAATTCTAGAATATGTGTGCCAGGAGCTACTGGATAGGCCAAATATTTGTTAAGCTCTATGACAATATCGTTTTTCTCAGCTTTTCGTTTTTTTACATAATTTAAGTCAAAAAATTCAGCAAACATTCCATTTTAAGAATTATTGGGCTTAAGTTATTAGTCATCATGTCATCAAGGCTACTATATTCATGATCTATAAATTCGGAGAGCATTGCTTTTACCGTAACTAACACATTTTCTTTTTTTTTTTCTCTGAGAGGAAATTCATATCTTTATATGAAGGGTTCAAGAAAAGCCCAACCAAATGATCGATTGCCGGAAGAAACCTGACTTCTAATGCGCTAAGGGTCATTGTTTTAAACTCACTTATTATTTGGGAATCAAGTATGCTAGTTCTGCAAAGTTTACATAATTTTTCAAATATTTGCATTGTTGGTTCCTTGTCAGAGCTAAGTGCTTCAGAGCAGTCCCTTAAAGGTTTTAAGAAGCATAAAATGTTTTCAAGTAATGAAAAATCTAAATAACTAATTCGCTGTAGCTCATCTTCTTTAAGTAAAAGAGTTATTTCCTCTTTTACATCAAATATACTCAAGAGCATAAAAATGTATAGCGTATTTTAACTTGCTGTTTCAGCGTTTTTGAGAGCTTACTGCTAAGCTGAGAATGTTTAAAATATTTGACTAATGATTTGCAGCAATCTATTAAAGCATTCACTTCCGCAATAGGGTTTTTCTCAATGACGTCATCTATGACAAGGTTCAGATTGTGACAAGCACAAGATAGGCGCTTGAAGCTTTTACGACATTTGCACCATTGCACTATGGGCCAAAAGCCCAAATTTGCGGCATAAACTCTAAAATGGACCTAAGATTCTGAAAATTTGCACAAATATCTGGGAGAGAAAGATAGAATTTCGGAAAAATTTTGTGTCAATTTGACCACGCCTTCCTCCCGCCCCCATATAACCGTCCGTATGAAACACTGGATCTCAGAGACTATAAGAGATAGAGCTATAATTTTTTTTCGACAGCATTTGTTATGTTTGCACGCAGATCAAGTTTGTTTCAAATTTTTGCCACGCCCACTTCCGCCCCCGCAAATCAAAAAAATCGAATAACAAGTCTAATTTTAAAGCTAGAGTTACGAATTTTGGTATATACAATAATTACCATAGTGGTTATGATTCCTGAAAATTTGGTTGCGATCAGAAAAATTGTCGAAGTTATTAAAAAAACACTTTGAGCAGCGCTGCATGAGAGAACTCATAAACACCTGCAACATGTATTGTTATTTCAAAAACGGGCAAAAAACCATTACTAAAAATGGATTCTATAGAGATTTGTTAAAAATATTACATTTTTACCTTTAAGGCACTTTGAGGCACTTAAAAGAAAAGCTTCACAGAACACATGTACTTTTGTTAGAATAAGCTAGAACAACACATTTGCAACACATTAGTCAAAACAACACAAACATTTAGAAATATAGAAAAACGTTTAGTAACTATTAATTTACATACCTTGATCTTTATTTTCCATTTACACACTTTTAACTTTTAATGTTTGGTTCAATTGATTTACGAGCTGCAAGTCGTCAAAATTTTCGCGGGTTTTTGTCTAAAACAAAACGACACTGAAAAGCTGACTTTAAAAGCGCGCAAAAAATTAGGTATTCCCAAAAAATTTATCAAAATTTTTTATATCATATAAGTATTCAAGATACCAAAAAATAATTAAACAACACTATTTCAAAAAAATTCATTTATGCCGCATATTTGGGCTTTTGGCCCATAGTGCATTGTCCGTAACGAACACAGCTGGATCCATAGTTTCAAGTGTTTTGAAATCCTGCAAAATGTCCTGAACATTTTTGAGAATATTTTCTCCAGTTTTCTTCTCGTCCAAGAAGTCCATGATGCCTTTAAAAGATTCACATTCTTCTCGTCCAAAAGTCCATGATGCCTGTAAAAGATTCACAAGTTAAATGCTTCATAAACATTAATAAATAAATATGTATATATGTAAGTATGAACATGTACATTATATCGTACACACAAATATATTATAAAAATTGGTTTATATTAATAGCTAAAAGAGCGACGTTCAGTCGGAAGCTATCATCCACATAGTGAGCAGTAAGCGATATAAAATTTCGCTGCGTGTACAGAACACCTTTTTTTCTCTACAGAAGACTGTAGTGTGTAACGATACGAAATGTTCAAAGATCGGAGAGTCTGTTCTAGCGGGGCACGCTATAGGGTCCGGCTTCTGCTCGTCGGCTTTGGGGGTGGTGGTCTTGCTTGGACGGTCTCTATCACTTACCACACATTACTATTATTAAATCCAGAATTGAGCGTTCTTGCGACAAATAGAAGGAACAGATAACTAGACCGGAAGAATTCGGAAATGAAGAAATGCGAACAGACAGAGAGAAGACTAAAATTTTTTAACAAGACGCAGATGTTGTTGTGCTTGTGAGTTGCCCACCCTACCTATGATCACCGGCCGCTAGAACATTGCTCTGGTGATCCCTTTAACACCCTACATCAGGGTAGACATCAGCTTAGATCAAACAGAAAGATCAGGATTTCATGATTCAGTTTAATTCATACTTAAAGAAAACACTAATTTGGCTAAAATTAATTCGATTTTTAACATGATTTCCCGTTTCGGAGTTTCAAAGCAAACCGATTGATTATATAAGCAAAATGTTTTAGATAATTTTTAGGTGGACGTATTGGTCAGTGAGCGAAAGTAGACCAATATTTCAATTAATTCAATATATAATTCTCTACTTAAAATTGGCAAAGATTATTATAATAATAATGTTGGGAAAAATTAAAGTTAATAAAAATTCTAAATTACAAGATTATGGTATGCAATGCGGGAGTTTGGGTGTTATTAAAACTTATTTAAATTAACAATTTTTATAATTTGTGAGTTAGTGAAAGCGTGGAACCAAAAATCAGCAAGAATATAAAAAAAATAAAAATATATGAAATCATACCGTAAACCAAAAATGATTTGTTAATGAGTTGAATTTTGGGATATTACAAATTTGCGTGTTAAGTTAGTTATAAAAATTAGCTCTAATAAATTATTTAAATAAAATTCTGGTTAGGTCGGTTTTGATTGGTTCAATTAGTAGCGGAGATTTCGTATAAATGAATGAAAAATTGTATATATATGTACAAATAAATCACTCACGGCATATCCATCGGCGAAAGATCGATCTTTGCTTAGGTTTGCTGTAAAAGAATTTGTCACCATAGTATTTCATAGAATCTGACCTTTATACGAGAATGGTAATTTAAATAAATTAATGGCCAATTGTTTAGAGGAACTTTTCACACAAAAAAAAAAAAATAGCAGAAAAAAATTTCTTTTATATTCATACCAATTCAGATTTTCTCGTTTTCACTTCACTTTTCTTACATATGTATTTTCTCCTTTTTTTTTAAAGATATACACTTCAGATTATTTAGTATTCACTAAAGACAAAAAGTCTTTTCTAGAAGGGGCATTTAAAACTAAAAATTAGATTGTAAATATTAAATAAAACTATAATATAAAAAATAGACATTTTAATAGATTTTAATTAATCTGACCAGATTGAGGTTAAAAGAATACCTGTTGAAAAAAAATGTGCCGCAAGCTTGGCCAAAAAAAATATAAAACTTTCGATAAATTTTCCAACGTTGATTTCGGCTCAACAGCCTCATGCTCGCAAAGCTTCGGCGACTTCAGAATACTATGCCCATTCGTACGGCTCGTCTTCCGGCAGAAAAGATTAGTTTTCTGCCGCCTTTTAGGTTAGGTAGGATTGCGAAGCGGCGGAAGGATACTCTTTGCGATTCTAACCTCCACGCCTCCACATGGAAGGCTCCTGAGGTGCTTGGTGTGGGCCGCCAACGAACTGCCTATTTAAACGGCCACAATAAGTACCCTGGACACAAAGCAAACATTTTCCCATAATCACCTGCCAACTTCCAGTGGGATCGACACAGAAAAAAATTTTGAAAAAAATCGTTTCGCCGGCGCTCCGCAGCCAGCAAAGGGACTCCAATTAGGCTGTCTCTTTTCGCTCTTTTTTTCCCGCACTCGCTGTCTCGCACAAAACAAATATCCTAGATTTGCGTATAAGAATAAATTAACTAAAACCGACACATCCGGATATTCGGAAACTTACGAGGATTTTTTTAAAACCAACTCAACTTAGCACTTGCCGCCTTCGCACGCAAAAAAAAACTTTTCCCACGGAACGTAACTATATGCGCGTCTGCACTCTACGACAGTTTCGAACGAAAAGAATGTAAGCCAATTAACGTGCATTCCATCTAGGTTACAGGAAATGCAAAACAGATGATATTACAGCTTTCCTAAGCATCTCTGATGCTGCTGACCTTGCAGCTTTTCTAAGCATTCCTGATGCAGCTGTTCTTGTAATTCCTCGAAACATCCCTGATGCCGCTGATCTCGCAATTTCTAAGCAGCCCTGATGCAGCTGATCTTGCAATTTCTAAGCAGCCCTGATGCAGCTGTTATTGCAATTTCTAAAACATCCCTGCTACAGCTGATCTTGCAATTTCTAAGCAACCCTGCTGCATCTGATATTGCAATTCCTAAGCGTCCCTGAAACAGCCGATATTGCAATGGTATTTCTTAGTTGTTTTGTTTTAACTCTTCAGTCGCCGCTACAAGACGAACACTTTTGTTAGCTTTTTGTTTTCTTTAGACAACACAAAACAGTACAAACTGTGTTTATTATTCTTAATTTACACACCATTTCCATTTACAAGATATAAAATTTTTCTTTCGTTAGGATTTGCCAAGCGCATAAAGTCACCAAAAGTTTCCCACCAATTTTGTCACAAAAATCAGCTGTTCAATCACCTGACTTTGAAAATCTATACAAATTTCAAGGTTGCATTTTTAACAAAAATATTTATTTTCACTTTCTATCTAGCGTATCTAGTTTAAGTATATAAAATAAAAATTAAGATTTTGTTCCATAAAATTTTGGACTTTATGCCACCAAATCGGCCATCCGGCCCAGTGGGCATTGTCCTGAATGGTTTGTCGCGATATTTTTATTTTACACAAATTTGTTAATTTCACAATAGGCCACCAATTTTGAATTAGTGGTGTGCAAATAATAAAATATTGTATAAGCAAATCGATAGTTTGCATCAATAAGCAATTAAAATGCGATAAATGGCGGTTCTAATTCGATCAAAGCAAAATTGTTTTCAGGCCTATTTTGGGCTTTTACGGGCCTATTTCGAATTTTTACGGGCCGGGCCTTTTCCCAAGCTCCGGGCCCGCACGAATCTTAATTTTAAGGCCCAGGCCAGCTCCAGGCCTGTGTAAGTCCGTGGGCCACGAAAAAAAGCCCGGCCCGTATCCACCTCTAATGACAACTACTATATACATATAACGTTTTTTGTGTATTGGCGGGGGCGGAAGTGGCTCTATCTCTTATAGTATCTGAGATCTACATAGGTGTTCATACGGACAGACGGACATGGGTAGATCGTCTCGACTATTGATGCTTTATAGGGTCGGAGATGCCTCCTTCTACCTGTTACATACGTTTCCTGCCGACACAAAGTTATAATACCCTATGGGTAGCGGGTATAAAAAATATTACCGCAATATTTTGCCTTTATTCAAAATGGGTAGAGGGGGGTCTCAGAGTCGAGCACACTTGAAGCTTTCTTGATTTGTATGTTCTTTGAATGATCAGCTTAAAACTATGCAATATTTCGTTCTCCAATTACAAATTTGTATGGCATAATTGCAGGTTTGCTTATATAAATAAAAACGTGAGCAGTAAATTTTACAATTCTTAAGTGGTTCTAGTTTCGGTTTGCTTAGAGCCTCTCTAGTGGTTGTCACTGACATGAACGATGGATCAGCAATGGGGGCACGCCCATGATTACATACAGCCACGATTGCCACTTCAAAAATTTTTAATGAGCCAATTTGAATAAAAAAAGAGCCAAATTCAATAAAAATGGGCCAAAGAGCCAACGAGAAAAAAGAGCAAGTTTTGGCTCAAAAGGGCCAATTTTGGCAACCGTGCATACAGCGCCCTGCCCACAGTGACGGCAGCCACCACGGTGCCCGTCTCCGTCCCTGTGGTCGTGCCTATGGCGCTGGCAACAGCCATAACAGCAACGGGCAACAGCAGCGTCAACACCAGCGCGAGAATGGTCACGGAGACCACCCAGCCATAGTCTTCTAATGTATTTTTAAGGGAAGACCCCAAACGCAGCTTATTATTTACCCATTCTTATGCTCCCATGTCATCAGAAAAGGAAACTTAGAATTCCATCATCATTATAAAGTTTAATTAATCAAGCAGAAATAAACGGAAATTCAGTATATTCATAAGGAATGTACCGAAAAGAAACTGCACACTTTCTTTCTACTATAACTTTCATGTTTTTGATTCGATTTCAATTTTTCTTCTTGTTCTTTTTATAGCAAAACTTAAACTTTCAATTTTTATAAACAGAATTTAAAAAAAAATAACTTCTTATTTTGAAGCGAATTTTTCGCTTAACTCCTCTCATCAGGTTCTGCACACCCTCCTTGGTGACCTTGCCGGCTGCACGCATCCAGTTTTTTTTCATTTCTTTGTTATTTTGGGAGAGACTACCATTTTTTATTAAATTTCGCTTAACGATGGCCCAATATCTCTCAATGGGACGCAGCTCTGGGCAATTTGGTGGGTTCTCCTCTTTTGAAACAAACTTGATGTTCTCCGCCTCAAGGAGCGCCAATGTTGACCGGGCATAGTGCGCTGACGCTAAGTCTGGCCAAAATATTGTCGACACGTTGTGCTTTCTATAAAACGGTATTAAACGTTTTTTAATGCACTCTTTTTGGTAAACCTCTGCGTTTATTGTGCCATTTGTGAAAAATGGGCTGGTTTTTAGGCCACATGTGCAAATTGCCTGCCATATCAGGACTTTCTCCCCAAATTTGTCCACTTCTATTTTGGTGACCGAGTCGCTAATTGTTTCACCTTTGGCTTTTGTGTAAAATTGGGGGCCTGGTAATGTTTTTGAGTCCAATTTTACATATGTTTCGTCGTCCATTACGACGCATTCCACTGCATCAGTGAGCAAGCGATCATAAAGCTTGCGTACTCTCGTTTTGTCGACTTCTTGTTGCAATTTTTTTTTTGGCACTTTTTGGTTTTTATAAGTCTTTAGGCCATGCCGTTGTTTTATGCGCTGCACCATACTTACACTCGTTCGCGCTTTTTTGGCCAAATCTCGAACTGACGTCGTGGGATTTTTCTCAATTAAAGCTAGCACCTTCTTATCGACGCTGGCATCCCTTGGACCTTTTTCTTTCTAACGGTGCACCGCATGGCATGATCCAAAGCTCCCACTGAGAGCTTTTCACAATTGAAAGTGTGCAGTTTCTTTTCGGTACATTCCTTAATAATCGTTATTCTGGTTAACATCAACAAACAAAAGGTAGACCAGGTTTCGGGCCAGAAAAAGTCTGCGTACAAACTTAAATTAGTTTAAAACAAAGCCATTTATTGATAAAACATTACAAAAATTAGTACGAGGTAGGATAAATAGGAAGGTTTATTGTGCCAATCAAGCGTTTTGGCATTGATTAAACCAATTTTTCGGTGAATTCTGGTGGTATCTCGATCCACTCATCCAAAATTGCTCCCGAGGGAGGAAACCGCTCGTTAAACTGAGTCAAAAAGAGAAATCTCTGCGGGAAATTGTCGAATTTGTTTTTAAAACGCATTCAATGATTAAAAAAGTCAAAAAAAATTGAAATCAAACCGGCACAGCTCAATCAAAGCCACATTCTGGTAGGCCTCCAAAGCTGACCGATCGAGAAGAGTGGGAGGTTTTGAAGTCAGTGAGGCGTAATCCTGGGTCAACTGCCGCAAAAATTGGTCAGGACATAAAGGAGAACTATAAGAAGGATTTACATGATAAAACAATCCGAAAAATTTCCAAAAAGTAGGACTTTCATGCTTGTGTTGCTCACGTCGCGGCAGTTGACCCAGAATTACGCCTCACCGACTTCAAAACCTCCAGCTAGAGTTAAAGCTAGAGTTTTGGTATATACAATTATAACTATAGTAGTTATGATTCCTGAAAATTTGGTTGCGATTAGATAAAAATTGTGGAAGTTATTAAAGAATTACTTTTGTATGGGCAAAAACCCCTACTTACTAGGGGTCTTAGTTGCTTTGGCTGACAATCTGGTATATTGTGCCGTCTATGGTATATTTTGAATACGGCACAATATCAATATACCAAATATACCATTTGGTATATTTTTAGTATTTTTGTAGTATATTCGGTATATTTTGAGAAAAATATCGCAAAATATAATTATTTTATTCAAAATGGGTAGCGGGTATCTCACAGTCGAGCATACTCGACTGTAGCTTTCTTACTTGTTTATAATATTTACTGAATGTTTTATATATTGTATTCGTTTTGTTTTCATTTAAATAATATTACTAAATACACTCAACATAACATTCACTCTTATTCTATTTCTCCGCGTCTGAAAAAGAAATCGCAATAGCGATACATGGCAATAAAATATACGAATATCATTGAACGGGCAATCAGTTACATAACTCATTTCTGCTTTTCTCTGTTTTTGTCTTTATTAATCCCTGGACTAGGCAGACGAGTTAACTGATGCACTTGTATTGTATTGCAAATCAAGGCAAATACATAAAAAGGGATAGGTTAATAAACGAAAAGAAAAGAGCGCAAGCCGCCGGCAATCACAGCGCGGCTACACTGCCACTGCACTGGCCAATACAAAAGTGTTACCGATGTGGTTGCTAACGCCTTGCGACTTTTTTTTTTCACTCATCCAAATTTCCTCGATGAAGGCCTTCTCGACGATGAGGTGTTGTTGTTTTTGGTTAATATTGATTATTTTTAATTCTTTCACCAATTTATGATTGTTCTGCACTTGATTGCTTTAAGACAATTTGTTTTTTAAGTTATTAGGCAATGAAAAAAAAAAGAACAAAAAATGTTCTGTCGAGTGTATTGTCTTTTAATTTTTTCACTTATTATTTTCACACACACACACAATGTATATATATATCGCTGCTTCTGTGTTTTTTCTCTGCTCTTTTGCTCACTTTGTTCACTAATACTTATTTATGCTTTTAATTACTATTATTTTCGCTTTGTTAATATTTGGGCTTTTTTTTTATTATTTTAAACTGATATTCAGCTGCAATGATTGGTTGATATTCTTAGCGATTGGCACTCGCTATCTATGCACTTGCACTTTTTTTTTATATAACTTGTTATTTTTAATTTTTTTTAAATTTATTTATATATTTCGTTTCCCTCCCTCGTGTCGTGGTCTGCTGCCTGCTGCTGCTGTCTGACGCCCTCCTTAGCCAGTTGACTGGTAGCAAAGATTATTCTTTTCTGTTTAATATATGGACACCGGATTTTAAACAATTTTTATAAAATTTTTGCAACTAATTATTTTTCCTGTAGTTTTATAATAATTACCTTGCCTGGACGGCACTGTGGAGTATTATGTCGATACCAGCTTTTTGTGACAAAAGCAGCGGGGATGGACAAGATTATCCACGATTAAGAAAATTTTTATTTTCTTGGCCACGAGGCCTTAAGACTTTTGGGACTTCTGGGTGGATTTTTCTTTATTCATCAACAGAGTATTCCAAAACGTCTTCTCCCCTTGCGATCTTGATAGAAAAAGATCTAACCTTGATAGTGCAGATCTTAGCCAGCCCAGTGAGAACGAAATTCACCACATGGTGAATTTGCATCTGTCACTTACAACGCTGTAACTCTCCACTGTCACCCGCATATCTAACGTACGCCTATGCGCGCCTAAATATTTAAATTCAAATTCTAACGTTTTATTTATTTTTTTGGGGTAATTTTCAGTTTTTAAATTTGTATTGTTGTTTTTGTTTACTGTATGGGTCCATTACAATCAATGCCTTACAATTACATTTAAAATACAGTAAGTTAGCCCTAAAAGTGTACTCTTAAGTCGTTCAACTATTATCGTTATCTCGCTGCTTAATTATAGAGAATTAATTTAATCAGTAATTTTATTTTTTAAACCACACACACATGTACGTATTTTAAGGTTTTACACAATCTCCCAAATTGGCAAAAAATAAAACAAAAACTGTATTAATACAAATACCAAAAAAAAAAAATACTGGAAAAATACCGAAGACAGTGCTGTGATATTTTACACCCAAATGGGTACGGAAGTAGCGGACACAGACAAGAGAATAATAACAGAAAGACAAGAAGCTGGAAAAATCAACAATGTATATAGGTATATTTACACCAGAAAAAATGACAATGTTTTCAATTATTTTTATTGCTGTTGGATAAGAAAATAATATAAAGAATATTAACGATGCAAGTTGTTTTGCGCGCAACTAAACGGAGGCAGTCGCGGTTTTACACTACTCACTGCAAAATATGCGTGAGCTTGGCGGCAGTGACTTGCACGTATGTATGTATGTATGTATGTATGTACATATGTCACTGCCGAAATTTGCTTGCACTGGAAACAGAATACAAGCAAATCACACCGACCACCACGCGTTACTTGCACACACACAACTTGGATTAAAAACAAAAAGTTACAGTCGAGTGTGCTCGACTGTGAGATACCCGCTACCCATTTTAATAAAGGCAAAATATTGCGGTATCATTTTGAAAATATACCGAAAATACTTAAAAATACTAAAAATATACCAAATGGTATGTTTGGTATATCAATATAGTACCACATTCAAAATATACCATAGACGGTTCAATATACCAGATTGTCAGCCAAAGTAACTAAGACCCTTATAAGTAGGCGTTTTGCCCATACAAAAGTATTTCTTTTATAACTTCCACAATTTTTATCTGATCGCAACCAAATTTTCAGGAATCATAACTACTATAGTTATTATTATATATACCAAAATTCGCAACTCTAGCTTTAAAATTACGCTTGTTATTCGATTTTTGATTTGCGGGGGCGGAAGTGGGCGTGGCAAAATTTGAAACAAACTTGATCTGCGTGCAAACATAACAAATGCTGTCGAAAAAATTATAGCTCTATCTCTCGTAGTCTCTGAGATCTAGGTGTTCATACGGACAGACGGACGGACACACAGACACACAGACACACAGACGGACAGACGGACATGGCTATATCGTCTCGGCTGTTGACGCTGATCAAGAATATATATACTTTATAGGGTCGGAGATGCCTCCTTCTACCTGTTACATACATTTCCTGCCGGCACAAAGTTATAATACCCTTCTACCCTATGGGTAGCGGGTATAAAATGTAGGGATATTTGTGTGTGATTTTTTTTTATTCGTAGTATAGGTAATAGAGAAGCAAGGTGTACAAAAGTGAAAATTAGAATTATACAAAGAGAAGCAAATGAAACCGTAGAAAACAGAATTAGCTCTTGTGGGACGGCCGCGAAGCAATGCTTCACAAGGGCATCGGTGCATGCTTACTCCCACGTTATTTGTCTAGCCTTCTCGGCTCTCCTTTGATTGATCACGACCGTTACCACAAATTCACATCAGTGGTACCAACGTCGACACCGCCATCCTTTCACCAATTACGTCTTCCAGCTCTTGCCTGAGAGAAGCGTATCTGGTGCACTGGAAAATGACGTGCTCGGGACGTGCTGTCGAGACTTTCCCGTTGTGCTCTCTGTTTGGCAATTTTTTTCTCAGTCTGAAGCTGCCGGAAAACGCTTACTCTCTGCCTGACCATTTCCTCGAAGGGGGTATGCCGGCAATGACATGTGCAGCCTCATCGGAAACAGTCCTGAATCTAATGGCGCTCAGCCGAAAGGTTGACTCCAAGCCGCCGATGTAGGAGCTACCCAGATAGGAGCAGCATACAGGGTATGGACCTTGTCTCGCTTGATAGTAATGCTCGACTACTCTGTTTGGGGCCCCTGGTGTTGAATATCAGACGAGATAACACCATGTTGGTAACTGCAGCCTTGCGGCTAATCTCTTGCAGATGTTCTCGAAAACATAGTCTTGAGTCGATCATCAGGTAGCCATGTGTTATCTTCCTCCACGCTGGGAAACAGATCCGTGACAATCCCATGCAATAGATCATCCGGTGGTGGTGGCGATTTCCGTGTGCCGATTCTCCTTATAACAATGCCTTATCCCATGGGTCGTCCTCCAGTGTGTTACACAGGGCAAGGAAACACTGTTTTTTGCTCTCCCTGATCGCGCTTTTAAGAGCTTTGTGACTCTCTCTAAAAGCTGTTTGTCATTCTAGGAAAGAGGGTCTTACCCGCGTAGGCTGGTCATATGCTCTTGTCTTGGCACAGATTAGCCGGCATGCCAACTTGCTCTACCATCGCTTTAACCACCTCCTCTTTGCTTGCCAGGTCATCCAGGTCTCTGACAACTAGTTGCGTGAGCTGGAGAAGTTTGTCTGTATTATCCAGACCAGATCCTCCAAGTTCAAGCAGCAGATCGCCCTTGGCAGTTCTACTCGCAGTGGTCACTCTGTCCGAGACATTTTTGAGTTTACCGCCCTGCCGTCTCGTAACTAGAAAAAGCACATCGATGTAGCTCATCTCACCTTTCGCACTTACTACCAGCGCGACCGGGCGTGATTTGGTGGACTTTTTTCTTTGCGGTGCTCCTCGGCTCACCGGTGATCCACTCTGCTGGCGCATGGTTTGAGTTCTTGTTGCGCTTTGGAGGAGTTTTCCTCGGCTCGCTCTCATTTTCTCTCGGCCGTTTGGGCGTGACCACTGACTTGCTCCCAGCTGCCTCCAAGTCTACTCCTCTTGGGGTTGCCGGTGCTAGTAAAAAAAAATGTCAAATATTTAAGCAGTAGCAAAAAATTTCCCCTAACCCCTCGTGTTTTATATATGAGCAGTAGCAGCGGTAACGAAGGCAATACAGCGAGTTGGCGATGTAACTATCGACAACGAAAGTTGTGCCGTCGACTAACAAAATTACTCTTCACATAGAATCAAAAATAAAAATTTTAAATCAAAATTAAATAGTATTAACTGCCGCAATTGTCGGGCAAAAATTTTTCACTAACGCAATTCCGGCCAAAATATATACATATATTATATGTTGCAAATATATTCGTTAGACTGCGATACATAATCGCTATTGCTGTTAATTGTCACCAATAGTAAAATACTGGTGACGCCGTTGCACAGTGGGCGATTTGGTCTCGCTAGCGGCATTTAATTAATAACTTCTAAACTAAAATAGATGTCTTCAGTCGATTTATTTTTACTGATCAGAGAAAAACAATTAAAATTTTTAAAGTTAAAAAATTTATTTTTTAAATTTATTTTTTATTTTTTTTTTAATTTAAAAAAAAAATTTTTTTAATTTAAAATTTTGTTGTACTTTTATTTTATTTGAACTTCAATTAACATATTTCATATATAAACTTTATTTAAAAAATGATGGGATGATGGAAAAAAATGGGATGAGTTCTGAGTGCAATACTAAACAAGTAAGAAATCTACAGTCGAGTGTACTCGACTGTGAGATACCCGTTACCCATTTTGAATAAAAGAAATATATTTTGCGGTATTTTCTCAAAACATACCAAATATACTGCAAAAATACTAAAAATATACCGAATGGTATATTTGGTATATCGACATAGTACCGAATTCAAAATATACCATAGACGGCACAATATACCAGATTGTCAGCCAAAGCAACTAGTAAGTAGGCGTTTTTGCCCATACCAAAGTATTTCTTTAATAACTTCGACAATTTTTATCTGATCGCAACCAAATAGTTATAGTTATTATTGTATATACCAAAATTCGGAACTCTAGCTTTAAAATTACGCTTGTTATTCGATTTTTTTGATTTGCGGGGGCGGAAGTGGGCGTGGCTAAAATTTGAAACAAACTTGATCTGCGTGCAAACATAACAAATGCTGTCGAAAAAAAATTATAGCTCTATCTCTTATAGTCTCTGAGATCCAGTGTTTCATACGGACAGACGGACAGACACACAGAACCACAGACGGACAGACGGACATGGCTATATCGTCTCGGCTGTTGACGCTGATCAAGAATATATATACTTTATGGGGTCGGAGATACCTCCTTCTACCTGTTACATACATTTCCTGCCGGCACAAAGTTATAATACCCTTCTACCCTATAGGTAGCGGGTATAAAAAATATCCCTTTTTGGTACTAACACTGTGTCTAAAAAGTACCATAGTTTGAAGGCTAGCAGGTAATAGCAGTTCATATTACACATTTTGGAAGCCACTGATTCACACTTTCGACTAATAAAAGAGTTAGACTGAATCCACTTGAATCTTTCTACTCCACGAAAGATAGGTGTACACTAATCCGGGCTAGTTGTTAATACACTGAATTACCACTACGCTTTATGAGCTACACATTTATAGACCGGTCTCAAACATTAATTTTTTTTGAAAATACATACCTTGAATATAATAAAAAACCAAACTTCTAACAATTTCACTAAAAATTGTAAATTTCCGAGGAACTCAAATTCAATGCGCGCAAAGAGAAAAAATTGTGTAAAGCTCTTTGCAAAATCATAAGGTGTGTTTGTCCGTTCACAGCTGATGATCAGCTGATCGTAGAGCTTTTAAAAAGCTTTTAAATATCTAATCAAAGCATCTGCTATCGATATGTGAAAAAAAAATATATATATATATATATATATGGGAGAGAGAGCAGGAATGAGGTGGCAAGCGTACGATCGGCACGCGACCGTCAAGAGAAGGAGAAGGATAGCAGTAGTAGCAAGCAACAATGTACATATATTAGAATGTAAGCAAGCCAGCAACGCACAGTGGGCGATTTGGTCTCGCTAGCGGCATTTAATTCAAATTTTCAAATTTAAAAACCCGTTAATATTTTTTTTTCACATATCGATATATATATATATATATATATATATATATATTTGTTTGCTGCCACCAAGCCCAGAGTTGTGTGATAAAACATCGATGGTGGCCCACCGATGGTGGTTCCGATGATTGGCAAACATCGATAACATCGATGTTTCTGCACCTCTGGTTTAAACAGAATAACAATAAATGCCAAATCAAC